>NC_081158.1:18301296-18901296 GCF_012432095.1 Onychostoma macrolepis | reverse complement strand
GTGATTTTTTTTTTTTTATAAATAATTTTCGAAAAATTAAACAAAAAATTATAAAAATTTGCACTGTATATCACACTAGTGTGCTTTAATGATTAATCAGAAAGTTTGGTTTTAAATGCTTTTATTTTGTACAAAATTGCAAAAAGTCACACTTGTGGTGTTCCCAGTCAAAAATGACCGGACTCCAAAAAATTGCTTATGAATCTGTAATTATGCTATATTAATCACCAAATATTGGATTCATTCTTTTTATCAACTTGTTTTCTTTCATTTAGGACTGGTTTTGTGTTTCTGTTTGCATCTGATTAATCGTAAGCCTCATTTATCTGAGAGTAGGTACCTCATTTTCTGAGTGAAAAAAGCATTTTTCATGAATAATATTCACAATATGAAAATTTACACTGTTTATCACACTAGTGTGCTTTAATGTTTAATCAGGAAGTTTGCTTTTAAATGTTTTATTTTGTACAAAATTGCACAAAGTCACACTTGTCAAAAATGGCTGGCCATTGAAAGTGAATGGGGAAGAATGAAAGTAAGAGAAACAACTAGTATTCAGGAGCATGTTGTGCTTGCAAACATAAAGGCTTTGGACCGGTGCGTGTGTGGATGCATGTATACTCACGCTATCTCACACACACACACACACACACACACACACACACACACCTATGCATACAAACTATTGTGAGTATTACACCTATTTCATCCTACCCTGAACTGCATGCAATATGCTTTTATGAATCTGATATTATAACTCTCTCTCTCTCTCTCTCACACACACACACACACACACACATGCTCAAACTGCCTTGTCTTTAGCCTGCACTGACTTCAAAATAATCTTTTCTTTCACCACATTCTAGACAAAAGATTATGACAATAGGTTTTGAGGCTTTCGTGTTCTCACAGAGTAGACAAAAGTTTACAAATAAATGCTAGAGCATACAAATGCCTAGGAAGGGACAACTGAAGATTAATCTTACAGTGAAGATGCATTGCAAGATATATTGGAAGAGGAAAACATCACTGAACAAGCTGAAAACCTTGCAACAACTGAAGAGGAGCAATCTTCTGATTTTGAGGACCCAGCTGAAGTTGATGTAAAGTTCTGGTCGAAGGATGGAAAAAAGATTATTTTGAAGTCAATGCAGGCCAAAGACAAGGCAGTTTGAGTGAGTGTGTGTGTGTGTGTGTGTGTGTGTGTGTGTGAGTGAGAGAGAGAGAGAGAGAGAGAGAGTTATAATATTAGATTCATAAAAGCATATTGCATGCAGTTCAGGGTAGGATGAAATAGGTGTAATACTCACAATAGTTTGCGTGTGTGTGTGCGTTTGTGTGTGTGTGTGATAGAGTGAGTATGGTCCAAGTCCTTTATGTTTGCAAGCACAACATGCTCCTGAATACTAGTTGTTTCTCTTACTTTCATTCTTCCCCATTCACTTTCAATGGCCGGCCATTTTTGACAAGTGTGACTTTGTGCAATTTTGTACAAAATAAAAACATTTAAAAGCAACTTCCTGATTAAACAAAGCACACTAGTGTGATAAACAGTGCAAATTTTCAAACAGTGCAAGTTTTTTTTACTCAAAAATTAGGTACCTACTCTCAGATAAATTAGGCTTACGATTAATCAGATGCAAATAGAAACACAAAACCAGTCCTAAATGAAAGAAAACAAGTTGACAAAAAGAATGAATCCAATAGTTGGTGATAATATAGCATAATGACAGATTTATGGGCAATTGTTCGGAGTCCGGTCATTTTTGACCGGGAACACCACAAGTGTTTATTTTATTGTTATTTTTCAGCTCAGGTGTTTGGCTGAAGACAACATGGTTGCAGAATGAAGCGTGTCTGAGCAGCCATGAATAAAACGGCAGATTTCACATTGCTTTCTTCCGGATAGCACAGATTTAATCAAACAACTGCCGTTGATGGCTGGTATTGAGTATTGTAGACTTTGGCCCTGTCCCAAATGGCACCCTAAACTCTCACGGTCTTCCTCAGAGTCTGCACTTTCGTGACATAATGCCGCTTTGACTGCTGGGTAGAAGTTGGTAGCGTAGCTTGCAGGCTTGCGGGCTCAGCAGGACGCATAGCGGCCACAAATGGGGCGCTCGCGAGCACCCTTCTGAACGCTAAAATGACGAATGGGACACCCTATGGTCTCGTGAACTTAATGGACACACACACGCAGCGGCCATTGTAAGTCCTCAAGTCCGAAAGTGCACATGAAGTGTGCCATTCGGGACAGGGCCTTTCTTGATCCAGAGTGTCTTTTAGCACATGCTAGGTGGTTGCTTATTCACCCCATATCAAAAAAATCTCCCCAAAGTCTGTGATATTCTGGTCTGATATGCCTAATACCAAAATGTGATCAATAGTTATAGTATTGCTAAATGTCAACTTAACCAACTACCCTTAAAGGTTTAGTGCACCCAAAAATAAAAATTCTGTCATTAATTACTCACCCTCATTTCGTAAGACCTCCGTTTCGTTTTAACCCGTAAGACCTCCATTCCGTTAGAAAATCTAGAAAATACAGAAAGTTTCCTGTGAGGGGTAGGTTTAGGCAACCTGATCTCACAGAATTCCGTGTAATGTTCACGGATTTAATTAACCTCCGGATCTGTGGTGGCATCACGGAATCGCCGAAAATTCCGTGATGGGCTCACAGAAGGCATCAGCCGTGGTCCATGCACGGATTCACTGGTTCAACACCAGCGCTGCATCGGAACCACGTAAAAAGAGTGACTCCGATGCAGTTATACTTTCACTGGAGTACCTGACCCCACCCCTACCCTAAACCTACCCAGTTCTGAACAATAATGATGACGATAAATTTCCCAGTATCGCATCGGCATATTGATGCTAAGGGTTTCCGTGCATGGAGCACGTCTGATGCCTGTCACTGACTTACATTGGTATCACTTCTGTGAGCCCATCACGGATTTTTTTTCTGTGAGCCCATCAATTTTCGGCGATTCCGTGATGGGCTCACAGAAAAAATTACTCACAGAACTGTGGGCTCACAGAAGTGATACCAATGTAAGTCAGTGACAGGCATCAGACGTGCTCCATGCACGGAAACCCTTATTAAACCAAGATGGCGGCGCGAGTACATCGCGAGGCTCTGGGTCTCTCCAGATTTTGCAATTTTGCGATATTTTTCTTACTCATCTCGGGCCTGTTCGTGCAGAACAGTTGTGCCTTTACATCGTACACCCGTTGTGAGCTTTTGGATATCGGTTTGCGAATTTCCGACACTTTTATGGACAATCTTCGACTCCTTCCTGAGATCGCTAGGACACCCGAGGCTATGCACCCTACCCGGCCGGGCGGAAGTGCTCGCAGGCGGCGTCGAGATCGTAAACAAAGGCGGGGGAAGCGCGGAGGACTAAGAGCTAAGCTAAGGCTAACACCACAACGGCTCTCTTTACCCAGCATTTTCCTTGCCAATGTACGGTCGCTAGTGAACAAAATGGAGGAGATTCGACTCAGCATCACACACAGCAAGAAACTTTTGAACTGTAACGTCCTAATCTTCACGGAAACCTGGTTAAACAGCAGAATACCGGACACCGCTATTGAGCTAGAGGGACGCCACACACTCCGGGCGGATAGAACATTAGATGGCTCCGGTAAGACCAGAGGTGGTGGATTGTGCATTTACATTAACAAAGCTTGGTGCACAAACTCTGCTATTGTTGGGAGTCATTGTTCAGCTAACCTTGAGTTTCTCATGGTTAAATGTAGACCGCTTTATCTACCGCGGAGTTCACTTCCACCATTATAACTGCAGCCTATATTCCCCGGATGCTGATGCCAAGCTTGCTATGAAAGAACTTCACGCAGCCATCAGTAAACAACAGACTGATCACCCGGAAGCGGCTTTTATTGTTGCAGGTGACTTTAATCACTCAAACTTAAAGTCAGTGCTACCCAAGTTTCACCAGCATGTTTCCTGTCACACCAGAGGAAACAAAACCTTAGACCATGTTTACACAAACATGGCTGGAGCTTACGTTGCGACACCCCTCCCCACCTGGGACAGTCAGATCACCTTTCTTTGTTCCTCACCCCAAATATGCACCCCTCATCAACCGTGTGAAGCCATCAGTGAAGACCATCAAGGTGTGGCCTGCGGGGGCAGATTCCACACTCCAGGAAAGGTTTCTACACACAGACTGGAGTATGTTTGCTTCTCAAGCCACCAGTGGCGCTCACAGACATTGACTCTTACACCTCCTCTGTATTGGATCATATCAATATCACCATTGACAGTGTTACAACCCAGAAACAGATCACCACATATCCAAATCAGAAGCCTTGGATGAACAAGGAAGTGCGACTCCTGTTGAAGTCACGCAACACTGCCTTCAGATCAGGAGATGCACAAGCCTACAGCACATCCAGAGCAAACCTGAAGAGGGGCATCAAAAAGGCCAAGCACTGCTACAAGCTAAAGATAGAGGGACACTTCTCCAACTCTGACCCTCGACGCATGTGGCAGGGCATTCAGGCCATCAGTGACTACAAACCCACCCACTCCACCCCCGCAGCCACTGATGTCAACTTCCTGAACGAGCTAAATTACTTTTATGCTCGCTTTGAAAGAGACAACAGAGAAACTGCCACCAAGCTCAATCCCTCAGCTGACCACCCACCAATCATACTCTCCTCCACAGATGTCTGCAAGGCACTGAGCCGGATCAGCGCGCACAAGGCTGCTGGACCAGACAACATCCCTGGTCGTGTTCTCAGGGCATGTGCGGAGCAGCTCGCTGGGGTTTTACAGACATTTTCAACCTGTCTCTTGCCCAAGCAGCCGTACCAACATGCTTTAAATGCACTTCCATTGTGCCAGTGCCAAAACACTCTAGTCCGAGGTGCCCTAATGACTACCGCCCTGTAGCACTCACACCCATCGTCATGAAGTGCTTTGAGCGGCTGGTCCTGGAACACCTAAAAGACTCTCTACCATCCACATTGGACTCACACCAGTTTGCCTACCGTAGCAATAGGAGCACAGAGGACGCAGTTTCCATGGCACTGCACTCTGTGCTCACTCACCTGGACAATAAGAACACTTATGCACGTATGCTGTTTGTTGACTTCAGCTCAGCATTCAACACTGTCATCCCAACCAAGTTAATAGCCAAACTTGGAGACCTGGGCATCAATACCTCAATGTGTAACTGGATTTTGGACTTCCTGACCAACAGACCCCAGAATGTTCGATCAGGATTCACCTGCTCCACATCCATCACACTTAACACTGGTGTACCACAGGGCTGTGTGCTAAGCCGTTTCTCTACTCCCTCTTCACCTCCGACTGCAAGCCTGTGTATGGATCTAATTCCATCGTCAAGTTTGCAGACGACACCACGGTGATTGGCCTCATCAGTAACAACGATGAGACTGCCTATAGGAGGAGATCCAGCACCTGGCCACATGGTGCACTGAAAATAACCTGCTCCTCAACACCACCAAAACGAAGGAGCTCATCGTGGACTTCAGGAAGGAGTCAAGAGGCACACACGACACCATCCACATCAATGGAATGGCTGTTGAGCGTGTCTCCAGTTTCAAGTTCCTGGGGATCCACATCTCGGCGGACATGTTGTGGAAAACCAACACCTCCAGCCTGGTCAAGAAGGCTCACCAGCGCCTCTTCTTTCTGAGGACACTGAGGAAGAATCAGCTCTCCTCTGCTATCCTGGTGAACTTCTATCGCTGCGCAATAGAAAGCATCCTGACCAACTGTGTCACAGTATGGTATGGGAGCTGCTCTGTTGCGGAGCGCAAGGCACTGCAGCGGTGGTGAAAACTGCCCAGCGCATCACAGGGACTCCACTACCTGCCATCGAACACATCCAGAGGAAACGCTGTCTGCATCGAGCTCGCAGCATCCTTAAGGACTCCTCTCACCCAGCCCACAGACTGTTTTCTCTCCTGCCCTCCGGTGGCGTTTCAGGTGCCTCCGGACCAGGACCAGCAGACTAAAGAACAGTTTCTTCCCCAGAGCTGTCTCTTTACTGAACTCTAACCCCGTTGATCCACTTCCTCATATATTATTAACTCTTCTCTCCTACCTCACATCTGCCTTATTTGCACTACTGAATGTAAATTTTATTACAGTAACAACTGTTTACTTTTGTATCTTGCACTACCATACCTAAATTGGACTATGCTCATTTGCACTGCCGACTGTTGTTTACATTATCAATGTTTACATTAACATTTTGCACCGTATGTCTAATTGTAATATGCAATCACTTCCACTGCACTTTTACACCTTGTTTATAGCAATAGTCATCTGTATATATATTATAGTGATAGTACATATCACCTGTAAATTCTGTTTATAGTAATAGCCATCTGTATATTTATTCACTATACATATTCACCTGTAAATTCTGTTTATATTAATAACCATCTTTCTATATATATTTATACATATATTCAGTACATATCCTTGTACTGCACTTATTCAACCATTGTATATACTGCACTTGCTGCTATTGCACTTCTGGTTAGACCTAAACTGCATTTCGTTGCCCTGTACCTGTACTTGTGTAATGACAATAAAGTTGAATCTAATCTAATGCCACCACAGATTCGGAGGTTAATTAAGTCTGTGAACATTACACGGAATTCTGTGAGATCACGTTGGTTTAGCTGTAGGGTGATAGAAAATACGGTTTGTACAGTATAAAAACCATTACCATATATATTTATAGGTTTTTTTTTTTTGGTCCCCATGATGAAACAAGCTTAGGTTAGGGCTAGGGTCATGGGGATAGAACATACAGTTCGTACAGTATAAAAACCTTTGTCTATGGAATGTAATGGAAACCTGTGCGTGTTTGCATTCACATGTCTAGCCTAGAATGTGAGAATTTCAGACTATGGCCTTTCAAAACCAGAAAGTGCTTGCAGTGCTAGTATTTTCTTGACTGACTGTTATCCTTTGCTAAGCATCCGTCTGGTGGTTGACTCTCTCTCTCTTTCTGTTTCTCTCATGGCAGAAGGGGGATCATCGAACATTATGAGGTCACAGCTCGAAAGATTTCCCCTCAGAAAGACTAGATACTTATTTCTGAGAGACTAAGAGCTATAAGCAGACTTGTTTAAGAGAATATTTCCACTAGTGCTTGCTTTGTGTGTGTGCTAGTTGGTCCATACTGAGCTGCAATGAGAACTCTAATGTGGACATGAATGTTGACCTTTCAGGGGACACCAGGAAGCAGTGCCTTTTCCATGTAACCTGTCAAATCCATTAACATCTGCATAAAGCCATAACAGTAGAGCACCTGAAATGCTGATTCTAGCTGCTACAACTACAATTGCAATATAATAAACAACAGATGTGCATGGACAAGACTGAAAATGAATATATGAGTAAAGACCAAAACCATAACTTCTTGAACAGGGACTGTGCGTAGCGGTGCGGTGTTGAAACAGGAATTTGCAACAAAACATATCAAAGGCTTTAGTTTTTACGTCACAACCATTATCTGCTACCTCCTATTGCTATATATATATATATGTGTGTATATGTATGAAGAGTTTAATTGCAAAAACAGATAATTTTCAAAAATCATGTTTTTTTATTGTTATCATGTTTTTATTGTGTTAGTTAGCTGTTTTTTTTAGTTATTTTTTAACCTCATCAAAATAACCCAACTGCAGTTTGATTGAGATTAATTGGAATGCACAATGAAAAAACATGATTTTTGAGAATTGTTAAAACAGACTTATCTGTTTTTGCAAATGAACTCTTCATATATATATATATATATATATATATATATATATATACACACACATACATACAGGTGCATCTCAATAAATTAGAATGTCGTGGAAAAGTTCATTTATTTCAGTAATTCAACTCAAATTGTGAAACACGTGTATTAAATAAATTCAGTGTACACAGACTGAAGTAGTTTAAGTCTTTGGTTCTTTTAATTGTGATGATTTTGGCTCACATTTAACAAAAACCCACCAATTCACTCTCTCAACAAATTATAATATGGTGACATGCCAATCAGCTAATCAACTCAAAACACCTGCAAAGGTTTCCTGAGCCTTCAAAATGGTCTCTCAGTTTGGTTCACTAGGCTACACAATCATGGGGAAGACTGCTGATCTGACAGTTGTCCAGAAGACAATCATTGACACCCTTCACAAGGAGGGTAAGCCACAAAAATTCATTACCAAAGAAGCTGGCTTTTCACGGAGTGCTGTATCCGAACATGTTAACAGAAAGTTGAGTGGAAGGAAAAAGTGTGGAAGAAAAAGATGCACAACCAACCGAGAGAACCGCAGCCTTATGAGGATTGTCAAGCAAAATCGATTCAAGAGTTTGGGTGAACTTCACAAGGAATGGACTGAGGCTGGGGTCAAGGCATCAAGAGCCACCACACACACAGACGTGTCAAGGAATTTGGCTACAGTTGTCGTATTCCTCTTGTTAAGCCACTCCTGAACCACAGACAACATCAGAGGCGTATTACCTGGGCTAAGGAGAAGAAGAACTGGACTGTTGCCCAGTGGTCCAAAGTCCTCTTTTCAGATGAGAGCAAGTTTTGTATTTCATTTGGAAACCAAGGTCCTAGAGTCTGGAGGAAGGGTGGAGAAGCTCATAGCTCAAGTTGCTTGAAGTCCAGTGTTAAGTTTCCACAGTCTGTGATGATTTGGGGTGCAATGTCATCTGCTGGTGTTGGTCCATTGTGTTTTTTGAAAACCAAATTCACTGCACCCGTTTACCAAGAAATTTTGGAGCACTTCATGCTTCTTTCTGCTGACCAGCTTTTTAAAGATGCTGATTTCATTTTCCAGCAGGATTTGGCACCTGCCCACACTGCCAAAAGCACCAAAAGTTGGTTAAATGACCATGGTGTTGGTGTGCTTGACTGGCCAGCAAACTAACCAGACCTGGACCCCATAGAGAATCTTTGGGGTATTGTCAAGAGGAAAATGAGAAACAAGAGACCAAAAAATGCAGATGAGCTGAAGGCCACTGTCAAAGAAACCTGGGCTTCCATACCACCTCAGCAGTGCCACAAACTGATCACCTCCATGCCACGCCGAATTGAGGCAGTAATTAAAGCAAAAGGAGCCCCTACCAAGTATTGAGTACATATACAGTAAATGAACATACTTTCCAGAAGGCCAACAATTCATTAAAAATGTTTTTATTGGTCTTATGAAGTATTCTAATTTGTTGAGATAGTGAATTGGTGGGTTTTTGTTAAATGTGAGACAAAATCATCACAATTAAAAGAACCAAAGACTTAAACTACTTCAGTCTGTGTGCATTGAATTTATTTAATACACGAGTTTCACAATTTGAGTTGAATTACTGAAATAAATGAACTTTTCCACGACATTCTAATTTATTGAGATGCACCTGTATGTATATATATATTTATTATTACACACATATATATATACACAGTTTATGTGGATTGGGTGTCCTGTGATCTCTGCTTGCCTGCTTCGATGAAGTCCACTAAACTGTAGGATGCCTCATTTGTCATTATATCGTTCAGTATGCACCATTTCACACCTGTGCAGTAGACTAAAACCAATAATCTGTGTGATGCGGAAAAGGTCTGGAAGGGCTGAGGGACCATATTGTCCCTGTGACAAGTTCATGGCATGGTGATATAGGGTGAAAGCCCACCAGCCTTGGTTGTGTGGTGATAAATGAAAGCTAAAGATACAAAAAAAAACAGGGCTAGGAGGTTTAAAGATTGCTAGAAGAAAAGGATAGAATGAAAGGAGTGTGCATATAAGTACACAAGTTTTGTGTAAAGTGGTAGAATGAAAATCGATAGTCAGTCTGAAGTTGCAGAAGGTTAATAGAAGTACACTAAGAAGCACTTTTAACCACCTGACCTGAAGTGATGGAATCCCAGAAATGTATGTGTTTAGCAAACACTTCCAAGATCTATAAAGAACATACCATTATGAATGGAAGTTAAGGATTTACAGAAAATATCAAGAGGATGTCAGAGTCGAATATAGCAGATTTGTTCTTGATGTTTTTGATTTCGAAGCTGTATAGGCCACCTCTCGAGACAAAATTGCTTCTAACCTGCTGGTAACCTTCAACATTACAATGGAAACATTAACACGGCTCTCGGATTAGCAGCTAAGGGTGAAATCTTATTCTCCTTTTGTAATTTGGTGATTTAAGCCTCAGCGTGGGCCATTTTGTAGACTTGTAGGACAGGAATTAGTGACTCCCTTAAGTAAATCAACAAAGTAGAAATGAAAAGGATTTATGATGTTCCCATGTTACAAGTGCTCTTGGTTAAAACATATTGTAGTCCTCTGCATTTATATCAGGATTGGGATATGTATATGGTCTAGGAATGATGAACATGTACAGTGGATATAGTCAAAAATAAGTTTGAAGACAGGCCTGGAGATGATACAAGAACATCTGCACACCGACTCTGTTCTTGAGTGCAACTTTTCTCTAAAGGCAAGGGAAAATTGGTAAACATAAGTATCAACAATTATATAAAGTAAATGGTTGAAGACTCAATGGATTATAGACTATGTTTCCATCCAACTTTTTTTATGCGCATTTTGGAATATGGCATAAAAAAAATGCTGGATGGAAATGGCAAGATGTGCAAAAACCTATGCGCAAAATTGAGTAGGATAACCTTTTTATCCAATAAGAAAAACATGTGCATAAACTACAATTTATTTACCAAATAAATTCCACCTTGCTCATCAAAAAATGCATGTGACTTTGCATGATGGGACAGGATAACTTGACTAACCAGCGGACTGATCTCGTTGCACAGCATCTACAATGTTGTTTTGGTTGTTCTGAAATGCCTGAGCAAAGTCTGTCATCAAAGTATTTCTGTATAAATGTCTTACACAACTGCATTCCCAAACAGCAGAAATCCACCCTCAAAAGCAATCTATTGTGTTTCGTCTGCTCGCTCTGAGGTGCAAGTAATTTATTATATATAAAAAATATTGTATTAAGTGGCTTCTCCTACTTTTCTTAGTGAAATAAAGTTCCAGTTTATCAGGAAATTACGATTTTGTTCTCTTTGACATGATGGAAACGGTGCTTTATTCGCAAATGTTTTATGCAATATTCCAGTTTTACGCATAAGTTAAATTCGAATCTTTGGATGGAAACATAGCTAATGAGAAGTATCCTTCAATTTGGATTGGACCTTCTTGGCTTTACCTCCAAATCCATTAGCGTTCCCACACACCTCAGTGGCAGTTGCTCATGCCACATGCAGCTCTGGAAGTATACGTGACCCAGCTGCTGCCATCTTTGCTAATCGTCACTCTGTTCCTGAAACATCTGTCATGTGACTAATCAGTCTGGAGCTGCAAGAAATGGCATTCTTACAATTCATTGCCTGAAGTCACCTCAAGAACATATACGATCCCAAACCCTTCGTTAGCAACTATCCTGACGGTACATAAGTTGTGACGTCAAAAGCAGCAGACGGGAAAATATAAATGCATTTCATGCTTGTAAGAGCCTTGCAAATCCACCAGCAAGAACTGCAGTAACTGCAAAAACTAACCAGCTAAAACTTGACCTCTTGATATTTAGAATGATATGAACCACAAAGACCAGTTATCCTTTACTCATGTTACAAAAACCACATCACCGCAAGTGATGTCAACTGCTGCTTTACCGATAAAGGCACTGCAACAGGGTTAACAAGATTGTTCAAAGGCTCTGCGTGTTGCTATGTCGATATTACTATAAGTAGCTGACTAAGGGAGCGCTGGTAGCTGTTGCTAGGCGTCTGGGAACTTTCACAGTACAGACTGTCTCGGTATGCCTCCAGTACAAGAACATTATGATCTCACAACACCAAGATGGTACAGTAAAGCCGCAGATGAAAATTTGCATCGATAAAGTGTTTACAGCAAAATAAGAACAGGAATTATTCTGGAAAGTTGCAGAATAGTATTAGGCTCTATGAGACTTTGAAGTCAACATGAAAGAGTGTTGACAACTTATGTAATGTGATGTATGAAACATGCACTGATCAGTTGTTCACAATAAGCCAGGGACGTGTATAAAGAAAGTAAATAGGGACAATTTTGAGTTCCTGCTGTCTTTAAATAGTCTGATTTTATACTTGGTTTTGTAACATCACAGAAAAAAAATATGCATAAATTGTCCCTTCAGGGGGGACAACAGCTTTTCACTGGGATACACAGAATCATCAAGGGGATTTTATACTTTATTTACCTCTAAAAGGTTCATAGTATCTTAGGAGTACATATTATTACTCTAATGTACTAATATGCGCCTTTTAGATGAAGATAAGGTACAAAGGTGCCCATTACAACAGGTGCTGCCCCAGTGAATTACTGTTGTACTCCCAAAGGGACAATTTCTTTACTTTTTTTGACAGTGGCATGGTAAAAGCCCTCATAAGACCAGGAAGTCAGCCAATTTTATAGTGTAATGGACACAGCATGTGCAGATAAACATTTTGGAAGAAAAGAATGTCCTTACCTCAAGTTTTCCAGCTCCTGCAGGAGACCTGTTCAGGTCTTAAATGTTTCTATACTGTCATAAACCACCAAACATTACCTTTGTCTCATTACTGAGAATCCATATGTCCCTGGTGTAATGGGAGCATTCCATGTCACTGTCTTGACCCTTAAGTACAAATATACACACAGACATACACACACACACTCTTCGTCCCCCATTAAAGGTGCGGCTGCTTATTGACAGCAGGGTGCAATCAGGCCTCGCAGAGATATATCTGTAGCCAGGCGCCCATTACTGCTCAAATGCGGCTCACCCGTGGAGCAGTCGGCAAGGTACGAACCGCAATCGCATTAGGGCCAGTGAAACCAATCAAGTCTAGCTGCCTCATGCTCACTCTTCCAGCCATTGCCACAGTAATTGCCGGCCAGCCAATTGGAGCTTATTAGAGAGTTTGGACTCTTAATTGCCTGGTGGTGGGAGTCGGATCAATGGCTCACTTATTAAAGACATTCTTACTGTGTGTGTGCATCTGTACACACACTTACATGCCAGAGGGAGCAGGCCTAAGGAAGGTCTCAAAGGAGCAGATAGCTTTGAAGAGCATGTGCTCGTTAATGCTCCTCAGACTTTCCTCGTTTCCACCTCCCATGTCCCCTTTCTCTCACTTGGTCTTTTCCTCCCTCCTCAACTGTCTTCCCTGACCTCAACTCTTGCCAAGGTGTTGAACAATCAACCGCAGGCTGCTGAATTGTTGCACTGAACTGGAGAGATTTTAGCGTGGCCGCAGGAGAACGGGGTAGTGAATCAATAAAGACAAAATCAATATCACTTTAGGAGTGGATTTTCAGACAGCCACCGGTCGCCATGGTCAGATCCAGTTTTTTTTGTTCTTTTTTGGATGAAAATGTCCTCATTAAGACACTGTTACCTCTTTGCTCATTAAAAAAACGGAATTGGGTATAAGGAAATGAGCCCTTATTAAATCTACATGATCCACCAGTTCAGCTGAGCTGGTAAGAGGTTCAATGAATTCAGACTGATTTGAATTTTAAATTTAATGTGAGTTCAAACCATCAGAGGCACGCTAATGAAAAGAAACCATATCATTATGATGTAGGGACATTTCTTGTGATATACTGACATCTAGTGGTTGGAATGCCACAATGCATTTAAAAACAAAACAAATTTTTTAAAAACATTTTATAGCATGTCCAAGAAGTTGTTGAGATGTGAGCAGAGAGGTTAAGCTGGTCAAACATTACACCCATTTTCCTTGTTGGCGTTGATATTCTTAAGCCCAGATTCATCCTTCTTTCCAAGCCATGAGGCAAAGATATGAGGTGTATTTATAGAGTCATCGGATTTAAACTACAAATCTGCATATCATGAGATGGGGTAGGCAGGTTTTCAACATCTTATAGTGTTGAGTGCTTTATTTCTGTTGCACTGGATTAATAGCCTACCTGTAGCTGTTAGGTGCATTCACACTAGATATCAAGTATCTGACCTTTTGGCCAACTCTCATCGAAAACAAATTACTTCTTGGAGCGTTGCCATTGAAAAGGTTATATTAGATGATGGCATTAAGTCATTGAGGTTCTGAACTCCCAAACAAGGGGTGTGACAGGTAAGCATGAGAGATACTGAAATAGGTCATCTCATTATGCTTTAGTGTCTTGGTACTCAATCCACAATTCACAAACCTTATATAGCCCTTAAATGATAATCCTGACATTCAAATCCTCACTCTTAACCATTCAGCAACAAGTTGTTTTTGTCTAAGGCTTTGGAATTAAATTGCATTGTACAGTTAGGCTGGGATACTCACGTATTTGTATAGCACTTTTCACAATACAAATCGTTGCAAAGCAGCTTCACAGAAAATTAAAGTTTTTTTGCCCTGATTTTCCACCAGTTTACAGTCTGGAGAAGTTGATGCTAGCTGCCAAAAGTCAGAGCCAGTCTGCAGATTTGAGTTGACAGATTTCATAGAAAATCACATAGTGTATGATGGTTACAGATTTTTTTTTTTTTTGTAGCTTCAGACTATGATTCCATCCAGTCGGAGGAAATCAATATATTTTGAGCCCATTTAGAACAACAAAGCACATGTTTCTGATTTGCTGTGATCAAAATGACTTTAAAGTCTGGTAGCGCATGTTCATCAGTCGTTTAGTGTACGATGGCCAGTTTTTCCTCTGTGGCTATTTACAAAGTCAGTAAATTAAGATTTTAAAAGTTTTGTATTGTTTTCCAGCCTTAAGTCAATCTACTATGCAGCAACTCCATTCTTTAGGATTAGGGGTGGGACACGTTAGGAAACTTACAATTCGATCCGATTATAAGTATTGTGATCCAATCCATGGTTGATTGATTATTTTCATTTTTGTATTATTCTGCTGCGCAATAGAGATGAGAATATCCGCTGGCCTCATGACTCAATAAGATACTAATTCATATTTTGTTGTTGTACTGTTTTGTATGTGTGGAAATGGTGACAAGTAGAATATGGCTATCTCTAATGCTTGCATAAGCGTCATTGTGCAGTTGAGGTTAACAACTAAACAAAAATGAAAATTAAAAATTGCAAGAATTGAACCTCCACCACCCACCACCCATTAGGGTGAAATCTTGATTTCATGTAGACTTTATCTACTTTATTAATACATATTTCTGCTCTTGCTATGCATGATTCACCAGTGCATGTTACAAAAAATAAATTTTCCAGTACAGGAAAAAAAAAGAAAACACACACATTTGTTCTTCACAATCTTTGAACAAAATATAATGGCTCCACCTCTGGAAAAAGCCCTCTTCTTTTTTTTTTTTTCTAATCTCATTATAAACATTAGGTTAAATAAAGCATCCATACTATCTCTCTCTCTCTCTCTCTCTCACTACATATCCTGTTTCACTCAAGTAAAAAAAAAAAAGGTACTAAAATATGTACAGAACATTTGCAAAGGACTGATAAAAGTGGAGGGGGTTTATAAAATGTCTCTCTTGCAAACAAAATAAATTTGTCAACTTGGCTCTTTTGCCTTTCAGTAAACCATTTAACTCCAGTTACTTCGCTCCATGGGGGCTGCCCTTGATTTAATGTGCTGTCATGCAATTAATGTTCCGTTTTGCGTGAAAGGCACCTGCTTCAATGCTCGATTCCCAAATTGCGAAACAAGTCTTTGTACTTTTCTTTCAAAATACTGTTTAATCCATGACATGGATTAATTTGCTTAACAGAGGATTAATGTTGTTTATGATCTAACGCCACAGGAGGCCCAGAACCAGAACCTTTAGTGGTTAACAGCTAAATTACGTGAGGCAACAGTGACTCAAGTCTGAACTTTGTAATACTTCCCGACAAGTGTGCAGAAAAGTACTAAACCGACAAAGTATTATGTGAAGATTTGATAATTCTGCAGTTTCTAGCTCATCAATATTTTCTTCAACAGCTAATGCTAACTCTGATGCTGACCATTCAGAAGTCAACATGCCTACAGATTGCTGTCCACAGTGAGGTTTCCCCTTGGTAGAAATCAACAAGGTGAGGGGACACAGGGACCAAAGTGGCCAGGCCAGGCCTCCTCAGCCAGCCTGTGGCGCCGACACTTTAAATGGCCTTTTAAGCAGTTTTTTTTTTTTTTTGGCCCTTTCGTTTGAAAAGACAACAGTATAGCTGCCATGAGTGCTCACCCTTCAAATGAATCATTTATGATGGTTGGAACAGACTGTGAGTTTAAGAGTTGAAGCCATCATTTCTCAACCTAAACAAGCAAAGGTTAAACTGCACATACTGTATAGAGTGTTCGGTTTCTAAATGTTTTGAATTTCAATGGATTTATGCTCTTGGCAGCCACTAACCGACTGAACAAAACACTTTGTGTTTGGCACAGACAGTGTTTAGTCTCATTGTGTATTCTCATCTCATACATGAATCTGTATTTTTGTTCATAGTTTAAGGATGAGGGCATGTCACAACAACGTTGGCATGCTTCTTCCAAATGACAGATTAACTTTGGCCAAAAAAACAAACAAAAAAATAAGTTTGATTTAAAAGAAAGCCTTTTCCTTGTTACAGTGTAATTTTACATTTAAGTACTGAGTAATATTAATTAACTACATGTACTTACTATATGGTTGGGTTTAGGATTAGGGATTGGCTTAGGGTTACTTGCATGCAATTATGCATAATTAATAGTTATTATATTAGTAAGTACATATAACATGTGTAACAAGGACACCTTGAAATAAAGTGTTACCTTAGCAACAAAAGACATTTTCTCTTTCTCTTTCTGTTTATTGTTATCATAAATATTTACATGATTAGTTGACACGTTATTTACATTAAACAAGTTTTCTTATTCCTTCTGTCCACAATCTTATCAGAACAGGCTTGTAGCCCATCACAACTGGTACTAACTATCATGGGGTTTATTAGAATAATAATGAATGCTAATACTCAAACAGTGTAGGTCATTAAAATTATTAGATGTTGGCGGTGCTATTCAGAAGCAAAGCTGCATATTGGTCTACACAAAAGCAGCTGCAAAGGTGAATCACAGTCACATTAGTCTGATTGCCAGTGTTTGATGCCAGACACAATTGGCACTTCATGCAAGCCTTTGTTTACAAAGCAACAGGTTTCCAGGGAAAGTAAACAACCAAATTGCAGGTGCATCAGAAACCAAAATCTAAATGGATGTTTTTAATTATTTAAAAGAGAACTAGAAATGACAAAGAACTATAAAAGTAGCTCATTGTATTTGTGTTCTAGACCAAAAGTTTTTATTCACTGATAATTGTTGCTTTCATGTCAACTTCTCTTGTCTGTTTTATACACAAGGCTACAATATGGTTTGAGACACTTGGACCACTTTTAATGTGCATGCCCTTTGTCATTATGTAATATACATATATATAATTTATTTAGCATTTATATTGCTGTGAAAAGGGTTATTGTTAAGTGTAGATTCTCAAAAATAACTATATAATACTACAATAAAATTTTAAATTAGTAGAAACAATAATAGTGTGTATATAAAATCAAAAAAGTACATGTAAATGGCTCCACTTCTCAGAAGGCAGGGGAGAATTCAGTTTGCGGCCAGACTGGCTGTGGTCTCAAATGACAGATTTGTCCCAAAAATTATGGAAAAACTGTGTTATGATCTAGTGTCATCATTCACCTTATTTCTGTACAAGCTGACATTTGCCTTCACTGACATGGTGGCCACTCGATACAGAGCTGGCATGTTTTGGTATAATATTTAAAATAAAATAATTAATACATAAGAAATACTATTTGGTGGAATGGGAAACAAAAGTGATAATTGTCATAATAATTGCAATAAAATAAATTTAAATGTATTTTAATACATGGGACAACAGACAAACAATGCACAATAATAAATAAAACAAACAAAAACATGCACATTTGTGTCCCTTTTACACACACAAAGAGAGAGAGAATTGGGTGCCTTGTGAGATTTAAGTTGTGGACTGTCTTATCTCTGTACTCAAACACTTGCATAATGTGATACTCTTGAGCGCATTTCTAACATTCAGCCTTTAAATAAGAGTAGAGATTACATTGTCTCTTTTAAAATGTATTATCTTACTGGTTTACACAACATTAGTCTTTTACTGACATCTAGCGGTTTGGATGCAGCATCACCATTTATTTATTTATTCATTTATTTATTCATTTATTTTTAAAGAAAATAGCTAATAAAGGAAATAATGTCAGATAATAGAGGGGATATATCAAGATGAATGGAGTCATATACATATGTGACCCTGGACCACAAAACCAGTCTTAAGTCACACGGGTATATTTGTAGCAATAGCCAAAAATACATTGTATGTGGTCAAAGTTGTCGATTTTTCTTTTATGCCAAAAATCATTAGGATATTAAGTAAATATCATGTCCCATGAAGATGTTTTGTAAATGTCCTACTTAAGTTTTGATTAGTAATAGGCTATGCATTGCTAAGAACTTCATTTGGACAACTTTAAATGCGATTTTCTCTATAGGCCTATTTAGATTTATTTATTTATTTATTTTATTTTATTTTTCACCCACAGATTCCAGATTTTCAAATAGGCTAGTTGTATATCTCGGCCAAATATTGTAGTATCCTAACAAACCATACATCAATGGAAAGCTTATTTATTCAGATGTATACATCTCAATTAAAAAATGAATACATAAAAAATACCCTTATGACTGGTTTTGTGGTCCATGGTCACATATATGGTTGGTAATGAGAATAGCATTTCTACTTAAACATGATTTAATTTTTTTAAACTATTGACTATTCATAAGACCTTTTTATTTTTAGTTAATGTGTTTTTTACATTTTATTTTTAAAATCCCGTCATGCTTTAAATGGGATTTAAAAGAGAATGTGAGCAAAAAATAAAAATAAAAATTTTAAAAGACAACAAACAAACAAAAAGAATATCATGCAGGTCCAAAATCCCTAAGACAGCGCAGTTAAACTCGCAGTTCAATTAAAAACACCTCTGCACCTCAAATTTCCCGCGCAGTCTCTGGCGTCTTCAGGATGAATTTATGGCGCGCGCTAAATCATTATGAAACGCCGATATTCGACGAATTCCAGGCGGAGGAGGAATGCAGGAGGAGGAAATTATTCGGGTCGATTTGAGAACTCAATCACCTCCCGAGCAAGGCCGTTATGGAACTACTTCTGAAGGCCACTTCCAGGATACATTTGTTTGCTGTTAACGATTATCACATGACCGGCACATCCGCGCCATTCAGGAAAGCTGAGGTAATTTAAGATATTTAAAGCCTTAACCTTTGTCAGAAGCTATATCAAAAGAAACTAGTCATTACTAAAATAAATATTTAAAACTGATTTATAAATAAATGTGATAGCCTATTATTGTAAGCAATAGTTTTATTTACCACTAGAATAATAACAGTCAGAACAAATAGGCTAGCTAATTTTGCTACTAAAATGTAAAGGTAACATTCCGATCCAAAACCAAGTGTCAGTTTCATATAGTTGTTTCATAATTCTCAAGCGCTTTGCCATTTGGAGTAAGAAGGGCATACATGCTCACTTCTGACTTGAATTCACCTGGCTATAAATAGAATTTAAAATACATAAGAACATTTCTCATAATAGCATGTTAGTGCATGCCTTTCTCAAATAAATTATTAATTAAAAAATAATTAAATACAATTAAATAAACCCATATGTGTCAGCTCTCTTCCTTTGGAGAGCCTTGAAAAGTGTTGGAAAAAATGATGAAAACGTGTATTTTATCTAAATTCCCCTGGATGGCAGTGTTGCTCAATCCAACAAACAGTTCATAACAGGTAACAGTCTTTAACCTTCTGAGAAAATAATCAGGATGCAATGTTTTAAGAAGGTTCACAACAAGATCTTTATTATTAGTATTATTATTATTGTTACAAAACGTCTGTCTAGTGGGAACTATTCATTTCATTACAAAAGTTTTATACTTTTTTTTTGTGCAATGTAAAGTACGTAATATATAACTTTCAGCTGTCTATTTGAATTTATTTATTTGCTTATGGTTGAGTCTTAACCCTTCTCTATATAATTAACAAATTAATTACAAAGAAAAAAAATTGTATCAGTACATTTCCACTGGGAATTGTAAATTGAAGTATGTGGGTTGAGGAGAGACATCACCCATTACGATTTGTGTCAAATAAGTGAAAGCTGCCTCCGTGGCCCATGATGCATTGCAGGTGGTAAGTAAGCAGCTCAGGAAGCTGTGTACAGATAAAAGCTGGGTGGGGGATCCGCCCCGATCCCTGCGATTAGATAATCCAATTCATTACATCAATTAGATCATCTCAGACTGAAGGGGGAAAGTGAATTTTGGATGATCAGTGTTAAATAGGGAAAAGTAAATGAAGGTGGTTCTCAGCTTGTAGGTCGCAACCTACAAATGGGTCACAGGACTGTTCTGATAGAGTCAGGTACAGTATTGAAACAAAAACAAACAAAAAAAGGTAAATGCTAAAAGTTAAATATGACCCATATTACAATCATCAATGCAAAAATATTTTTCTTATCTGTATTTTGCTTAAATTCCCAGTATATTATCCTTACAATCCTTAAAACAAAACAAAATAAACAAACAACAACAACAAAGTAATAATAATTTGAGCAAAAATACTAATTATGTATTGATTTATCGCTAAAAGACCTTAAAAAATTCCTTTAAAAAATAAATAAATTACTTAAAAATTCAGACATTAGACATTTATATTAAAACTAAATTATAATTAAAAAGTATTTCAGATAAATATTTTGATGCTACACAAGGGATATTTTTGGGATTACACTGTGTATTCTCATATAGTATACAGTATACATGCATAATATATGCTTTCTGGAAGTTTGACATAAAAAACATTTGCCACTTGATGTCCAGAGTAAATCTGAATCAAAATGAGTTGAGAACTGCTAGAGGCCCATGTACACATACACACACACACACAGACACACACACGGACACCATATGCATAGTTTATTATTATTATTATTATTATTATTATATTTTTATTTTTCAGTATAAATTTGATTTTAAGGTACACTTAAAAAGACGACTTTCCAAGTAAGATTTTGTAAATATTCCACAATAATAAAAAAAAAGTATCACACCACTGAACATCATGAGAACATCAATGAGAATCAATCATAACATATTTGAAACGCCAACAACTTTGCAAAGTTGTTCTTTGAAGTGTATTTGAAGTAGCACAGCATAAAGAGAAGGGGAAAAGCACATTAAACAGAGAAATTCAGGCTTAATTATCTAACACATACATATGTACTGTCCTCTAGACTCAAACTGTCCAATTGTTAATCCATGAAATACCAAAATATCATAGAAATTTAGATGTGGCCTTTTATCAACCCCAAAAAAACAAAACAAAACAAAACAAAACAAAAAACAATTTCAATGTGCTAGAAATCATTCAGAACAATATAGCAATACCATAGCAACACCCTGAAAACCACCCACAACACCACCAAAATTTTCTCCTAAAATATACTAATCATAACAATTACACACCAACTATCCAACTTTTGTCAATCTGGATCCATTTTCTAAACCCTGGAGCTATAAAATGTACTGTATGTAAAATGGATAGGTATTAAAAGACAGAAAGAATGAATACAGAAGCATTGTGCACTGTATCTCAGAGATGTTCTCTCGTCCAAGGATTTTTTTTTTTTTTTTTTTTTAGTCAAGATAATCTGAAGAGCAGAATCCTCTTTTAAAAGTACTTCACAAAAATCCAGACAAATGCATTCATTTATTCTTAAAAGCCCAGAAGAGAGGCTCAAGTGTGTTCCTATTTAAAGTGAGAACAGCGATGCACAGTGAATACACTAAGGGTTTTTCTTAGATCGCTTGAGCTGGGGCAATAAAGATATGCGTAAAGAATTCGAGAGGCCGGTTGGGACCTTGGGGTCAATCAAAACACACAAAGTGAGTCGGTTTGAGTGAAAGTGTTTGCGGTATGTGTGGAATCGGCTTGCATTGTTACCAATTGATCAGATGTCTGCGTTTGCTTGTACTTTGACTGATTGGAATGCTCCAGTCGTGTTGTGCATCTCTGATCGAGGTCTGATGGCTAAATGAGGCGTGACATCGCAGGCGTCACTGCATTTTTGGCCCCTGAATGTGTGTACGTGTTCTTGAATGGATGCGGTAGAGAGTCGCCATCGTCAATCTGATCTAAAGGGAGAAAGTCGGAGTGATGGAGGGGAGGAAAGCAGTGCCACGGCAACCTACCCGTCGGCCCGGCGACAGACAGTCCCATGACATCACAGTGGCAAGCAGCGCAGGGACGAGAGGAAGAAATGGCACAGATAGAAGAGATAAAACGGACTGATAAAAGAACGAGTGAGGGGGAAGAGAAAGCTGATAAGTAAACAGAGAGTTGTGGAGAGGGGTAATTCATCGATGCGCTGAAACAGGAGACAGCAGCCGGGGATGGGCGGAATGCTCCATTTTTTCATCTGGTATTATCACGAAACATTCATTCACTTCCTCGAGTTCACAGACTGACCACAACCCATGTTCCAAATCACTACAGCAAAAGCCGTGATGGAACCCCACGAATGGCGGAAGGGCATTCGCAGCAGGCCGGAGAGAAAAGGCTGTGTTGTTGGTAATAAAACGGTGAATTGGCTGCAGATGGCCAGCGGGCGGCTGCGGTCCTGAGTGTAGTGTGCTCAGTAAAGCGTTATCGGGATCTGACATACAGGAGATCTCAGAGCATCTGAGGCGTCCATATCAGGAGCCGCTACAACTCACGCCGCGCTCCGCAATGGCCTGTGCCATCAATCACTTGCTGCTAATACCATAAACAGAGCTAACCAAGCTAACATAGTCGCTCTGCTAACGCTAAACTGTGTTAAAGACCAAACATGTCATTAGAATTTTGTCAGCACACAATAATTTGGTAATTGTATGTTTTTAGTCAACAATATCAACTACAATAGCTTCAATGTCATTTTATCATTCATATGAAGTCTGATTGCTATGGAGGTCCATTTTTGCCACTTACTAAAAAAAAAAAAATCATACTTTGGTAAATACAAGAAATGTCAAAATTATTAGATAAAATCATTATGAGATAAAAAGTCAAAATTATGAGATAAGGCATAACTATAAGATAAAGCCATAATTATGCTATAAAAAGTTGACTTTAATTACAATTTTCAAATTTGTCAACTTTCATCATACTGTAATGTCGACTTGTCAACTTTTTATATCAGAATTTTGACCATTTATGTCAGTTACAATTATGTCAAAACATAATTTTGAGATTTTATCTCATAATTTTGACTCATGTTTACGAATTTGATGTAGTGTTTCAAATTTTTATGTCAGAATTTTGACCTTTTATGTCACAATCACAACTGTTAGTTAATGCATTGCCTTATTGTAAAGTGTTGCTGAATTATCATTTTTAAGTCATAATCTTTAATGTAATGTGGCATTACTATGATGTCATAATTTTGACTTCTATCTCATAATTGTAATTTTCTCATAATTTCAACTTTTTATACCATAATCTTTATGATCTATCCAAGCAGAATTATTTGTTTAACATAGTACCTGCATTCAAAAATTTAACAGTAATGCAATTGTGCCGAAATACCATCATTACCACTGATATTTGGCCTGTGCTATGAAAAAGAAACAGAACATATTTAGTATAAATGGTTCATAAATCTATTTTATGTACACTGACACATTAAATTGAATCATACAGTATCTTGGAAGCAGAGTATCAGACTTCATAATCATAAGCAACCACAGATAACACCCTCAAAAACACCCAGAACAGGGCTAAAACTACTCAGTTTTGATATAGGCTACATTCATTCATTCATTTTTTGCAGATCTTGCAGTCCATGGATGCCTGGTCTAGTTTACATCACTGCATCAAAGAGACTATGAGAGCATCATGCCCAGGTAGGCCCTCTTTTTTTAAACATTGTCAGCACTGTCCAAACCCTGATATACCTACATGTGCACATCTACACCACACAAAGTGTGTTTTGTCACTGGGGCTTTTAAACTGATCTTTGTACTGATCTTTGTAAAGTTGCTTTGAGACTGATCTGTCTTATCAATAGTGCAACAGAACTGAAATTGAATTGGACTGAATGGCATATCTACCACAGGAACATGTAGCATTAGCATGCAGAAGATGGAAATATTAAAAACAAAAAGAAACAACGTGAGCAGAATTATGCGAGGAGCGTTCATTTATTATTGATGCGTGATGAATAGCCGGGTCTCCGGTGCGCCATATTGGGTTTCAGTCCCTCTCTCCTGTCTTTAAATATTCCTCAAGACTGAGAGCTTCAAAGTTAACTTCAATTACAGGCGTGATTAGATCTACACAAGCTTCCATTAGCGGATATTTAAGCTTCAGGCCCAGAAAGCCCTCAACGCGGACTGGGTCAAACACAAGAATATGCCATATTGATTTACTTACCACTACCGCTTTTTTTTTTTTGTCTATTCTAGATTTATTCTATCAGGGCTTCCCTCAGTGAGAAATATAAACTGACTGCATGTTTTCTGATTGTTCGAGATTTCTGATTGTGAGCACTTTCTCCGTATGTATTTACCAGTTTGTGGCACAATCTCACATTGTCCTACAAAGTCAAAGTCTCACTGTCAAATGATCTAACGTGCTGATGTTGTGATGTTCTCTGTTGATGTCAAGACTTTATCCAGTTTACCATGATCTGTTAATGATAATATTAATACAATTCCTGATTAAGTGATACAACAAGGATATGAGTTTCTTTAATTGCCACTTCCATAATATGTATTTGTGAATTTCTAGGTGAAACAGGATGTTCAATCAATCAATCAATCAATCAATCAATAGGGTCAATTATTTCATTTGACTTGAATTGTAAAGGCATTCAGGAGTGAAATGTCTTAAACACAACAGTGTCCTCTTCAGTATTCCTCCTTTTTCAAAGTGCAAAAATTCAGTCGAGTCTGTAAACAGATTAGTTTGTAGATAGAAGCCAGCTGTTTGGTTATGTACAGATGAAAACACATTTGTTACGCTTGTATCATGTTGTGATCACAGCTATAGCTCCACAGAGGTGGTTGTGTTTTCAATGTATCTTTTATAAAACAGGAAAATAGCTAAAGTAACAAGTAGCTACAAACTTGCAACTTGCTATTGGCATAAGGTTTTGGCTGGTACACATAAGCCAGTTAGGCCTAGCTGGTAGATACTGTAACTACATCATTCTCCAGGCACAAAAAAATAAAAATAAAAATAACTTTTTTGGCAATTCAAATTAAATTGAAATCAGTGGAGATAAATGAAAGCAAATCTTTGTATGACAAGATGACTAGATACCAAGCTTCTATAAACTGTTAATTATAAGCTGTACACTCCTATGAAGTTTGATTCAATTTAGTGAATCAGGTTTGCATTGTTCATTTAGATGAACTGGTTCAGAAAAATGATTCACTGATTCATTTGACTCATTTTATATCACTTTGATTGCATTAATATACTACTGCTACTACTACTACTACTACTACCACTGCTAACGGAAGTTTATTAATAATAATAATAACAATTTATTAATTATTATTATTATTACTACTACTGCAAATGTTAATTTATAATAATAATTCAGAATAGCATCACATTTTGTTAAATTCTGCTGTTCATCATTTTCTAGTCAGTAACAGAAATTATAGAGCATTCTAGTTTTTATAGGTGATATTTACTGTAAATATGTTCAAATGGCATCACCCTAATTGAGATTTTCTATTTTCTTTCTGTGTTTTTTTGGCCCCAAAAATTAAATAAAATAAACAACATTAGTTATCTATAAAGCAATGCTGACATCATTTATATACACTGTAAGTTGAAAACTGATGAACTGCAATAACTTCTATAAATTTCTGTATAACACTTCTATAAACTTACCTCTATAATACTACATAAAAACAATGCTTTCTCAAAAACACAATCATGTACATAAATGCTGCTAACATATTATTGTAGCCCAGTTTGCGCTGATTACAGTGTTATTAGACTTTAGCCATTTATATGTTTAAAAGCAACTGAAAAAAGCACAAATGTCAGGGCATGTCAAAACTTCTCCAGGCCCCCAAAACACCCTCAGACCCCAGAGGGTTAACTTAGAACTGTTAAAGTGCCTGTATTATGGGTAATGAAAGGTTCATATTTTGGTTTTGGGAGTCCCCAACAACAGGTTGACATGCATGCAAGGTCAAAAAACACTTTAATTTTCTTATAATATGCATTTATTTTTACCTTACTTGCTCAACGACTCCCAAACGATTCGTTTAACGTTTCATTTTTCCAAACCCCTCCTTTGCGTGACGCTAATCTGCGGTGATTGGTCCGATTGGTCTCATTTTCAGTTCATCATGCCTGTAATGCCTGATAAAGCAGCGTTTGTGAGCGCAGTGCTGCTTTGTGTACAGCGTTACCGGGGAAACCTAGTGGCAAAGAATGAATTTGCATTTTCATTCAGACCAATGCAAAAAACAACAACAAGTGGGCAGGCAATATGCTAATGTTTCATGTTGACATCAACATGAAATGGCTTGGGGTTCGTTTTAAAAACGACTTGTTTCAATGATTCAGAGTCAAATCTTTCTTTTAAGAGACAATAACTTTATACACGGTGCACTTTCAGATTTAAAACTTTGCAGGAGGTTTTCATTCACTTAGAGCTGTGTTACACACTGCATGAAAGGTCATTTTCAAAAATCCATAATAGGGTCACTTTAATGTGTGTTCTTCTAAAAGTTAATTTTGTCAATAATTAGCAATATAGTTATAGCTATATAGCATATAGAGCTATAAACTAACACAAGGCATAACAAGGGCCACGACCCCCCAGTTTTGGTTCCACTTGTTCTATTAAAGGGCACAAAATAAAATGCACAAGACAATGCAGGCCTGCGAATCCAAAATAAGACAACAGGAAGGAAGCAGAGATGGCGAGAAAGGAAGACAGAGAGTGCGAGAAGGGGAGATGGAGGAAGAGAGAGGGGGAACGAGATTAAAAAGGGAGGGAGAGAGGCAGAGGGCCGCTGAAGCGGGGAGCGGAGGGGAAGATATATGAGCGTCCTGAATGATTGTGACAAGCATAGACCATATCAGCCACTGTTTGTTTGCACACCACCCCTCTCTCGCTCTATCCCCCCACATCGCATTAAAGCGGCCTGTCTCACTCTCTCTGTCTCTCTCTCTCTACCCATCTCATCACCTGACACACAGCCAGATGTTATAGACTGATAAGGGCCACGGGCCCTTTCCCTTCCGCAAGCAGTACCTACACACATTTATAGAGCATAAATGTACTTGCGACACACACACACACACACTCACGATCAACTGATTTGAGACCAGAATCAAATGCATTATGATGCGTTCGAACACTTATAAAATAAGAAGAAAGATGTGACCAGATGTAACTAACTAAAAGTATAGGTGCTATCTTAAAATATTTCGGGAGCCTAGCAGTAGCTCAGCTGTTTTCAAAACATTGTATCTTTCTTGTTACAAGTTACTTTTACCCACAAGTACATGTGTGGCATAAAATGCTACATTTTTGTCAGAATTTATTGTGTACAGAGCTTTAAAGACAAGCGAACTGAGGTCAAACATCTTGAAGAAAAATGTCCACTTTCTCTCTCAGGAAGCATTCGGAAGTATGATTCAGTTTAGTGAATTGGTTCCGAAAATTATTCACTGATTCATCCGAGTCCCTGCAATACATTTTATGTATTTTTGTATCAATTTACAGTAAATATTTGTTGATTATTTATTAAAATAATTCAAAAAAGTACACTATTATTATTATTATTATTATCATCATTATTATTATTACAAACAATATTATTTGTAATAATATTTTGTAATAATAATAATAATAATAATATTATTATTATTATTATTATTATTATTATTATTATTATTATATTTTGGCTAAATGCTGCTATTCATTACTGTTCTCTAACAGAAATAGAAATAATAGAAACGATGGTGGTATTTAGTGTAAATCTGTTCAAATTAAGTCACCAAGAGATAATTTTATTATTATTATTTTTCCTCCATATTATGAAAATCAACAAATTAGGTTGGGGAAAAGGTTATATAGCATATATATATATATATATATATATATATATATATATATATATATATACTGCAACATTAGTTTCAGTATTAATATTATGTACTTTCACATTATGTATGTAAGAATAAAATAAATTAAAATTTAAACAGTAACATCACAGTATTATAAAATTATTTTGTAGATTTTGTTTAAAGGAAAGAAAGAAAGAAAGAAAGAAAGAAAGAAAGAAAGAAAGAAAGAAAGAGAAAATGTAAAATGTAGCATTGGGAGCCAAATTAATTAGTGAATTATTTTTGAACCGATTCATTTAAATAAATCCAAACTCAGTTCACAGAATTACTGTAGTTCAACTACAGCCAGGTTAGTCTTTTGATATTAGTTAGCTACTTTAATTTGTAGCTATTTGTAGCTCCATTTCTGGTTCACCTAACCTGTAGTTTGACAAGCAGTGGATTGAAAGTAGCTTCTCCAAGACTGGATGTGACAGCGATTAATTGCAAAGACGAGAGAAGAGGTAAAGAAAAGAACCGAGAGAGAGAGAGAGACAGAGATAGATAGAAGAGATGGCAGGAGTGTATGTGCTAAAGAAAGACAGCAAAGATGGGACTATTCCATCACACAAGGAAAGGCAGAAAGGGAAACGATATAAATGGAGCTTCCTGGCTCCTCAATCATTTTTCTCTGTCATAATCGGTTTATTCCATAACTGCTTCTCCTCACATCATCATTAGTCGCTGATAATGACATTATTCAATAGGGGAAGGAGAATTACGCCGCCGCCGTGCTATCTGATGAGTTTTTTTTTCTGTTCACGGCCATTTCCGCGGGCCTCTCATGCTCCGCTTTCAGCCGATAGAGTTTGTTTGTGATAGTAATTACAATTTAATGATGGCCATGTCCGTTGCCGCTATTGCTTGAAAATAAGGTTATTATATCACTTCTTTATGCATTTGCCACAGAGTGGGTGTGTTCCGTAAATACCGCAGAATAAATTGGAGTGTCGGAAAACAAGTAACTTGATTGGTCTGGTCTGCTCACTGTGATGTCATAATGGAGGTGATTCGCTTGCGATGGTAAAGCAGGATGTTTGCAGTAAGTTAAATTCATCTCAAATTAAAAGAACAGATGTGAAATCTGAATATTCATATGGTCGACAGTACCAGTTCAATATTTTCATATGTGTTGGTCCTGTATCATAACATATTATAGACACAATGTCAGTCTGAAGTTATAATTCGGATTGTGTAGCACTGCTTAGACTTCTTTCTTTCTTTCTTCCTTTCTGTCTTTCTTTCTATAGTTAAAGAAAAAGTATCATACATGCCAAGACAAATGGCGTATTGCTGTTCTGTCGATATGAGGGGTATTCAATGTGTTGCTTTGCAGTTGCAAACATATTTCTACTGTTTTTTTTATTTTTTTTTTTTTTTTATTGTGTTTATATGCAGTTGCTAAGTTGTTGATTGGTTCTAGGCAGGCCGATTAATCAGGAAACTTTTTGTCCTTGATTTTGGCAGATTGTAGTGGCAGCTTGGCCGATTAACAGAAGTTTAAGATAATATGTTTTCAGTGTTTTATGGTGAATTTTAACACAAGTGTGCTAACACTTTATTTTGATGGTCCCTTTTGAACATTCTGTTGACACTAAGTAATGTTGCAACTACATGTCAACAAACTCTCATAAGAGTATTAGTAGACTGTCTGCTTCATATCTACTAACTTCTTATTGTGTTGGTCTCCCAACAGATATTCTACTGACTATAAGTAACTTTGCAAGAACATGTCAACTTATTCTAACCCTAACCTTACCAGTCAACTAATACACTACTAACACTCTAATGAGAGTCAGTAGAAATGTAGATGCAAGATTACTTATAGTCAATAGAATGTGTTAAAGGGACCATCAAAATAAAGTGAAACCACAAGGGTTCATATGATTCTCACATTTTTATGTACGCCTTCATTTGTCATTATTAAACTGATTGTTTTTTTTGTGTGCGTGTGTGTGTGTACCTACTTAACCATATTTTGGGGACAAATTTGTACCCAAAAGTAAGCAAAACCTGACAAAATTGCCAAAAACCTCTCTTTGGGGACGTCCTCATTTGTAAAACTGGTATACAAATAAAGTAAACAAAGTGTTGTTGTTTTTTCTTTCCTTTTTTAATTGTAACAATGCAGAACGTTTTCTGTGAGGGTTAGGGTTGGGGGTAGGTTTAGGTTAGAAAATGTATAACTATCTTTATATCAAAACAATATAATGTCCCTATTAAGATAGCTATGTAAACGCGTGTGTGTGTGTGTGTGTTTGTAGCATTATATCGGCCACCCATTTTTTGTAAAATCTTTGATATTTTAATCTGTAAATATGGCTTGCATCCCTTCTAAAATTTAAGTCTATGGGATTTTTTTCCATGTTTCACCAAATAAAAATCAGTCTGATTTTTGAAAAGTCTGATCACTTTGGAAGGTTTTTGGCGATTTGAGATATTCCTGAACATGTATGTATCGGTATGACTGGCTTTCTGTAAGGGTCTCAGTGACTCCATAGTTGTTTTAGATTCCATTGACGAAACCAGTTGAAACATTCTTTATAATGTTTTCTTTTATGTTCCGCAGAAGAAAGAAATTCAGACAGGTTTGGAATGACATGAGGGCGAGTGTTTTTGGGATTTTCAATAATAGTAGTAGTGATTCTTGCCTTAAAAACACCACTAATAAAATGAGAATGATTGCTTGCTTCTTCTTTAAACTTACATCATCACATTAACAGCTATTTGCTCGCTAGATCCAGATTCAATTGAAAAGTGGATTAGAAATTAGCTTCGGTATTAATCCTTTGTTCGGGACTTGCAATAATCTGAGTCTAGGAGTACAGCCCATATGAATCGAAACATTAAAAACAAGAAGTTCAAGACTGACACCAACGCTAACTGCCAGAACGCCGCAACACCGTCAACGCGAATCTCTCAGAACAACGCACGTACGCTAAGCCTTCAGAAGACATTTCTTTGCGTCCCAATCAATGCGACGATGACGATAACAAGCTTTCAGCCTCTGTCGGAGGCCCGAGCTCTCCTCTATCGGCCAAAGTCATCAGCGGAATTTTCTACAGAGACTCGAGGGGGGGGACACGCTACGGCACGGCGTGACAAATACGGCAGGCGGTGCGTCAAGAAGATAAGCTCTAAATAATGCCACTCTGACACGGGAGAGAGAGAATGGGCAGATGAGGCCAAGCCATGCCATTCTGACAACACAGAGATGTTTCAGGCCCCGTTAAATGTATTAAAACGCTTAATGCAGGCATGCAGACGGAATCCGTGGGGAATCGGGGGCGTAGGGTGTTTTATCCCATCTTCCGATGGCCCTTTTTTGTTTTCCATAAGCAATTAACAGCGTAGTGAACGCCGGAGGAGAATCAGAGTGACAGTGTGAAGAGAACATACCTGTCAAAAGCCCCTACGGAGCGAAGATAGGGCGGAAAAGAGACAGATCGTGCTTGTGTACATCCCAAGAGTGCCCCATCTGTGAAAATGAAAGAAAGAGTGAGAAAGATAGATAAAGATGGTGTGGATAAAAGGTGGTTATTGGATTATGAGTGGTACATGGGATCCACAATGCCGGTATTGTTTATGATGTGAAAAGTGTGCATGTGTGTGTGTGTGTGAGTGCGCTCACGTGTTGTGCTGCTTTGATGTTGATCATGTTCTGTTTAGTCTGTCAGACCGCCATGCTGTGATGAAGTAGAATCCTGCTCACACACACACACACACACACACACACACACACACACACACACATACGTATTCATACATAACAATACATGTTCAAAAATATCCAGCACCAACAGTCCTCATTGTTCCTCATGACAGCTTAAACCATTTAAATATGACCATGGTTTTTAACTAAAATTAAATCTATTTACTAAAACTATTTGGAAACTGAAATGAAACTTTGGAAACTTTAATTAAAAACTAAACTCGGAATGCTGCCTTGGCAACTAACTGAAATAAGCTGAAGTTGCAGTACTAAAATTACTGAAACTAAAATTTATGAAGTTATGAAAATGAATGAAGCACATAACAAAATAACTAAAAAATTTAAATGAAAACATAAATTTCTAAAAACAAACACAAACACATATTTCAAAATATAAATTATTACTCTAATACTATACACTAAAATAAAAAGCACAGTGTCAACTGTAATTGAGAAAAGGAAAATAAAAAAATTCTAGTTTAAAACACATGCCATGTTCTTAGAAATGCACTCTTTGAATTCATGTTGGTTTCATTTTGTAAAACTTTCGTTATTTGTTTGTTTATTATTATTATTATTATTATGAATTACTATTAACTATTGTTTGTGGTCAAATACTTATATGGACATTGAAATCTCTATATATATATATGTGTGTGTGTGTGTGTGTGTATAAGAGTTCGATGCAAAAGCCTCTAAGCGTCATTTGAAATTGTCTTTTAAAATTAGCATTTTTCTCAGGCTCCTATGTGTAGGTTCAGTAATTTTACTTTAATGGCAATACATAGGATCTTTCCATTGTCATTAAAGTGAAATAACAGAATATAAACATAGGAGCCTAAGAAAAATGCTCATTTTATTTTCATATAGCTTCTTCCAAAGTCAACCGAAAGACAACATCAATACTGGACAACACTGATGAAATCACTGATTGGGCAATATTGGACAGTGGATATTATTGGACAATATTGGATATTGGACAATACTGATGTAATCACTGATATTACATCAGATGCATTACATGGTCAAAGTTGTCCAACTTGCACAAATTTACAAAGAATACTAAAAATATTGCAGATAGACACAGAAATGTGTGTTATATGACCAGCCCCTCACTGTTTAAGATTATACTTCTATTTAAGATTATGCTTATTTTTTTCTCTGACATGCAGCATCCTCTCTTTCCCTGACTGACTCTCTCTCTCCCATATTAACATGTTATGGATGATGGCAGGTCGGACACAAACACACTCTTACACGTGCTCTTACCGCCTGTTACTGTGTCCTTGGCTGGGCCACAATTAATTGGATTCTTTTAAAACTTGACTTAATGAAAGAAAGAAAGAAAAAAAAACACATCTAAGAGGAAATAACTGGGAAGGATCAGAAGCAAACAAGATCCTAGACATAGAGAAGAAAAAGGAGAAAGAAACGAACAAGAAATAAACCCAAGCAATCTATCTCTTGTCCCAATCTGCTTTGGCAGGGGGTGAGGAGCTCTAATGCCAGAACAGGCAAACTCCAAACACAAAAAAAAGCCTTATCACTTCTTACCGCACAGATTAAACACGACCCTGTCGCATCATGTTCAGATACCGCACTGCCGCCGTTGGCTATGAGGATTGAGTGAGTGAGTGTGTGTCTGTCAGTACGTCTCTGTTTGTGGAGAAGTTAAACTTCAAGAGCTGTCCCAAAATGCCTAAATGAACTAAGAAATGTTACATAACAAGACTGCATGGATTTGGAGGAAAAGTCAAAAAGTTTGGGGTTGATTGTTTTTAGAAGAAGAGTCTTGTGCTCACCAAATTTGATTTAAAAAAATACAGTAAAATAGTAAAATTGTGAAATATTATAGTCATTTAAAATATTGTATTTATTCTTGTGATGGCAAAGCTGAATTTTCAGCATCATTACTCCTGTCTTCAGTGTCACATGATCCTTCAGAAAACATTACACTAATACGCTAATTTTGTACTCAAGAAACATTTCTTATTAGCATAGTTGTGCTAATATTTTTGTATTGGATTTGGATGGAAACAATTATTGTTTCTAAGCACATTCAAAATATTTAGTGCAAAAACACAAAGTAAAAAAAAAAAAATAGATCTAGTGATCACTTTTTATTAAATGTAATGAGAAATGTAAATGTAAATATATTTAAAAAAAAAAGTGAAAATTTAATTTACTGTGCAATTGGGGCAAAATATGCAAGTGATTCATAAGTTTTAGGTTAAAGAACTTTCTATCAATGGTTTATGGTTTTAGTGATGCTCTGTCGCATGACACTATATGTTATAAATAAAAAATAAATAAATAACTGCACTCTTACTTAAGCACTGTTTATCAGTTACTAATGTTCTGGCAAAAAAAAAAAAAAGTAGCCTTTGTCAAAGTATGAGGTACCAGCGTACCAAATGACACTATGTTACTGCTGGCACTAAAAACTCTTTCAGACAGGGAACTAGTTGCTGAAACAAATAAGCGCTTCTTGACTTGTTTGCAGGAGGAATGAAGTTACCTATGGTGCTGTTTTGCCACAACAATCTTTTATATAGATTATTCAATTATCGCTATAATATCTCATAATATAATATCATAATATTTGATTTATTGCAGACATTCACAAGCAGATAAAATTCATTTATTTTATCAGCAAAGGTGTTCAAGCAAGAGCAATATGTGAGTAAAATTCGACTAGTCATGTGATCTCAACATGTCTGCCTCCTTGAGGTGACCCCTTTTATGTAAAATAAAACAGCTTTTATTAGGCTACTGATATAACTGGAGTGTACATATAATTATTATTATTTTAATAATTAACATGGTTTTAAAAACATTTTTTTAAAGTACAATCAACTTGTAAAACATTTTATGTGTGTGCCCTTTTAAGAATTACTTAGTTGAAGCTAACACTAGGGATGGGCGATATATTATCCTTTGCAATATACCGGTAAAAATTCTCCCTACAATAAGAATTAGTCTTCTAGCGATAATAACGATAAAGCCTAGTTATTGACATATTTTTGTCTGTGACCAGAGCGGCATGGCGGAAGGCAGACGTAAAACTGAGGAGAAGTAAATCGCTAAACGAGGAGTTCCTTCTACAGTCTGGAACTGGTTTGGTCAGGGCTGTACTGTGCGACAAAAAAATTGGTGTTAGCCTTGAATAAATGTACTACAGTAGCATGTGTGCGGTACAGTTTTGCATGTTTGCATGTTGTCCAACAAAGATATAATTTATTGACATACTTTTTCTCCAAATTAACTTCAAAACGTCAGTCGAGAGTTTGAAATAACTTTGTAATCAATCGTGTTTTCATAACACAGAATGAGGCAGAAATCATACTATTTATACAGTGATAAAGGCTGTCGATTAGCATTACATTATAAATATACTTTATCCTTATAAAAATACCCATGATTGCTTGAAGAACACAAATAAACCATATATTGTTGCAATTGTTCGTTTATTGTCTTCAAGTTTCCTCAGTTAAAATTTTTCTATCTGCGTTTTATTCAGTGATAACTGAATACTGTTGTCCATAGTAGGGATTTCCTGAAGCATCCAGTGCAATTACTTCTGCGATGCATATATGGAGTTTCTGTGCAAGGGCGCCCTCCGGCTTCCAGTATGAAATAGTCATTACATTTTGTGTGTTCTCAGTAATACTCACAACAAAAATTGGAAAGATAATACTTTTCTCTAAAGAAACAGGATTTATTTTTGTCTGTTAGTGGATGTATAAGATTCCCTGAATTATTGTCATTGATATTGTTATTGCAATAAATACCTAGCTAACACCATACAAGAGTGAAGGAAACAGGAATTCGAAAATTCTAAATTTTCGCACGTAAGAAAAATTAATATGACCTCACATTGTGTCAATCAAGTTTACACACTGCCTCCAAAACTTTCGTCCGTCATAAAAAAATTCAGATTGGGTTCGATTTTCTGCATTTTCCGCATCCGTAGCAAGCATTTTGAGAGGTGTTTTGACAATTCAGAGACACCGTAAAAGCGAACGCCAAAATCCAGAATGGCGAATGTAAAGTTCATCCACTTCATCTCGCAGCACAAAGTACTGTAAAGATCCTTGCACACTGAGTTCACAGAAATTGGTGGTCTTTTTTTAATATGTGTCTCTAGTATCGGTAGTAAAGCATCAAACTGAGCCACTGACACCCTGAAGTAAACTTTGAGTGGCCTGTGATAATCCCGCTGCTCCTTAATAAGGAAGGGGAGCTCTCCTTCCTCTCTATATCTCAGGATTGGATGGACTCAATATTTCCTTTCTTTTTCTCTTTTTAAGAAGCGAGACGACAACAAAATCATCCTCACTGCTTGAAGACTCCATTTAGTACTGTTTTGTGAATTCTTTCACAACGGATTAATTAATACACATTGGACTCAGTGTGCAAGGTGTCTGTGCGTGACAAATTTTTAGGATGACGAATACGAAAAAACGCGTCTGAAAATTTCGGACTGAGTGTGCAAGGACCTTCACAGATAGAACCCAAAAGATGGTAGAGAAGCATCAGGAGCCTGCATCAGGGTAGCAGTTGGGTATGAGAGGAGAGCAGTAGGTAGAGAGGGGGCGAGAAAAGAGGAGAGAGTGGAGAATGGGGTGAATTTAAGAGAGGAGTTTTAAAAGCAGAGCGGACGAAAAACCTGTTTAAGAAAACCCCACTGGAACCACAATCTGCCTCCCCACCCGACCATGTGTGTTACCAACAAAGAGAAGCATACCAGCACGGCCGGTCCCAGATATACACCCACTCACACACACATATACACAACTTCATAGGACTTTCCCAAGACTCACGGATGTGTAATTGTATAACTCATAAAAACAGGGATCGCCGATGGCCACACATGCTCATACACTCCTACAACACAAATATTGTTAAGAATATAATCACAAACCAACAACTTCATAGCAGAAACACACTCGCGCACATAAGTGTTCATGCAGCACTTATGGCAACGCACCATATTTGTTTATTCATAATGAAGAAACGGTAACACTTTATTTTAGGGTCTCTTAACTAGTTGCTTATTAGCATGCATATCACTAGAATATTAGCCATTTATTAGTACAAATTAAGCACATATTAATGCTTTATTCTACATGACCTTATTCTACATCCCCAATCCTACCCAATACCTAAACTTAACAACTACCTTACTAACTATTAATAAGCAGCAAATTAGGAATTTATTGAGGGAAAAGTTGTAGTTAATAGTGAATAAGTGTTCCCTATTCTAAAGTGTTACCGAAGAAACATGTACTAATGTGAAAAGACAAAAGCATGTTCTAAACTAGTCAAAACAATGAACAATTTAATATTAAGCAGTGTTTTTATGTGATTTAGAGTTTAGTTGTTTCATCAGCACGACTTGCCACATTAATATGGACAAAATTTGTGTACAAAATCCACATCAGCCACTGACAAAGCAGTGATATACCCCAAAGCAAACATATTCTCATGGATTCATACTGTATATATTCATAATTCAAGCTGTGTATTATTTGCGATAATCTCTGACTGTCCTTGGGGATTACAGATGAGTGAACTACTAATACACAATAATCCTCCCCCTCAAAACACACAGTCTCTGTATGACATCACTGTCTGCTTTATGACCTCACAGGGTCATTCCCCTTCAAAGAGTTTTGATGCTAAAGGCCTTTTATGTCCATTTTTCCAGTTGTATTTTTTTTCATTTTTTTTTATGATGTAGGATTGTCAAACCCACTCTTCATATTTTTTGTCCTAGATGTTTCTCAGCTTCCTCCCCCTCTGTTCTCTGGTCTCGGATCGGGACATATCTTTCCTAGTCTCGTCCAGCCTCAATAACATACAACAAAACACAAGGGTCTGCTGATAAAAACACAAAAACAGAGAGATAGCAAAGATTTATGTGTTCATCCGCCCCCCTTCGCCCTGGGCTTAATCATTTCTTTTGTTCCCCTGAATTCAAGTTTTCAAGAATCTTGTAGCTTCACACAAACATACGACTTTCAGAGCTTTCCATAACATATATATTATAATATCTTTATTACATTTGTAAAAACAATTGATTACACATGGAATGTGTCATAAACATGGATAATCTGCTTTGTTCTGATGTTTTGAAAAGAAATACTTGATTTGTATATGTATACTATTTTGTGTAGTGATTGTATGATTTTTCTTTTTCTTTTTTTTTTCTTTTTTTTTAGTTAGTTAGTTTAAATGACTTTATCAATATAAATAATATATCGCTTTTTTGCCCAAAAAAGTTAATAGTGGTTCCACATAATAATAGCCAAATGGTTGTACGTTTCTCTACACTTGTCTACAAATGATCTTAGAAAAATATCCCCTATTAAACTGATTTACTATTTTGGGGGAACCATTAAGATAATTAAAAAAATATGCAAAGCTGTTTTATGACGATGGACTAGATAACTATGGGAAAGATTAAAGGTGTGCTCAGCATTTTTTCCTTATAATAAGATTTAACCCCAAAGAAATGAATATCACTTCTGAAAAATATTTCTAAAATCATATATTCAGGTGAGGTCAAATGAGGACGTTCACCTCATTTCAAAAGCTGGTCACACTTTATTTTAAGGTCCAATTATTGCTATTAACAAACAATTAACTATGACTTTTGCCTAAATAAACTTATGATTTGCTGCCTATTTATAGTTAGTACGGTAGTTGTTAAGTTTAAGCATTGGGTAAGATTAGGGATGTAGAATACGGTCATGCAGAATATGTGCTAAAACAATAAACAGCCAATATGTTTATAATAGGCATGCTAATAAGCAACTAGTTAATAGTGAGAGTTGGCCCCTACTAAAGTGTTTTAAATCACAAGACTACCAAAAAATAAAATAAAAAGAAATTAAAGTAAAAAGAAAAGAAAAGAAAAGAAAAGAAAAGAAAAGAAAAGAAAAGAAAATACTCGTGCAGCCCCTATGCTGACATTCTCATTCATGGGGGGAAAAAAATAAAATAAATAAAAAAATATCATGGCAATGGCATCAGTCCCCAAAATGTTTTTATTTTGTATGATGTTGCATTGATGCTGCTACTGTATGTCAGTTAAAATATATGATAAGGTGACTGCTTTATCAATTTGTATTGATTATATAATATAATTGCATACCATTAATGCGTAGGTTAATGAGAATTTGTTCATGAGCTTGTCGAGATTACTTCAGAAGTGCGTCATATATAATGCAGATTTCTTGCAAACTCCAAACCAGTCCTGAATGATATTCTTTATGCTTAATATAATTTTGTATGGCAGCACTGGAAATAGGCAATACAGCTAGGTGATTCTTCTACTGCTACTTTGTTTACTTTAATTGGCCAGCTAGCTAGATAACATTAGCCAATGTAATCAAATTACCACAGAGCACAACAAAAACAGTCGAAGAAAAAAAAATTAAGATTCATATCATCAGTTAACAGTTTCAGTCACAAATAATGAATTGAACGAGAACAGAAGTCAAGACATTTCTGCAAAACTGCATTAGCCTAATAAATGTAGTATTGAGAGCAATCAATTAATCAATTGATGGGGAACAAAAAAAAAAAAAAAAGCTTGAATATATTCTTTTTGCCTTTAATTTAAGTAGATTTCTACATGTTCACTGCAGAAGCCGCACAAAAGTTTCCCAATCCGCTCTGTGCTGCAAAATCCTGCATATAAATTACAGAAACATCTGCAGAGTGGACTGCAAAAATATGCCTCCTATAATCACACACACAAACTTGTAAATTGTTCATGGCCAAATACCCACGATGCAGTGGAGTATCAAAGTCGCCGCACACGCTCGGCACTGACCGGAACCGCGTATATTCACTCTCTGAGGCGGCAGCCCCATACCGGTTATCAGGGGCCCAGCACTGCTCACATTGCCACAGCAGCACGAGGGGAAGTTAGGCACTGCAGAGGATTGTGGGGGATCAACATTTGTCCGTCGTCTCTTGCTGTCACTCATCATTACAGCTACCACCATCAATGTAATGTGTGTGTGCGTGTGTGTCCAATGTGTAAGCGAGCCAAAGAAGGAATCGCTCGCTGAATGTGTGGTCTTGGTGCAATTGGCTTTACTGTATCCCTTACACACACAGATACAGGCAAACATACACTTTTTGCCCCATCTCTACAGGCTATTTACGGAAGCTTCGACGCTAAGTAGCATTTTGCGCTGGATGCTAACGTTGTAGACGGTGAGTGGGCGGGACTAAAGCCCGGAGGCATTACAGTCTTTTATGTCTATGAGAAATCAGACGTAGGCTGAAGAAATGGGGGGGTTACAAACACGCAAAATGGCCTCCAACCACTCTGTCGCAGAACAAAACTGTCTTTTCTGGACCACCAACGAGACCAACACCCCGCGTGATTTTCTTTGCACTTCCCTTTAATTGGTGTTAACCAGATTAGCGGCATAAGGCTACAAATGTTGACGTCAAAACAACTTGGGCCCTGTGGCAAAATCTCCATTGCAAAGCAAGAATGGATGTTTCAAAAATGCTAAACACAAATAAACAAATGGCTGAATAAAAGCTAAAACGTGCGCTAATGCTTTCATATTCAAGCAAATACAAAAACCAAGGCATTGTGAGAACAATTCCATTTGCTAGAGCTTTATTATGACCAACAACAAAGGGCCTGGAATTGATATGTTCTAAATAACGTCTCTATAACATCTTTCAACAGAAAAAAAAAAAAAGAAAACCTTCCAGCATTCTCTTCAAAAGTATATTTTTCAAGCAAGCACTGTAAAGTTCATGTTGACAGATGATCTCTGTGGAAATTTAGACAATAATTACACAGATTTATACGATTTTCCGCCTTGTGGTTTTGGAAAAAGTTAAATGAACAAACGGAAGTGATAATCGGACTGTGTGGGATATGAAAGTGAGACAGGGTGGGTGTGATTACGTATCTTTCTGGGTAAAGTGGCCTCCAAAATCAGATGCTGCGGTCGTCTACAGGCCTAAAGGCCAAATATACACACTCACAAAGACAATAACACAGTCACTACTTTTTCCATGGATTGTATAAGCCAAATAATTCACTTTGATTTTTGCACGTTCAAAAAAAAATAATAATAATAAAAATCCATAATGTGACGCATTTCAGAGTGAAACTGAATATTAAATGAGGAGAAAAATATTCTGTGCTTTTTCCTTACAGGTCAGTTTACGTCAAAGAAGCATGTTTTTGAATATCTCACTTAGTGACTCACGTCTCACTTAGAATATCTCACTTATCTCACTAAGTTTAAAACATTAATATTAGCATTTAAAAAAACTGGAAAATGTGTATGATATAGTATCTTAGTATAATATCACTCTTGGGCATTTGTGAACATTCAATTTGAAATTTGTGTAACATTTTCCAAGTTCACACTTTAAGTCTGGAATACACTACACAATCCCCCATCCCCCATCCCCCGATTTTACACCGATTCACAATTTGGAGAAGTCGAGGCTAGTTGCCGAAAGTTAGAGCCAGTCTGGAGATTTGAGTTGACAGATTTAATAGAAAATCACATAGTATATGATGGTCACAGACTCTGATTTTTATCTTAAGACTTTAATTCCATCCAGAATCGGAGATAAAACATGTTTCATATTTTGAGTCGATTTTAGAACACATTATTTTCATTTGTCATGCAACTCCTAGCAACAGATAGTTTTCAAGTGACGTCACACCCTTAAAGGAACACCCACCTGGAGGGCAAAACAAAGCTTTGCAACACTGACCGCCATTTACTTTTACGCAGTTTGCATTAAGCAATAATGTAGTAAAACGCAGATATTAAAAGGCGAAATTCAGTAAACACCTTATTGATAATGCATATTTTGTACAGGCAAGCAGATGAAGCCAGAATGTAAACGCAATGTGCAAAGTTTCACGTTAAATGGTTTCCCATAGAAAACCATTAGAAGGAAAATACTGAACCATTAAGCAGGTTGCGGTCATATTCCGGTCTCATCTGCTTGCCTATGTAAACTATGCATCATTAATATAGAGATTACTGAATTTGATATTTTAATATTACTGTTTTAAATATATTAAGGCACTTTAACTATTTTTACAACATATTGTCGCACTGTTTAATGATTGAAATATTGCCGCGGGTGTCTAATATGGATTGCAAATGGCCAAAACTTGCATTTTGTTCACATTTGTTTTAATTCTTTTGAGAGGTGATCTAAATATTTGCAGCTGTGGAACAGATGGAAAATTGACAGGCATGTCCTGCAGTTCTATGGATGTTTTGCCCTCCAGGTCTTCAAGCCAGTCACGTGACTGAAAGCTATGAATAAGGCACACATTTCTGCGTGAGTTTGTTGTGATCGATTCGGAACAACTTTCAAGTCTGGTAGTGTATGATCCTCAGTTGTTTAGTGTATGATGGACATGTTTTCTTCTGTGACTATTATAAAAGTGGGTAAGTGCCCAGTGTTTTAAAATCTGTTTAGTTTTAAAAGTGAGTGAGTGAAGTGACATACGGCCAAGTATGGTGACCCATACTCGGAATTTGTGCTCTGCATTTAACCCATCCAACGTGCACACACACAGCAGTGAACACACACACACACCGTGAACACACACCCGGAGGTGGAGAGAGCGCTGGACATTCACTCCCCCCACCTACAATCCCTGCCGGCCCGAGACTCGAACTCGCAACCTTTGGATTACCAATTCTTACAATTGGAGTCCAATTCTCTAACCATTAGGCCACGACTTCCCCAAAAGTCGTATAGTGTATTCAAGTCTTTAGTCATACTGTGTATCACAGACTCGCCATTGCATCATAATTTTAGATATGTCACTAAAAATATTGCTTTATTCTAGATAGTCTAACACAGTGGTTCTCAACCATGGTGCTTGGGGCCACTTGCCTTAGCAATATTCCAAGATGACTTCATTTTCATTAAAACCGTGATTTACAGTATAGACCTGAAAAAGTCATGTAAATTAATAAAATCATAAAACACCATCTGCATTTTTACAACAAATATATAACATTTCTTTATTATGCCAAATTCTAAAATACATTATTGGTAATATATAATAAATGTTTTATTGAGAAATGATTTGATGGTGAACATATGTAAATATGTAAGTATGGATATGGAAGTATTCCATACCATAACGACCTAAATGCAAGCTTACATCACCATGAGAACATCTTGACGTATCCAAAGACTATAGAATACCCAAGACGTGTCACTCATATAGTTTTGAATAGGGAAAAATGTAACGCTCAATATGGCCGCTCAATCGAACGAAGCCCCGCCTTCTGAGCAAAAAAGCCAATCGCTAATCGGGAAAGTCAGAGCATCACTGGTTGCCATAGAAACAGTAAGCGTTCTGAGACGTGCGCCTAGGACTGCGCATGCGCACTGGCGGGTTTAGCCTGAGAAATAAGCTTTTTATAACGCTATTTGAGCAAAATAAACAACATTTATGATACCGTTGTTCTTAGATTTCATTGGTGATTTCAAATATGAAATTTAATCGTAAGCTTGGCGACCAGTTTTGGAGAATTTTATGTTTCCCCATTCAAAGAGATAGGAGCATGCATGCCCGAGAGGCGTGTCAAAGATGGCCGCCGAGTGACGTGACTTGCCTTAAAGGGACTTTGACGTATCCCAATAGTAACACTTCTTTTTTTCATTTATTCCATTAACTAAATTTAACTTCCATTAAATAATTGTTAACTGCTATCTACAACCCGAATTCTAGAAATGTTGGGACATTTTTTACATTTGAATAAAATGAAAACTAAAGGAATTTCAAATAACATGAGCCAATATTTTATTCACAGTAGAACATAGATAACATAACAAATGTTTAAACTGAGAAATTTGACAATTTTATGCACAAAATGAGCTCATTTCAAATTTGATGCCTGCTACAGGTCTCAAAATAATTGGGACAGGGACATGTTTACCATGGTGTAGCATCTCCTCTTCTTTTCAAAACAGTTTGAAGACGTCTGGGCATCAAGGTTATGAGTGTCTGGAGTTTTGGTGTTAGAATTTGGTCCCATTCTTGCCTGATATAGGTTTCCAGCTGCTGAAGACTTCGTGGTTGTCTTTGACATATTTTTCTTTTAATGATGCACCAAATGTTCTCTATAGGTGAAAGATCTGGACTGCAGGCAGGCCAATTCAGCACCCATACTCTTCTACTACGAAGCAATGCTGTTGTAATAGCCACAGTATGTGGCTTTGCATGGTCCTGCTGAAATACATGTCGTCTGGAGGGGAGCATATGTTGCTCTAAAACCTTTATATACCTTTCAGCATTCATAGTGCCTTCCAAAACATTCAAGCTGCCCATACCGTATGCACTTATGCACCCCCATACCATCAGAGATGCTGGGTTTTGAACTGAACGCTGCTAACACGCTGGAAGGTCTCCCTCCTCTTTAGCCCGGAGAACATGAAGACCCATGATTTCCAACAAGAATGTCAAATTTGGACTCGTCTGACCATAGGACACTTTTCCACTTTGAAACACTCCATTTTAAATGAGCCTTGGCCCACAGGACATGACAGCACTTCTGTACCATGTTCACATATGGCTTCCTTTCTGCATGATAGAGCTTTAGTTGGCACTGTTTACCGACAGTGGTTTCTGGATGTATTCCTGGGCCCATTTAGTAATGTCAATGACAGAATCATGCCGATGAGTGATGCAGTGGCGTCTGAGGGCCCGAAGAACACAGGCGGTCTTCGGCCTTGTCCCTTACGCACAGAGATTTCTCCAGTTTCTCTGAATCTTTTGAAGATGTTATGCACTGTAGATGATGAGATTTGCAAAGCCTTTGCAATTTGACGTTGAGGAACATTGTTTTTAAAGTATTCCACAATCTTTTTACACACTCTATCACAGATTGGAGAGCCTCTGCCCATCTTTACTTTTGAGAGACTCTGCCTCTCTAAGACATCCCTTTTATAGATAACCATGTTACAGACCTGATGCCAATTAACTTAATTAGTTGCTAGATGTTCTCCCAGCTGAATCTTTTCAAAATTTCTTGCCTTTTCAGCCCTTTGTTGCCCCCGTGCTAACTTTTTTGAGACCTGTAGCAGGCATCAAATTTGAAATGAGCTCATTTAGTGGATAAAAGTGTTTTTTTTTTTTTTTGTTTAAACATTTGTTATGTTATCTGTGTTCTATTGTGAATAAAATATTGGCTCATGTGATTTGAAAGTCTTTTAGTTTTCATTTTATTCCAATTTTTAAAAAAGTCCCAACATTTTCGGAATTCGGGTTGTACAACAATACCCTAAACAATTGCAGTAACACTTTAGTATAGGGACCAATTCTCACTATTAACTAGTTGCTTATTAGCATGCCTATTATTAACATACTGGTTGTCACTTAGTACTTATAAAACACATATTTTGCATGACAATATTTTACATTCCAATACCGAAACTTAACATCTACCTTACTAACTTTTAATAATTGGCAACATAGGAGTTTTCTTTTTCTTTTTAGACAAAAGTCATAGTTAATAGTTTGTTAATAACGAGAATCAGACCTTAAAGTGTGACCAAACTGACTATGTTATCCAATAGCCTGCATGGCCTAGATGATGTAATACAACAAGGAAATATGTTCAGAGGAAGAGGTATTAGAGTATAATGAAAGATTATTGAGACAAACTAATTTTCCATAAATCTGTCATAAGAAAATAAAGTAAATTTGGATTTCTTGTTAACCTCCAGTAGTTTTAAAATGATTCACCTCCATTTGATCCCAATCCTGATGGGAAGACTATTGGTTCTAGAAGCTGCAGGATTCCGGAGTAAAGAATGTTTGATATGATTTGTTTAAGAATGAAACAGGTTTATACGGTATCACAAGGAAAACCTCCATTTCATACAGCTGTAGGTCAAAGTCAATCTGAAAGGGGAGGGTCTCTATGGACCAGACCAAGTCTGCCAAAATAAACCCTCACAAAATGCAGGAAACGAGCCCCCTGTTCCACAGGAAATCAAGTCGCCTGTCAAGCAGTCGCCCCTGACATCCCCATACCCCGTCTCCCAGGTTACTACGTATTGTTTACTCGCTCTGAAAGGGTCAAAGGTCATCCAGACCAAATCTATTTCCTCTTTCGTTTCATTCTCTCTTCCCCCCGAGCCAGGGAGGAACAAAAAGCAAGAGAAAGGGGAGTACAGAATTAAAAAAAAATATATATATAGAAAGAGAGAGAGAATGATCAGACTGGCGAGATAAGAACTGTGGGTAGGAGGAGGAGGAGGAAGAGCGAGGAAGACGAAGGAGAAGCGGAGGGGGCGGCTTCAGGGGTGTGTATTCAACTCCAGGCTTCCTCCTCTTATGCTAATGCAGCCAATTTCCCCTTTTATTTCATTTCTCGAGCTGAAATCTGCGATCTTTGATAAGGTTGCCACGGAGACCGCCTCTCGGGCGGGCGGATGCGGGCAGGCATGTGATGGAGATGTGCATGTGTGTGAGTGTGTGTGTGTGCAGGAGCAGTAGGGATGAATAATTTAAAACGGCAGCAGCCCAGAGAGATAAGAAGCCCAGACACACACACACTCACTCGCTCGCTCACAAGCTCACACACACACACACACACTCGCACAAAGCTCTCTCGGAGCTCGGCGGACAAAGACAGGTGACCCCACAAGGTCGGTTGGGGGTGTGCGAGGTGGGTTGATGATAGAGGGATGAAAGATGGAGGAAGAGAAGACACAGGGAGGACAACTCTCTCTGGAGAGGGACAGACGGGGGTTCAAGTATTGATTTGAGACTTTGGAGTCACAGGGCCCTTTGAGTCTGTTTCCATTTCGACGATTCCTTTCCAACAATTTGCCGCTGATACATTCTCATTTACTGTGCACTTGTGGAATGAGTTCTAATACAACTTAAGGCACCTTAAAACACAGGCCTCACAATTGAGAACTCTTTAACATCTCAATTGGTACTGCTAGAAATTGGATGGAGAGCAAATGGAGACCTTTAATGTTCAGAAGTTGGTCTGTCATGTTTCATGTCAGTATCAACTGTGTCATATTTTTTTCTCCAAAAATGTCTAGACATGTATGAGACTGTTGATGTAAAGTAAGAGTACTGAGCGATTGAAGAAGCTATGATAAAGCTATGAATTACTTTAATTTAATGGGAAATATTTGAGATCAAATTGAAGTCTGTGACAAGTGGCTTGGTATCTAAGAGTATCTATGGGTAGTGTTTAAGATTACAGGGTTATAAAATTAATATGGATGGAATAGTCCTGATAATTTGTTTTTGTTTTATTTGATGAGCAGTATTTGAGTTAAAACTGAGTTCTTTGACTTTCAATTGGCATCTTGATATCTAAGAGTGTATATACAGTATTTAAGAATACAGAATCTATAAAAATAATGTGAATGGGATCCTGTAGATCTGATCATTTGGTTTTATTTAATTTGATGACAAATGTTCAAGCAGAGATTATCTACATCTTGGAATATCAGAACACAGTTCAAGACATAGATCATATCTCTAGAGAAGACTTTACTGAGAAAAAAAAAAAACAGAGCCTCAATTTGTTCTCCATTTAATCTTGTTGTTGTATAGAAGAAACAACTAATATATTATTTAAAAAATGCCTGCTTATTAGTACTTATAAAGCACATATTATGCATGACCATATTCTACATCCCTAATCCCAATACCTAAATTTACCGGTCCTACCTTTCTAACTGTTAATAAGCAGCAAATTAGGAGTTTATCGAGGCAAAAGTTGTAGTTAATGGTTTGTTAATTACAATAATTGGACATTAAAATAAAGTGTGACTGGGATCTCTTATTTGTGATTTTTCTTTTTCTTTTCACTACTTGCTAATGTCTCCTGGTTCTCAGATGTTTCTCTTGAAGGAAAAAAAAAAAAAATCTCACGTCTGTTTTCAGTTTTTTCTCAGACTGTGCTCAGATTTATCCAAAGTAATCAAATGAACATTTATCATTGAATTTCCAATATACTCTTATTATATGTAGGAGACAGAAATGAGATGAAGTCGAAATTCGAACGAAACAACTGGGAACATCTGAGCAATAAAATTTTCATCTGGGTATTCCCAGACTCAACTTCTAGGTTGACGATGCCACACACCCTCTGCGTAACCCGGTGAATTAGGGTTCAGTGCTGCAGTCGCACGCTTAGAATTTGTGAACACTCCCACACAAACTTACCCAAGCGTTGTGTGCGTCACTGTGTATGTGAGAGACACATGCAGGTCCATTCTGTTCTGACTCCTGTCTGTCTGCTTCAGCACATTGCTGTCTTTTCTAGCATCACGCACACACACAAACGCAGGTCATGTGCAGGTGAGCAGTTCAAATAGAGGTGTATGAGGCCACCGCCTCTACCTGCAAAGCCGGCCAATCATAAACACACCACACAGGGTGAATGCTGGGAGCCCATACGTGTGATCCTCATTCAAGCATGACTGGATCATCCGTGCTGGCGCCAGTCAGACCATAACACTACCTGCGGAACCAGCACACTTGTTGCGTGTTTATGTGCATTTTTTTTTACCTCAAACACAGTGTACTGAATATTATATATTACATTTTATATTATTTAATGTGTGTGTGTGTGTGTGTGTGTATAGGTGCAAAATGATGCAAATTTGGTCCAACATAATACTTTTTTGGCATGTGACTTATACATATAAAGTAAAGAGTTTAATTACCAAAAAAAACCCCAAAACCAATTAGTTATTCCTCACATAATCACATTTTATTCGCTATAGTTTAGAAAATGGTAATAAAATATGACAAGACCTCAGAGTTAAACTGTGTCAGAACAAATTCATCGTGATAATTTCAGATAACGCTGATAGAAAGGTATGTAATGAATTACAATAAACCAAAAATTATTCAGCTGTTAAACTTAAGTACACAATTAGGTAATACCAATTTAGGTCAACCAATCACCAAGCAATACTTAATTTTGTTCAGTCTGTGGTGTTCACATTAGCAATTAAAGAAAATAAACACTTAAGCAAAACATGGTCAGGTCTAAGTGTCTGAATAATTTTTGGTCCCATATTGTGTACAATTTTACTGGTAGTCCACTGTATGAATAATTTTTGGGTATAATATGTCACAGTTTACTTTATTTTGCTATCCTCACTTACATAAATGAACTCTAGTGCCCTGCACCCACTAGTAAAAAATAAAAAATAAATAAATAAATAAATTATATCAAAAATTATATCTGGTATCTGAATATTTTTTTGTTTGACTGTATATGTATATAATCATTTATTTTGTTTATTTTGCTTCTGACTCTTTCCATATACACCTCATGATATTGTGCAAAATGATACAAAAAATATCCAAATTATACTATAAAAATAAAAATAATAAAAAAATTCTGTTATGTATTGTACACACATAGGACATGAAGTCAAAAAGGGGACATCCTTTGATGTGGCACGTCTGATCCAAATTGTTTTGTACGTGTCCAGTAGCTTCCATCAACACTAGAAATCTTAAAAGAAGATTTCGACAGAAAAACAGATCGCCATCAGCGTGTGTTTTGTCTTCTCATATCGTGCCTGACATTCCAACCTGGGTCCCGGTACACTAAAGACACACACACACATGCATAAAGTTATTCAACAGCACATTTGGTGCACTGAAGTTCATTCCTTTGAGCTTAGACTGCTACTTATACTCACCACATGGTGGCACTAGACACATTTGAAATGGACCCCGAGAAGGTAGTATTTCCATAAAGTGATAAAAGCCAAACACTGCACATACTGGAGCAAATAGATACTCCAGATAACAATAGTGATACAAACATTCTATACTGGCCCTCTCGAAAATAATACAAGACGAAGCTCAAAATTGATCTGACTACTGACAAACAGCATAACACTCAAACCGCAAATTTGTGTAATGCTATAAAAATGGTGTTTTAAAAGCAAATTTGAGAGTTTGTTCAAAGTATTAAAATATACAAATAGTGAGAAATGCATTTAACATTTATTTTAAATGGAAAGACATTAAGAGATATTTTATTTAAATAAATCATAATGAAATATATATTATGAAACTAAACCGAAAATACATTATAAGGTCTGTTTGAGGCAAAGATAAAAGATGATGCTCCAAAAATCTCTTTGAATCAATTTGGATGTTGCATGAAAACCGTCTTATTGTTTTTATAATTCCACATAATCAGAGGTATTTAATCAAATTATTTCCCAAAAATCAAAATTAATTAATAAAACTGTGGAAATGTGATATTTTTTCTTCTCTCAGCAAAAGTGATCAGTCTTGGATTTACATCAAACCATTTGAATGCATTCTCATTATATTTGTCTGTATAATTATTACATTTTGCAATCATTTTCTATTGGAGCATACAGTGTGAAAAGCAATTGTAGGCAAGCAATTAAATCAGATGTTAATTAAATCTGATCTTGTGTTTGTACATTAATTAAGCTGCAATTTTAATCTAGTAAACCCCGACAGTCTAATAAGAGATGTGGAAATGTGTGCAGGCGCAGAATTAGCTCATTTCATGCCTGTAAATGCTGCTTTTTATTTGTTCATCTCATCAGCGCGAGAACCCAGCGCGGCACAATTCCAGCCTCCCCATCGCAATTATCGGCCAAGTTAACAGAAGGTCAGCCATTATCTACCTTCATTATTTCCCGGCCTAATTCTTGAACCTGGAAGACACACACAGGAAATAAAGCTGGAACAAAGAACACGCCAGCGAGAAAGTACACAAATTTTAGACACAGATTATACAAATAAACCGGTTCAAAATGTGCTCACGTTTATGAAGATGCGCGCAGCACCTACGGACACTTTCATTATGTTTATTTCAGCAATAAAGGTTATCAGATGAAACGCTGGTTTCCAAACGCTCCAGTTCCTGGTAGCAGAGACATAAAAGATAAGTGTGAATTTTCCCCTGCGGTCAGCATCTCGCTCGCTCACTCATACAGGTCAGGTTTACTTGAAGACTGAAGTCTAAACAAATCCCTCTCTTAAAAAGCATAGGAACAGCACATTAGGCTAATTACAAACTCATTTAAAGCTGGCAAAATATTGATCGTCATGCATTTGGTAGCACACCGGTGGGGGAGAATAAGAAATATGGCAGGTGTAGATGTAAATTGTTTGTTGGCAGCAGCGAATTTTAAATTACAGTTCAATCATGGGAGGGTGGGCAAAGGGAGGGGTCTTTTCTCTGATCCCCTCTCTGCACGCTTAGTTAATATTTCACTGGGTGAGAATACGCCAGCCAGGGTGCATTTCACCCCCTGAATGAGAAGCAATCTCGCTCAGCCGACTCGAACAATAATTAGAATGGAGATTAAATAAAAATAATTAGAAAAAGTTCATCTAGTTTTGATGTATTAATTATTCAGTTGCGCTTTATTCCAAGTCTAATTATCTGCTTCACTGAAAATGCCGAGATTTGCGTGACTCATAAAAATTACATTCGTGTAATTATGTCAGCAATTTGCGGGGAACTCAACTAAGCGACGCGTCAGCTTTCTTTCTTTGCCTTTCCCCCCGCCAGTTTTAAGTAACTTACTTCCAACTACTTATAACTTATAAGTTAATACACTTCCATTCAACGCTGCCATAAAAAATAATGGAAGGCGAGTCAGGATTATTTACTCTAGAAATGGCGAGGCGTTCCCACTCCGGCTGATTTCCGTCTATTCCCCGTCCGCCGTCTCAGACACTTGTACCTCTCCGAGTACAATGAAAACAAGACGAGCTCCATCCATTCTTGGTCAGTAGATAATCATTTGCATATAAATGGGAAATATTTATTGTGACCGAATATTAAAAAAGGGGAAGGCGAGATGAAGTAGTGTTTTCATTTTTCAAACCTCAGGAGGCGGCCTGTGATATGTATGTATTAAAGACTTGTTGGAAGATGAAGAAAAGGAGGGAAAATAAGTGCGGGGATCTGTCGGAGGGTTTATCGCGCTGTGGGACGGGTGAATGAAGCGAGCTTGCGCTGGTGAAAGAGTGGAGATAGAGCGATCGCTCTCCTCCGTCTATCTCTGCGGCCTGTGTCTGCTCTGGAATACACAAACATACTGACAGCGACTCGCAATATCCACTCCAGCTCACACTTTTGCACTTTACTGTAGTGTGTTTGTATTACATTGTAATTACATGTAATTACTTAGTAACAATAATGTGCAGCATGTAATTAATGTGTAATGAAAACTTGTGTTATTTCTACATTATTATAGCCTTATTTTTGTCAGGTTGATTGAATTATATATATATATATATATATATATATATATATGAGAAAAAAAAAAGACATGCTCCCACATGAAACATTAGCAAAGTTAAAAAACAGCAGTAAACTGTTACAACATACATTATTATTAAATGAAATAATTTAAATAATTAGAGTGTAATAACATGCAAATTAATAAACGATACATAAGATATCAACAAAAAACTCCCAGAGCTAAACTGTTGACATTTTTTATATTGATTAGTTTTTATAAATTATTATTATTATTATTATTATTATTATTATTATTTTAATTCCTAGTTTTATAGACAAGTTTGGATTATTTTTGGATAATAATACAATAAAATTAGCCACATTAAAATGTATTTTAGATACTTAATAAACAATGTTCTGTAATTTACATCATAAACTGAAGGCAAAAAGCAAAAGGCAAACCTCAGGAATGAAATCAAACTTGAATTTCCAGCAACAGTCATTAGGTTTCTAAACTGGACTGTAGTAATAGGACTAAAAAAAGTGTGCATGGAAAAGATATCAACTACACATCAGCGTATTACACATGTACACCTTTTTCCTTCCCCGTCTTCCCCCCTTTTCCTCTCGTTGGCTAGTTCTCCTTACATGTGGAGCCAAATCTCTTGGCATAACCACATTCCCCTGTGGGAAACCCTGAAGAGATAAGTGCACCCAATGTTAGCCGAGTCTTGAGTTATAACTCCGCCATCACAGATATGGAGTAACCTATACACAGATGGAGAGACTCCTGTGTTTACTTGAGTGTGTGTGTGGCCAGCCGGGTGCGTGGAGCAGCGTGAAATTCCAGCATTGTGTTTTATCAGAGTTACGCTGCTGTGATAATAATGTTAGGAAGAGATGTAGTGGAGAAAAGGATGACAGAAAGGTGTTGACTGAAACAGCTCAGGCCGCTTAAACCGGCTTTGAAGTGCTGCCTCATTCAGACAGACTCATACTGCCTCTTTCCTGCACTATCTAACATCAGTGCTGATGCAGCACGCGAGCCAAAAGTTATCGTGTTCTAATCAATGTCTGCAACGATACTGCATAATACAAACATTACAAATAAACCACAAAAGAGGAAAGCCATCCTTTTCTTTTCCCTTGCCGGAACATGTTTACACGCATACACAAAATTGCATATTAATGATGTTCAGAATGTGTGACAAATTCCAATTGGAAAGTGCTTTATCAATTTATTTTGAGTCAGAAATGCATAAACTGAATTATATTAAGAATCTTTTTTTTACTCTTCCTTTTTTCTTAATTTTTATTTATTTAAAGTATTTTTTACATAATATTTAATTAAAATATTTTCAAGTGCTATGCTCAACCATTTTTAAACATTTTCAACCAGGGGCTGTGGACTTTTTTTTTAATTTATTTTTTATATTAGTTTTATAAAAAAGTCAAATTAAAAACTCTCTTTGTCAAACAATACAGTGGTGTGACGAATTTAGGACATTGCAAATGGTGTAAAGGTTGTTAATTCAGAAAATAGTTTGATGAGATAATAATGTTTGTTCATGTTTTTAATGGAATTCAGTGTAAAGGCCAATGTGTGTGTTTTTTTTTTTTTTTTTTTTTTTTTAATATTACATGGGTTTACTAAGAGTTTGGGTGGGGTGTGGGTTCTTTGGGTTAAAAAAATAAATAAAATGAATATGTTTTTTTTTTTTTCTAACTATGGAATCATACAAAATAAAGAACACAAGAAAGAAAGAAATTAACTTTAGAAAGATCTTTTCATCATGTTAACAAAAAAATCTTGATTTTTATCTGTTTAACTTTTTCACAATGTCTTTCATTTTTACTGGCTTTTATGAGTTGTTAGAATTTCAACTCAAAAGAAAGAAAAAGGGTGAATGGTGAAACATGGAAGTATTTTGTTAATGGTATGAGGGTAAAACGATGAAAAGATGTCAAACACGCAGAGTGAATGAGGGCAGATGGGACTTCTAAGGCAAGGCCCACACACTTACACACACACACACACAGCACACAGAAATTTGCTAATAAAATAAAGTCATGACTTCTTGCTAATGGTTAGTAATGTCAATCCGACACACATTCTAAGAAGTAATACTCATTTTACGTCTTGGCAATAATGCCCTGAGTCAATCTGTACCTTGTTTTCCACCTATCTTTTTTTTTCTCTCGCTCTCTCTCTGAACGCTGTTGAGAAGTGTTAGGACAGCCATAGTACTCTAAAAGATCCCTCTCCTCTCTTTTGCCCAGTGAATGACTGCATGTTAATGTCAAACACTTATAACACAGGTTTAATCCAAAGCACATGTCGTACTTCCCAAAAAACACAACCTCCGTCTCATGTACCGAGTTTTACACACACACACACAGATGCATGCACCTCTCTGCCCCGCCAACAATAACACTACCCTATCGGCACACATCAAACCGCAGCGCAGAAAATCATTACTGAAATTAAATAGCCTTTTCCTCGCATGGAAAAGAGAATTCACAGAGCTCGCCCGATCGGCGCAGCCATCTCAGAACTCTCTTCCTGTTGTTTGAACGTGCATTCTGTATTGTGTTGACATAACGCCCTCCGTCCCCGGAAAATGGAAACATGCGATGCAAGAACTCCTTCCACCTGGGGTTTTCATGACAGGACGCTAGAAGGAGAGCGAAAGACAGAGCGAATAAGTTCGTGTTTTCTTTAGATGGTTATTTAAAGTCGGTTTTCTTTGGCCGCCCCTGGACTTGCAGTTGGGCAGGCAATCGAAAATGGACCTATCAATTACTGACCCCTCTCCCCACTTACGATTCCTCCCCAGGGCCCTAAGGACAACAGGATAACCCTGCTAACGTGAGAAGTGTTCCCGGGGTGGACATTAATTTACTAATGCGTTTTTGCCGGTCCCGTGGGGGCGGCACTGAAGAGTGGCCCTCTTGGGACTCCGTAGCCATTCTCATAACAGGACCCAGGCGCCAATCGGAAAAAGGGAGGTAGCAAGCACAGTCTTGATGGTATCACATTGACAAAACCACAAAGTCTCTGATAGAAACCTTGAACGACTACTATTAATTGGCTTGACTGTTTGTTTTTGTTTCTGTCTGAGGCAGACAGCGATATGACGGCAAGTCATCAATGGCTCTATTTCTGTGTTTACCCTGTAATCAGGATTGACGTGTGTGGTTGTTGTCGTTTTACCACATAAAACTTTTTGGGAAACATTTGTCGGGCTAAATACACAAGCGTCAGTCACCCATCTGACCTACAATGGCACGGGACAGGAAACGCTGAGGGAGCATTGCCAAAAACGTCTCTCAAAGGATCTCAAAAATTGCAATTTTAGTGGCAAAGGGATAGAAAGTTGATCAGAAGTTATCTAAAGGCTGTTATTACCGTGTTATTACCAGGTTATTACCTGTTAGTACCTGTATTATTACCATGTTATTACTGAGAGCTTAAAGGTGGATGAAGAAAATTCTTTAATGTTTGAGTGAGGTCACTTAGAGTTTATAATAAGGTCAATTTAAGGTCATTTCACAAGGTCACAGACTCCCACTAGTCCTCAAAATTTGAATGCGTAGCTGCACTGAAAATTATTTTAAGATAAATAAAACTCTGCATACGCACACACTCAAGACACTGTGAACGTGTGACCCCGACCCTAATTAATGCATTAGAGAGGTCAAAGGTTACTTAAACAGCTTTCTGTCTGGGCCAAAAGGGTGCAAGTATTTGTGTGTGGCGATTTCTCTTAACGGCTAAGTACTGTGGCTGACCTGACTTTGTGGTTTGTTGGATCGAAGAACGAACAGGCGGTTGCAGCCCACTTCATCCTCTCCTGTGTGGGTAGGAGGAGATGCGGCGCCTGCTCACTGTTCAAACATCTACTTCTCAAGCCCTGGAACAAGGCTTGAAGTATAAATACCACTCTGAATTTTGATCAAAAAATAACACCAAGATTTTTCTCCATTGACACAACCCCCTATTGGGCCCGACCCCTAAAAGCTTCCCTGACTTCAGAGAGTCCATAAACAGTTCCTCTTTTCACCATAAATCAACTTCGCCGTGTGGCTTGCTCTCATTCTTTTTTTTTTTTTCCTTATCCATTTTTTCCTGTCATTTCTTTTGAGGAAGAAGGTTGTAACTGATATGCAGGATTACAACTATGACCCCCACCCCCACCACCACCACACACCCTCAGAAACACCCCCCTCCTTCTCGCCACAGGGCAAAATGGAGATGGAACAGAAGTTTTGTTTGGACAGAGGCCTGAGCTGGGAAAAGTGATACAGACACACGTATAAGCCGTATTTACTGAAACCGTTTCTCTTTATTTATACTAATGGTGCCGTGAATGGTGTATTATGGGGCTTTTCAAGTGCTGAGTGGAGGTGTCAGACCATGCGTTTGTGTGTGTGTGACTGTGTGCTAGTCATTAGCGTCTCTCTTTTGCTTTGCCCCGAGCACTATTCTATTCACTATTTACTTGGTACTTGGATATTTTTTTCACTTTTTAAGCCATTTAGGAAATGTGAGTTGACCTCTCCTTTCCTTCAACTCATGTACCGCCTGTTAACAAAAAGACCCACAAACACACACACACACACACACACCACCACACATTGTTAAGCTCCCGCTCGTTTTCAAGTATGGTGTCATGCACTGGCTGAGAAATTCTATATTATAACATGATTATCTGGAATATTGCATTCTGATTGGTCTGTCATGGTCAGATATGTTTGTGTAATTATCATTCAACTGTTTAATTAACTGCTGTACTAATCAAGATACAGTCAGCTGACCGTAATAATAAAACAAACTGCTTCTTTTTTTTTGAAAATGACTGGCTTGACTGTACAGTATTGTTTATATTACTGTAAATCAGATCAAAATCTATTGTCATTAACATTGAGAAATGTTTTATGATGACACAGTATTAACCAGTAACGGTATAATTCTTAATTGATCAGACAATGTTATCCCAATAGTTATTTTATAGTTGTGTTTGCACACTGATTTAAACCTAAACATAAACATAAAAAGTGGACATCTTCAGAGATACAAATGGTTATGAATTTACTGGTCATAACTGGAATTTTCATAACCTTTGGGAGAGAACCACCACAAGTGACCTATATTTGGGTTATTGTTTAAAAGTAAACAGTGAATAAATGTTGTCTGAGAAAGTCATTTTAATAGTAAATTTGTTACAAATGAAATTCTAGATTTGAACTAAAGTTTTATTTAGAAAACTTTTTATTTTCATCAAATTCAGGAATTGTATTATCATCAAAGCTCAACAAGTATATAAATCAATAAATGAGTAAATCACACCTTAATTTTACATTTTACACTCACACACTAAACGTATATACATTTACATGAAATACTTATTTACATAAAACCATAAAATCAATTTTGAATACCATCAATTCAGTACTCTATACATTTTTATATTTGTTAAATTTGAATTACATTTTTAAATTTGTACACATGTAAATGTTTTTAAATTTTAGTTTTCTATATTTTAATATTGCACATTTCAGTGCCTTTCCAAACATATCATAATGTATGTGTGGCGGAAGTATATACATGTTTACACTTATATCACAAATTCATTATACTTAAGTACATGAGCAAGTCAGTGTGATGAAGTAAAATACAAAGAATAAAACTTTTAGGTGCCAGCAAAGAACTTTCAAACCAGGAAACATGGACAAAAACAATAATGAAAAGAAGAAAGAATGGGGAAAAAAAATGATTACGGCAACACTACCACCTTAGGTGGTGGACACTGTTTATTTAAGACAGTGTGTGTAAATGTTGAAGATTATTGAAATATGTCTCGCCCTTTCCAAATCACCCTTCAGTTCAAAAACTCAGCACAGATCAACCATGCAAGAAACTTTTCTCACTTAAAACACCTTTCTGATCTTTGTGTCTGTAGTGTTTAATTGGGAACAGAACAAATGCACAAGGAGAACATTTCCTGCATGTCTTTGAAGTGAAGCCCAGTTTCACATAGGTGGTCCTCTTGTTTTTGAACAAACACTAAATAAAGCGTGAAAAATGCATGCCAAAAGACACACTCGCATACTCACACAAACCATGCTCCGTTTCATCAAGACTGCATTCGCGTTTAGCTGTGTGTGTGTGTGTAGGTAGCATTGATTTGCATAGCCTGTAGGATGCGATCGCAGTGTAGGGGTAAACTTGCTACCGCAGACAAAAGCAGACACTGGGGCCTTTAGAGCACTGCAGGCCAAACGCGCAATTACACGCTATCTGTTTTAAAGGAGCCAACATGCTACAGTAGGTTAGCCTGACGCTAGCTCGGCGTTTAGATACATAGCTCATAGATATTTGTGTGCTGGAAGCCCTGTGCTTTAATCACTTGTAGTTTGGTTCAAAGAGAAGAGGAATATGATGGAGAGATGGGTGAAAAGAAAGGCGAGAGAAGAAAGAATAAACAGTGTTCAGCTCTAAACAGTTTTGTTGGCGAAGGAGGGAGGGCAGTGGATATTAGAAAGAGAGCGAGGGAGATAGTTGAGCCATATTTCAACCCTAATTAGAACTGACAAAATGTTTTTTGAGGGATCACTCTCTCTTCAGCTTTGTTTGCTTTAGCAAGTCAAAGCCAGATTTATAATGGCTGCAAAACATTAGAGCGATCGGAAGTGCGTGCAGGGAGGGTGACAGAAACGGACAGAGAAAGAGAGAGAGACCATATGAAGGATGTATTAAGGCATGCATCACTATTTCAGTTTCTTAAACATTTTACTTGGGGGAAAATATCCCATAGATTTATTTGAAATGAAGAACCCAAGGCATACAGAATATCATGGAGACTTCAACCCAAAGCATACTTCAGATCTATGTGCAAACTAGTATATGTGTACAGTGCACATGATGCAAATTTCACAGTATGTACGCAGCCTGATTTTTGTAACCAGTGCCGCTCGCATATGCATCTTGATATTGTTTACTACTTGGTTTGACCACAAGGTGGCAACACTGAACCAGATCCATTGTTTCACAGCCGAAAAAGAAACTACTGGAGATTGGTGAGGGCTTTTAGTTTAAATGCATGCAAAGACATTTGTATCGCTCATAACTTTTGGAGAGAAATAGTGCAGACACTGAACAAAGATAAAGTGCACTTTCAGTATGTCGACCACATGTGCTTGCGCACACTATCAAATGGAGTGCATTGTTCTTTGAAAGGCTATGCGTCCAACTCTGTGTATACTCGTAAGAAAGAAGGCCTCAGAAGCCTGTCCGAAATTAGTTTGTATTCACAAATGCTGCCTGCAAAGTAATTTCCTGATAGGGCAGTGAGGCAACAATTCAGCTGTTTAAATTTATAGACACAGCCACAGAAATGAGATGTTAAAAACCAACAACGAGAATACTTTTGGTGAGCAAAGAAAACAAAAATAACAACTTTATTCAACAATTTATTCTCTTCCGTTTCAATCTTTGACGCGGGTTCACAAGAGTACCACAATGCATGCGAATAAAGTTTTTTTTTTTTTTTTTAAATGCACAAAATCTATTCGTATAGCTTCGTAAAATTAAGGTTGAACCACTGATGTCACGTGGACTATTTTAACAATGTACTTACTACCATTCTGGGCCTTAAACGTGGTAGTTGCGTTGCTGTCTATGCAGGATCAGAAAGTTCTCGGATTTCATCAAAAATATCTTAATTTGTGTTCCGAAGATGACGGGTTTGGAACGACATGAGGATGAGTAATTAATTTTCATTTTTGGGTGAATTATCCCTTTAAGTGGGCATGACAGTAATAGTGCTGATTTACTAAATAATGCTAAAACAAATACTAACTCTAAATTCTAACCTAAACACCAACCTCAAACTTAATATACTGCACATCCTAATAGATAACATTTATATTTGTTGCAATTGGATCCATCTACAATATTTCTGAACTCTGAACTGAATCCATGAAGCCTGAACTTTGCTTGACAGGTGACTGTGAGATTGAATTGACCAATGAAACCTGAGGTGGGATTTGCGCTTAACTTGTTCGTCAAAAAATAAATCGCACTTGAATAAATAGAAATACAATAAAATGCATGCCCAATCTGTCACCAGAACAAAGCTAACAGTATAGCAATATGCTAAACCATTCAGAGTATGCTAGCAATCACATAGCACCTTAGCAATATTATGTTATTTTTTCTATATATTTCTGGATGTACATTTATATTTTATAGTAAATTTTCATTTTCCGTCTCTTCTTGGTTTTGACCTTTTTTAGATGAATCTAGGTGAATTATTTTTGAGATCTAAATGCAACAAACAGACTAGAGCACTGTACTGTTCTGGCACATAACTACTCTCACATATGTTTTTAGAGTTAATAGACTGTGTGCGTGTGTGTGTGTGTGTGTGTGTAGGCTCCAGTCAACTGTATTGTGCTAACCTCACGGTGACCCTATGCTTAAGCTCTCTTTTGGACAGAGAATGGGCCGTTTAGGGGTCGAAGAGTGTGTATGTGTGTGTGTGTGTGTGTGTGTGTGTGTGTCTGAGTGAACCTTTGAGATTTGTTTGGTTTGGCAGGTTCTGTTGACTATTGATATTAGGGAGGGAGTGAGTTTAAGAGTGAGAGACCTGCAGTTACTGCACTGAGAGAGAATCATTCATGCACATGAGAAATATACATATAAAGGCATCAAGATGTTATTGAATCGGACTGCAATGATGTTATCCAATCAGATTCCATTACTAGGACCCTTGGATTCTTAAAAGACACTGTGGGAAATACAACAGGTGGAATAGTGACTGATCACAGTTAAACAGTTTCTTCAGATCTCGAGAAGGCAGGGCCACATAAGAAAGAAAAACAGAAATTAGATATCTTTAATCTCTCAATTGTTTCTCCTAGGCTGCAGTGAGATTAAAATGATATATTTTCTTAAGTCTCCTGTTTCTCAGATGTTATACCCCAGTAATCTAATGTTTAAATTAAAAGTTATACATTATTATTATTATTATTATTATTGTCGTTGTTGCTGTTGTTGTAAAATAGTTTTATGGGAAAAAACAGTTTCCTGTTCACCTGATAAATCTAGTTTAAATTCAATTCAATTAATTTTAATTTAATTATTTAAGCATTTTACATTAACATTTTAACAAATAAGTTTAGGAAAAACATCGACAAATTTGATAACAACTGAAACATCCATTAAGTCTTCTGAGCTATGAAGGTAACATCTTAGAAATACAATTTCCTCTACTAAATGGCCCAATATTCAGATGTCTGTCTAGACAACTCAATCTCACAATCTAATATCTCAGATTTATACTTTGAGTGTCTGTTAGTCATATTAATGCACAAAAGCTATACAGATTACAAGAAGATAAGTTTAAAAGAGTATGTAGAATGTAATAACACTAATGGCATATTCATTTCATCAGCATATCTGATTTCAGACAGTAAGGCAGAGAATTGACCGTCCATATGACAACATGCACAGACAATCTTAATATTTTAGGTGAACAGCCAATCTCACGCACGTGTTAACTCCCACATAACCTGATTAGAATGAAAAGTGTGTGTGTGTTAGTTTAAGGGGTGTGTTGTGTGGGTCAGGGGGTCATTTAAAGGACACACTATCAGTGTATCAGCTTCAAATTCTGGTCTTTATTAAACCCAGTAATAATAACGAATTTAAATGCAAAACAAGATTTCATCCCAGGAGGAACTACAAGTCAAGGCCAGGTTCTGGAGGAATCGTTTGAGAGACCGATGCAAAGATCAGGTGCAGGTGGGATTGTTTCCCATCCAAGAAATGTGTGTGTGTGTGTGTGTGTGTGTGTGTTTATACTGATTACTGTTGGATTTAATAACATTTGATTTGTTTCTGCATTTTGCTGACCGCAGTTGGCTGATGTTACAGTGAATCATTAAAACATGCAAAGAATTCAGACCTGTTGGCTAAGTTCAATGGAGTACTATTGAAAACACATTATATACTATATTGAATATAAGAAAAGCACGTATGTGAAATAGTATGACACCTGCAACAATAAATGTTTTACATTATTGTTATGACATCATTACATTCAGCCAGTCTTTTGGTCAGCCAGTCAAGAATACAGTAATAAAATGCAGTTCATCCATCACACTTGAAGGTCAAGACAAGTGCACTGCATTGTGGCATACAGTATTCCTCACACTAAACTCTGCTGTATATTACACAATTGGTGAATGTATTAAATAACTGGGAATTTGCATTCTTTGCATGCTACAAGTATTTCAGCTGCAACTTATGAGAGAACAAAAACAAATATTTCAGCATTTACCCTACTCTATTTTGTTTTAATAGTTTACAACGTTTATTTTACTTATATGCTGTTACTAGCGCAGTAATGCAACTAACACAGCTTTCTTGGGTGCAAAAATCAAATTTGAGCATAGACATCATGTAATTTATCATTTATATATAATGTTTCATTTAACTGACAGTCAGTTTTTTGATAGTTAATAATACACCACCATTCAAAAGTTTTTTTTTTTTTAGTTTTTTTTTTTTTAGCAAGGATGCATTGAATTGATCAAAAGTGACAGAATACTTTCATATAGTTTAAGAAGATTTATATTTCAAATAAATGCTGTTCTTTTAAACTCTCTATACATCAAAGAATGCTAAAAAAAAAATGCATCCACAAAAATATTTAGAAGAATGACCGTCATCAACAGTGATAACCATAAGAAACATTTCTAAAGGGGTAAAATTATTTTTTTCCATTACAGGACTAAATAACATTTTAAAATTTATAAAAAATAAAATAAAATAAAAAATAAGAAACTTTAAAGTGTAATTTTTTTTTCCACAATATTACATTTTTACTGTATTTTTGATCAAATAAAGTTCTTAAAAAACTAAAAATCTTACCAACCCCAGACACACACATACCCACACACACACACACACACACACCAAAGACCAAAAGCAGAAAAAAATAAAACTGATTTGATACTGATATAATTTATAATAAATTACAATTTAATTTGATTTCAACAACTATTAACACTTTAGCTCCTAAAAAAAATAATTTGGGGCCAGTATTTTTAGATCCCTGTGCTAAAACACACACACTCACACACACACACACACACATAGACATAACATTCATCTGAGGGAGTGAGGATCACAAAGCTAGTCCTGTTTTCGCACCTGCTGCTTTGAGCGACATTAGGGGCAAAACCAAGACACACACACACACACAGAGAGCGAATCAGAGAATCACCTCACTACATGAAGTTCACGCAGTGGTCATGACCGTGTGCGCGAGTTCGTTCTGTTAATTGAAGGAAAGGGGAGCATGATCCACAGGTGAGCACAGCTCAATGCCGCACCTGTGTCATTGTCAACGTCACCCGCCGTCACCCTCTGAACTCCGACCCCTGACCTGTAACCGTAGAGCTCCCGCTTAGGCCCTCAGATAGAGATACAGACTTTAAGGCCATGGGAATGACATCTGGAAATCCGCTATATCTGTTTACCGCTCCTAGATGGCTAACGCAGACGCAGCAAAACAAAGCGCCGGACAGTAATAAACTCGGACAATCACTTCAAAGACAAATTCGGGGAGAGAAAGAAAGGAAGGAGGTTTCCTACAGCTGTACAAGTCATCAGGGTGGAAGCGACAGTGTCATTAGCTCGGGCCTGTCAGCGGCCCTTTAAGACCGCCGGAGGTTTATTGTTATCATAATGAGTGGTGACGGACTAAAAGGGGAGGTGTGTCCAGGGAATAATCCGCTAGTCAACACCCACATTAAAGCCCTAACAAGCCGTCTCGCGCAGTCAAAACACACACACGCATTCTTTGACCTCTGTTCGCACAGAAAGGTGCTAAATGGGCATATCATGTCTGACGTGTGGCTGTGTATGTGGTGTGGTCTCTCCCACTGCTCCGAGTCCAGTCTTACTGGGAGGCTTGAGTTTCCAACTTTTAGTTCGGCTTAATGTAAATATTCTAGAGTGAACGGTCAATTATGAGTGAAAGAGAAGTCTGGAAAGAAGGAGAAAAAAAAAGAAAGGTGGTGCAGATACGAATTCTGTAATGTCACATATCCTATATCCTCTCTCACCTTTTTGGTCTCAGCTCTCACAGAACCTGTTATATTTGTTGGGTACTGAGATATGTTTGACTCCGCATCATTTTTTCATGACTGATTTTTGGGACTTCACCTTGTCCATCCAATAAAGATGTTCACTGTTAGCTGCTCTCACAGCTTTAAAAAAAAAATTATTAGTCAACCATTGGAATCCTCCTCACACAATGGACAGACGAACCTGGACTGTGTATTTGTTGGACATTATCTCGATGGAACTCTCAACTTCTCATATACATGGACCTAATGTGGAAACTGTAAATGTATGGCATTCAGCTTTTAATGTTGTGTCATCTTTTCTAAAATCCTTGTAAAAAATATTTTATTGTGGGTGGGGGTGGGTTCTAAATTTGCACAGTTGCTTTTTGTTTTTTACTACTATTGAAGAAAATGTAATAAAAAGTTGTTAACTAAAAAAGAAAAAAAAAAGTGATTATCTGTTGAGTCAGTTGAATGGAGTTGTTATTATTAAGAAGAATTATTTGTTATTATTATGTGATATTATGATTAACCACGTCAAGTGGCGATCTGATGGTCTCTTATTAATAATATTCATATACTGTACAATTAAAAGTATACCCTTTTTCTGATTTTCTTGCATATTTACAAATGCATTGAACACAGTTCTCATTTAATGCAAAAAAAAAAAAAAAAAAAACGTATATAGAAAGTTGGGCTGCAAAACGATTAATCGTGATTAAATCGCATTCAAAATAAATGTTTATGTTTACACTATATGTGTGTGTACTGTGAATATTTATTAGGTATATATATATATATATATATATATATATATAAACACACACATATATATATATATATATATATATATATATATATATATATATATATAATATATTATAGAAAATATGAATATATTATATATATATATATATATACATACATATATACAGTATATATACAGAACATATATATACGTAAATGTTGGGACGTTTTTTATTTGAAAAAATGAAAACTAAAAGGCTTTCAAATCACATGAGCCAATATTTTATTCACAATAGAACATAGAGAATATAACAAATGTTTAAACAAAATTTTTAAAGATTCAGCTGGGAGAACATCTAGCAACTTAAATTAATTGACATGAGGTCTGTAACATGATTAGCTATAAAAGGGATGTCTTAGAGAGGCAAAGTCTCTCAAAAGTAAAGATGGGCAGAGGCTCTCCAATCTGTGAAAGAGTGCATAAAAAGATTGTGGAATACTTTAAAAACAATGTTCCTCGCGAAGAAGACAATAATACAGAATTGGTTTACACCGCACATGTGTGGAAAAACATATTGGATCCATAGCCTCCTGAAAATAGTGAATGTACAACAGCGCAAATTAATGGGGCCAAGCCCTCTACTATTGATGCTTGGCAGTGTTTTTCCTTTAACATACAGTACTTCATTATATAAAGGAATGACTTGTTTTGCTTTTTGCTTTTTTCCTCTCTTCCTTTTGAATGGACTCTTTAAAGTATTGATTATATGTCTGTTGTTTTGTTTTTTGTTGTTTTGAATGGATGTTGTGATGTTGTGTGTAAAAAAAAAAACCCAATAAAAAGTTGATAACAAAAAAAAAAAAAAACAACGTTCCTCAACGTCACATTGCAAAGGCTTTGCAATTCTCATAATCTACAGTGCATAACATCATCAAAAGATTCAGAGAAACTGGAGAAATCTCTGTGCGTAAGAAACAAGGCCGAAGACCTTTGTTGGATGCCCGTGGTCTTCAGGCCCTCAGACGACACTGCATCACTCATCGGCATGATTCAGTCATTGACATTACTAAATGGGCCCAAGAATACTTCCAGAAACCACTGTCAGTAAACACAATCCGCTATGCCATCTGCAGATGCCAAGTAAAGCTCTATCATGCAAAAAGGAAGCCATGACAATGCAAAACCACATGCTGCAGCTATTACAACAGCATTGCTTCGTAGTAGAAGAGTTATGGCTGAATTGGCCTGCCTGCAGTCCAGATCTTTCACCTATAGAGAACATTTGGCGCATCATTAAACGAAAAATACATCAAAGACGACCACAAACTCTTCAGCAGCTGGAAACCTATATCAGGCAAGAATGGGACCAAATTCCAACTCCAAAACTCCAGAAACTCATAACCTCGATGCCCAGACATCTTCAAACTGTTTTGAATTGAAGAGGAGATGCTACACCATGGTAAACATGTCCCCGTCCCAACTATTTTGAGACCTGTAGCAGGCATTAAATTGTCAAATATCTCAGTTTAAACATTTGTTATGTTATCTAGTGAATAAAATATTGGCTCATGTGATTTTAAATTCTTTTAGTTTTCATTTTATTCAAATTTTAAAAGTCCCAACATTTCCGAATTTGGGTTGTGTATATATATATATATATATATATATATATATATATATATATATATATATATATATATATATATATATATATATATATATATATATATATATTATTATTTAATATTATATTATTTAATATATACATAAATGTGTGTATTTATATATAAACAAATATGTACACATTACACACATATAGTATGTAAACAAATTTAATGTAAACAATTAATCGTTTTTACGGCCCTATGAAAAATATATCTCAATAATATGAATCATTAAATAAATAAATAAATAAATAAATATACAAGGTAGTATAAAAGATTTATAGAATTTAAATTGTAAAATATGTTTGCATCATGGTAGTATTTTGTTATAATATATTTAATTTAAGCTGATCTGAAAAAAATATATATATAGTAAAATACTAAGAATATTTTTTTCTAAATTACATATGTAATGTAAACAAAAAAGTAACTTTTGTTTTTAATATTCTGTCTTTAGTTATAGTATTTAATATTTATAACATTTAAATGTTTTAGCAAAAACCACCAAGCATTACATTGTTTATCAAATCTATTGCTAGCAGTACTTATATCTGTGCTGCTATTGCTATTGATATAAAATGATGTCACTTCCTGGAGGAAGTGTTTTTGTTAGAACAGTTAACAGTTTTGTTAACTGTTTTTGTTAGATGCATGATAAATACTAACAGGATGCAAAGTGAATTAATTACTAATTAAAATAATTTATTGATAAACTGTTCATTTATAATGTAAAAAAAAAAAAATCATATGTTCACTTAATTGTGATAATAAAATAACTTTATAATTTAAAAAATGAACTACCATAATAAATAAATAAAATGTATGTAAATATAAAGACATTATGATAGGGACATAATAATGCAACACATTACTGGAGTAAAAACAGTGTCAGCTGAAGCTAAAAGTCTATTCATCCAGTCTATGGAATTTTCACAATTATTTTGTTTAATCTGCATTAGTCTCAAAGACTTCACGTTTTGTCCGAGATTGGATAGGGGTTCAAAAATGATGTCATTTTGCAGAAACTGTATGAGTCATAACAGTATAATTGAATATTTAGAGTACTGATGCTCGGATGTAATGTAAAACATTTGGTTGGACATCTTTACTCCATTGACTTGTTATATCAAACCTATTTACTTATATAAATAAGCATATATCTATATGTGTGTATCTCTACAGCAGGTCTTACTTCAGTCTATACATCAGTGTATCCAAGTGAATAAGGCAGTCGCTGATGGACATTGATGTTTGTAGTCCTGCTAAATGATCCTTGAGGTTCCACTGTGGGCAATCTCCTCTTGTTAACATTAATCTAAACATAAACTCAAATCCATATATGCACACACACACACACACACACACACACAGCAACATCAATGAATCACTCAGCATTAGACTTAAAGACCAAAAAAAAAAAAAAGTTAGATATGCAACACGCTCTCACTCCCGAGATATGGCTTCATGTCTACTGCATGTTTCCACTCCTAATCCCGTCACTCAGTACTCTGTGTGTGTGAGTGTGTGTGTGTGTGTGTGTGTGTGCGTGTGTGTGGCTGTGTGTGTTGGGGAGTAAGTGAGTATATATTTTCATATCTGTCTTGTCTGTGTGACACCTTCCTAAAGCCCTCATTTATCTGCATGAACGAAAGAGAAAAACTAAAAGAACAACTTACCCTTTCAAAACAATATGTTTTTTGTTTGTTTGTTTTAAATAAGGTCAAATCATTTAAATAAATGTAAATAAATGATTTATATCAATATCATATATTTCACACACAATAATATTAATACGTAATTCTTAACCCACATGATTAAAAAAAACTTTAAGTGACAAAAGACCACATCTATATATATATTTTTTTTAGTTATAAATTTCAACTATGTTATAATCTACCCTTACAAAATGTTTGTTTGTTTGTTCTTAAACAAATTCAAATTATTTAAATAACTTCTATTGATATATATTTCACAATAAATAAATAAATAGTCATTATCAACCCACATGTGTTACAGAAGCAGACTTGAGCCAGGAATCAGATTAATCACAAAGGTTTTATTTTAGATTGAGCTGAGCAATATGGACTGAAAGTGGTAAGTAAGATATTCAGTTGACCAGGTAACTGCTGATGATAGGTTGATGGGAAATCTTTATCTTGACAGGAACACTTTGAATGCAGACCAGAGAAAACACTGGAGGTAAGTAGTAGGTAAGTCGCTGTGATAGCATAAGGAGTCTACTTCGTATGAACGAGACCAGACAATCAGCTGTAGTGAGGTGTGTGCTTATATGCCGGTGTTGATTGGTGATCAGATGATGTGCAGGTGTGGCTGATTAGAATTTGGGTGAGAGTGCGTTGTAACTGGAGAAACAGACAGGTCCATGACAACATGTAACTCAAAAACACTTTTTTGTATTGTTTTGTTTTAGTGGAGCACTAAAGACCACATCTCTAAAGCTGGAATGAATGAATGAATGCATGAATGAATGAATGAATGAATACTTTTATAAATACATATCAATTTCAACTATATTATACTGTACCCTTATAAAATAATATAATATTTTTGTTTGTGTGTTTGTTATTAAATAAATTCAAATAATTTAAATAAGTTTAAATAAATTATTTATATCAATATTATATATTTCACAAAAAAATGTGAATTGTCATTATTTATCAACCCACATGTGATTCAAAATGCTTGTTTTTCTTTTTTGTGGCGCACAAAAGACCACATCTCTAAAGCTGCACTCAATCAATCAGTATAAAATAAATACATACATTTCTCCTATATTATACTGCATACTAAGTTTAAGTAAAAGTAAAAAAGTATACATTTTTTATGTTTTTCTTTTTTAAATTAATGTTTATATTTTTTTGTTGTGTTTTTTATGGATCATAACAAATGTGGTCACTGTGTAGTTTCTTCAAATTTTCTTTGAAAAAACAGCATACAGTACATGTTTGGAAAGTAATGACAGAACTATTCCTTTAAACCACAGATTTTAAAGTGGGCATTAATATAGCCCACTATTTAGTCATTTTAATAGTACTATTGCTGAATGGAAACCAAGGGCCAGTCCCTTCTGCTCTGGTGCAGGATGTAAAGGCTAAGGCAGCTGTTCAGGGGGGCTTTGGGTGGCATTAAGGGGAGACCCCTTATGGTCCTGCAAGGTTAGGGTGAGAGACCCCTGGAGATGCATCGCCCTCACGTGTTGGTGTAAGCCGATATTGAGGTCACCTCCCAGCCTCTAGCCCTCCGTCTCTTTTAATAGACTAAACACATATGTCTCCCTCTCACTCTGTCAGTCTCTCTCTCTCTGCTCATAATGGCTCTGTCACTAATATGTGTATCTAATGGCACTAATGGAAAATGACAATATGGGACAGGCACACATTGGGCACCTAACCTCACGGGGATTCCAGGACCCTGAGGACCCCATCGACTGTCACTTCCCACAAAGATCAGAGATCATGGGGGCAAAATGAGCAGCTACTTCATTTAGAGCAACAAAATGTGAGCGGTCTTTTCTCAAGAAGCCCCATGATGCTAAGGTGTTGTGGATGGTTTTTACGGTGGCCCAGTAGTGCACAACACAACAAAATCTCCACAACAAAACGAAGTCACCACAAAACAACACATTTCATTGTCTTGTGCCAATTTCTCTGTGTTGCGGCTTGTTTCCATTGTGTTGTGCTAATTTTGTTATATTGTGGCTTGTGTCTGTTGTGTTGTGCTAATTTTGTTATATTGTGGCTTGTGTCCGTTGAGTTGTGGCTTCTTTCCGTTGTGTTTTGCTAATTTTGTTATATTGTGGCTTGTTTCCGTTGTGTTGTGCTAATTTTGTTATATTGTGGCTTGTTTCCGTTGTGTTGTGGCTGGAGAAACAGACAGGTCCGTGACATTACCTCCCCCTCCCGGAAGGCGCGTCCCACGCCGTAACAGTTCCACCGGGGAGGGGGGGTGGGCGCCCTGGAGGACACTGCGAGGCCAGGACAAGGGAGACCTCCAGGGCGGATCCGGGGACTTGGGAGGCCATGGCGGAGCCGGGGTCTCAGGTGGCCATGGTGGGTTCTTTCATTGTGTTTTGCTAATTTTGTTATATTGTGGCTTGTTTCCGTTGTGTTGTGCTAATTTTGTTATATTGTGGCTTTTTTCCGTTGTGTTGTAGCTTCTTTCCATTGTATTGTGCTAATTTTGTTATATTGTGGCTTGTTTCCTTTGTATTGTGACTTGTTTCTGTTGTGTTGCGACTTGTTTCTGTTGTGTTGCGACTTGTTTCCATTGTATTGTGACTTGTTTCTGTTGTGTTGCGACTTGTTTCTGTCGTGTTGTGACTTGTTTCCATTGTATTGCGACTTGTTTCTGTTTTGCGACTTGTTCTCAGAGTGTTTACATCAGAAAGAATGTAAAGAAATAAAGATGCCACTATGACACACTAAGATGATTCTGTTTTCTTATGCCAATACCATACATACAATTACATACCAAATTCTAAATTTATTACATTATCATATCTCAGATATTTACACATTGTTGTTTCATTGAGAGTTGTTATTTTGAACTAAAACTATTAAAACTAGTTGTAGTTAATTGAAATAAAGCTGAAATAAAATATAAATATTTGATTAAAACTGTTTAGACTTGAAATGTTATCTTGGCAGCTAACTGAAATAAAGGCCAAGTTTAACTCAAAGTCAGATTGTTGAGCTGAAATTTTAGATATTACTGCCAAATTCCTAACAGTATAGCTTTCTGGTCCAAAGTTTGCGTATTAACTAATTTTGTTTGTTTGCTTGTTCTTTCCCATGCATGAAATAAATTATTTCCCAGGCATGATAAAAGTAGCAAACTTGTGAGACATGCTGGTGAATGTAGCTGCTTTTCAAGGTGTTGGGTTTTCAGATCAGAATGAAAGGTGATCCTGCCTGTGTTGCCTGAGTTGTTAAAATGTGATTAAGAGGTTTAGATGGTGGTAATGTGGCCACCATAAAGCAAACGGGATGTGGCACAAACACGCACACACACACACACCACAAGCTGTGCTCCTGACGATGAACTTGGCCTTCTCTTCGCCATGTGGAAACATAACACTAGCCTGAGCAGACGGTTGAATGACAGAGGGGCTACGGGGGTTCTTGAGGGTCCACGGAGGGGGAGTGGATGGGCGGCTGAGAGGTCTATGGGGATGCAGAGTACATTTCAAACCCATCAGTGTCACTTATTTCACTAAGTGGTGACATAACCACCATCACCACGCAAAGTCCTGTGGGACCAGTGGAACTGGGTCTAACCAGAGACTCTGACTATACCATTCAAGAATGCAGAGACAAGGAAAAAGAGAAACAAGGAAAAAGAGTATCAGAGAATTACAAAAGAGATGGCACTTTCTACTAGGGTATAAAAAAAATTGTGACACTTTAGTATGGGGACCAATTCTCACTATTGACTAGTTGCTTATTAGCATGCCTATTATTAACATATTGTCTGTTTATTAGTACTTATAAAGCACGTATTCTGCATGACAATATTCTACATCCCTAATCCTACCCAATAGCTAAACTTAACATCTACCTTACTATTAATAAGCAGCAAATTAGGAGTTTATTGAGGCAAAAGTCGTATTTAATGGTTTGTTAATAGTGAGAAAAAAAAAAAAAACACTAAAACAAAACCTGCTTAACCTTCAGAAAATGTTTACATTTTAAACCAACTGGAAAAAAATCTAAATATTGTCAATTCATTTCCTATGCGGTTTGGGAAGTTCTCAACTCTGTTACCAAAATTCAGGTTTACATGGATATATTTAGGGCTAGCTATTTTGTGACCAAATGTCATTTTATAGTGACTGAAAAAAAGAAAACTACCACTTCTGATAAATTAAGGAAAAATATTTTATTCATTTATTTATTTATTTAAATCAGTGGCGGAGTTGAATGATGAATTGAAACCATGCATAAACTGAGAAATTTGTACAAATGCTGGTTTAAAAATGTGTAGATGAATCTCTTAGAATAATATGAATGCAATAACATGCATTTAGAAAGCTGTCAGTGTCATAAAGACTTTACAGGAATGTTTCCTTTTTATAATGGGGGAATGCAGTAACAGGGTTGAACAAAAAATGTTGGGCATAGCTAAGTAGTACGTTTTTGGCAATTAAATTCAGCTGTTTACTAAAAACTGTTAAAACTGCTTCATTATTTAAAGAAAAATACTTTTCTTACATTTTCCTTACAATAACTCCGGTAACAGTGTTGATATAGTAGGTTGATGAATGCAGCTTGCATAGAAACTGAGAAAGTTCACTTATATTATTTACTTTTCTTCCCATCATGCTGACTGGAGCCAAATAATGTCATTTATTGGGTGATTGTAAGAAAGGGCTGTAGTTAAAGCAGAATAAATGATAAATGGCTTTCTGATAAGTGAAATTTTGAATAAAAAAAGATAGGCTCCAGAAAGAAATGTAAAAATTAAACATGCGTGGATGAATCAGCCAACTGTTAACTGTTAACTGTTAATAAGATCAATAAGGTGTATTTAGAAAATGGACTGGATGACAAATTTAATGGATTGTTATTTTTATTTGTAATAGGGGAAAATGCAGTAACAGGGTTGAACATAAAATGTGGTGCCTAGCAAAGAATTACAGTTTTTGTCATTTACATTTTTTACTAAAAACTGTTTTAACTATTTAAATATTACAAATAGTACTATATTAAAAACAGCTTTTACTATCATTAATTGATTCCCAATTCCATGCATTTGTTGAATACTATTGGCGACCTCAGGGGACTGATTTGTGCCTCAAATGTGTTTTTAGAAAAAGTAATGGGACACTAAAGTGTACCATATTTGTGCCATATCTGCTGTTACCCTCTTTACTTGAGCCTTTATATTTCCTGACTACGACACACACACAAATTCAGAGGAAATGAAGCGGTAGATCAGAATGACTCGCTGATTGTCCTGTTTGATGACGGTTTCACTTTGACTTTTCCTCCCCCACGTTACAGAAAAACACGTTGACTTAACTGAGCTCCAAGAATGTTTTTCAATATTTCATTTCACTGCCTTCTTGGTATTGAACGACATGATTCATTTTTATCCTAACTAAATGCCAACACTGCATCACAAGTAACCACATGCACAAACACAAGTTGTTTCACCCTAAAAGTGTGAATGGTACGATTTCCACAACACACCTACACAATGTTCCTCTTTCACAAACTGAAATTTATGAATCAAGCTTTGAATGATCCCAGATCTATCCTGATTTTGATTTTGCGGTCCTGTCGTAACATCCACAAGATAAAATCAGGAACTAACGAATGCTTGTAGAACTAAAAATGGCTCTCCAATAGCATCGTAAAACATGTTTTTCTTGGTTCTAATTAGAAGCTTTATGTGTAGGACTGAAATATTAGGGTGCCACTGAGCACTAGATGGCACTAATGAATGTATATGGTTGTGTATGAGTGTATGCATAAATATGTGTATTAAATATATATGTACACATTTTTTCATGCCCTAAATATTGATACAAAACAGACAAAAATCAACAAACTGTCATTTCAGTAATCTTGTATTCATGTTGATTTTTTGAAGTTGGAATCCATTCATCTATTAAAAAGTAAATAAAAATTCAAGCTGGCCTTAGAAAAGTTGTAAAATAATATAATAAAGTTATGTAAACTAATACATACATAAAAATTCTAGATCTCGGCATGTGTTTTATTTATTCTTAAATAACATCCAGATGCAAAATCAAGTGTATACGTTGCTTCCCCCTACTGAACAGTAATATAGTAATCTTATAGTAATATAGTAATTTATTATTAATATGTTTAATGTTGATTTCATTTTTTGAAGTTGAAATTAATTAATCTTAAAAAAATAAAATAAAACAACTACAAGCTGACCTTATACGAATTATATGAAAATGAACTAATAAATAGACAAACAAACACATTAATAAATACGTTTTAGATCTCATAATGTATACCAAATCTTTCTTCTTTAGAATTTCTTTTTTTTTTTTTTTCCTTTTCTTTTTTTTTAGTTTTAGATCTCTTAATGCATGAAAATCAGTTTATTCATGTTTTTATTTATCTATTTATTTTGTTTAGTTATTTGCCCACTGGTACTTTTGGTGTTGTAGACAAGATCTGGTAATTATCTGATGCTTCTGTATGTTTCAAGGTGTCCATCTCTCTAGATGCCTTGGGAATTTTTTTTTTTTTAATGACACATGTCCTTTGTCTCTAAAGTCACGGACTGCCTGGGAAGACCACATATGAAGAGGACATGAGAACACGTATGGGGCCATATCTGAGCGGAAAATAACATTAATTCTCTTGTCGTTATTAAAGCCACAGAGCAAAGATGCAATCTGAGTGCCCATGGCGACAAGTAGCTCGGACCATTCTCACTCGCCTGGCTAATAAAAGAACAAAGATAATCAGATATTGAAGATAGACAGAGAGAGACAGAGGAAAGAGAGAGTGTTTATCTCAAGGTGGACAAATCTTTAGACAGCTGCAGACATTGTCCTTTAAGGTCAGCTAGTGAGGTGGACCCTTGATGTGGTTGAGACAGGACACTAGCTATGATTGTGTGTGTGTGAGTGTGTTTTGCTGCAGCCCAATGTTTTTCTATGTGTGCAACTTTGTGGTGATAACCAAAGTCACGAAAGCTGATCTGTTTCTCACAGAAGCAAAGCAATACTTTGACACTTTATTGACTGGCAAAGTTTTTTTTTTTTTTGTCCTTTTCTGTTTAATTATTTTAGTGAATTTCATTTTAATTTTAATATAATATTTCAAAATAAATCATTAATTATATATATTCCAGTACTTATATATATTTATATTTTACACTTACATTTATGTGTTAAGCAGACACTTTTATCCAAAGCAATGATATTTATAATATGCAATGCCAGGTTTATTAGACAACTAAATTAGAAAGCAAGCTAGAGAATAGGAGAAAAAAGAATAAATGTCCAAATTATTTTAAGACTCCAATTATTTGTTTTGTTTTGTGTTTTATTTGTTTTGTTTTATGTTATGTATTTATTTTCAAATAAATAAATACATAAATAAAATGTGAGGGACTAATTAATTAGAAAAAAATGTGTTTGGTGAGAGAATAGATGACTGGATGCATTCACACACGCACACACACATACACACGCTTTCACACAATTCTGGAATTTTGCCCATCAGTCTATTTGCCACAAACCCCCAAAATATGTTTACGGTCCACAGATAAGATCCCCCACACACAGCATGTCTGCTTTCAATATCTGTGGAGTCAATAAAATCAATATCAATAAAATTAAATTGTTATTCAGGATCCTTTTTACTTAATTTAATGCGCGCATGATTATACACTCTCAGAAATAAAGGTACAAAAGCTGTCACTGGAGCGGTACCTTTTCAAAAAGGTACACTTTTGTACCTATTAGGTTCAAATATGTACACTTTAAGTACTAATATGTACCTTTAAGGTACAAAAATGGACCCTTTAGGTACAAACATGTACCTTTTGAAAAGGTACTGCCCCAGTGACAGCTTTTGTACCTTTATTTCTGAGTGTGTATGTTATACACTATTGTCTTCTTCTGAAATAAATAAATGAAAAAATAAATTTTAAATCTCTTTGCACCTGTAAAGAACCTAACTTTTGCAGTTTCGAGAGCAAATGCTGTGCACTTGCAATAGTACACCTATTCTAAGAACTCATTGTAGGTTCTCAACATAGATTAAACATTTCATAACCGATATTTACTGTATCTTCCTGTGAATTTCAGAACAACTGAATCTGGTATCAGTTTCAAAACTGTGAGATAAGACCTGGGCTAATGAATAATGTATCGTGGTCGCATTATAATTGAGTGATTAAGGTTGTTCGGCAGCTTATTCTTTAATAATTGATGCCTTAAAAAAATAAAATAATATTATTAATAAAATAATAAAAATTAAGAAATAAAAATAGACAGAAAAACACTATTTAGCAAAGAACTCATATAAAGAGTTCAGTCGAAGCTCTGAGAGAAAATGTGTGGTTGAGTAAGTGCAACCTCACAAAAAGTACATATTTGTCAGCTCTTTAATATGCTGTCTGGTGGAAAGGGCTAGAAATCTCAGGTTTTGTGAAGCAGGAAACATTTCTAATGGTACAATATGTTGCATGCATACTCAGAAATACACCCATACCTTCCTTCTTATTTATTTTTTTATTTTTTTTCCAGAAATTTATTTTATTACACCTTTACAAAAGCATATCTCTTCGAGGGTCATACTGAATATAGAATGAATATACTGATTGAACAACCAGCAAATATCTTAGGAACCTAAAACGTTTTATTCATCCACATCACTTAAAAAACAAAAACAAACTTTTAAAAAATCTAAATTTATCATCAAAAGACAAAAAAAAAAACAAGCAGAATCAACAAAAATCACACTCTGCCAGCCGTTCTATTTAGGTACACAGGAAACTAAATGTATTTGTAGATAACAAACCTCTCATGTCCAAAAAAAGATTTGTCGTAAGGTAAGTAAAGCATTTTGTTTTCCTGTGAACTCAGACACAACAACCACAATATATGCTTTACTTTTTGTAACATACTTTGTAAAAGAAAGTTTAAAAGGAAACTGCACATCAGTTGAATCTGCCAGCGCACTAAAGTCTGTTTGAAGACACGGGTAGTGCATTTTCCGTTGTGGCACACATCAACAACCCGCCCTCCCGAGCGAATCTTCAAAGAAAGAATACATTTGATTAAGTGTCAGCATTACTTTTATAGTTTGCTTGTCCAATTAGAATTTAGGTTGCACAGAAGCATTTTCAAATTTACAAAGTTATTGTTTAAGGAAAAAAGAAAAAAAATCACAGTATACTAGTAATGGGAAACTCAAGCAGGTATGTATCTAATACACACACACGTTTTATATATCTCCCTAGCAAATTAACAACTTGTTATATTTGACACTACTGTGGATTTAATTGTTTTGGAGGATATTTTATTTGGACTAGGACTAAAATCACTAATAAAACTAATTATATTTGTAATATTAAATTAAGGCACTATTTAAGAAAAAAAATCAGAATGTAGTAGTGATGCAGTAGTGTATATAAGCATACATATATATTGATTTTGTTGGGACTATGATTAAAAGTGCTCTAATTAAATCACTTTACTAAAAGCTATCATTATTAATATAGTGTATGTTAAATAAAGGTCATAAAACATATTACTAATTTAAATATTACAAATATATTATTGTCATATATATATATATACACACACACACTGCAACAAAAAATGCATTATGTAAAATTAAACTGGGTATGATAATTGCTGCAACAGGAAGGCTGTGAAATTTTTATTTTAAAATATATTAAAAGTGTATTTAGAAATGTTAAATAGTCAAATTTCAAAAACCTTTTGACTTTGATGACTTCAAAGTGAAATGTCTCATCAGGGCCTTTGAAGTTAAAAACTTCATTCTCAAAAACAATCTACAGTGTGTGTGTATGTATGTATGTGTGTATATATATATATATATATATATATATATATATATATATATATACATATATATTCACACATAATATACTGTAGATTGTTTTTGAGTGGATTTTGTTGGGACTAGGATTAAAATCGCTATAATAAAAGCAATCATTATATTTGTCACTAATGACAAATGGAAGTAAAGCGAGTTAGAGAGAAAGAGAGAGAAAATGGGGTGGGGGGTGATATTGTCATCCTACGGATTAGTTGGGATTAATCAGACTTGTCTTTCAGAGGGGTGAATGCTCTTTTAACGAGCTACTGCTAAAACGACAGGGATTCTTACCCATTAATTAAACAGGGTCAGGCTAGACACAGAAGCACCTATCAAAAACATGTACACATTCACACACACTTGCATACGTGGGATGTTTTCGGAATATTAAAGCAAACATTTACCGGACTCGTTGGATTGTATTTGCGTCACGTTAAACAGGTTACAATGCAAAAATTTGTGCTGCGTATTGGACAAAATGTTCCGTGTGGGTACGGCCTACGATGATGAAACAGTCGGTTTGTCAACCTACAACAACAGTATGATTTTTTTTTTTTTAGTTACAGAGCTGAGTCAGATCTAATAATTGACCTTTCATTTACTGCACTGGATTCTTAGCGGTTCTCGCATGTACTTTTACAAATTAAATAGTTTTTATTACCCATTTAATAAGCTTGTTTCAAGCATCAGGTTAACTGGTGACATTCGTGTCATTGTTTTGCTGCATGTGAGCAAAAGTGCCCTGAGAAATGCCTGACCACATGTCATATCTCACATCGCTACCCCAAAAGCTCATCTGATCATTATCACGCTATTTTCCATCTATTGAAACCAACTCTTGAGTGCGTACATGTCTGCGTGTGTGTGCATTAGGGTGTATCAGACAATCTGCAGCTATCGAATCGCTGCAACAGGAAGGCTGTGAACATTTATTTCGACTTTATTTAGAAATATTAAATAGAGTCAAATTTCGAAACCTTCTGACTTTGATGACTTACTGCAAAGTGAAATGCCTCATCAGGGCCTTTGAGGTTAAGACCTTCATTCTTTTATCTTTAAGAGTTTAGCATTGTTTTTTTTATTTATTTTTTTTATTTGTTTTGATACAACGGATAACAGGCTTGTGCGAAGCTTTTTAAATAGTGAGTGACTGTTTGATTTATGCATGTCAAATTTAAAATAAAAATCTGTTTTATCAGAGTTAACAATAACAGGACTAACATTTGGCAGAATTGTCTCAGAGTTCTGAGAAATATTTAAATTAGGTGAAAAGTTTATCTGTATTTGAGAGTTTCATGATATAAAGAGTCTGGTTAGAGTGGGCTTCCACACTTGATAGATATAAACAGTGGCTGAGATCCTGTCAGATAACTGGAGCAGGTATTTCAATACTTGAAATAAAAATGAAGCCTGCCTAGGTTAAAAAGATAATCCAAAATTTGGGAAAATAGACTAAAATGAATTTAGAATTGCACATTTCTTAAACCAGAAGTGCAGTATATAAAATAAAAGTGGGTACCTAACATAAAATACTTAGACATTTGATGTGACCTGATAAACTCTATCGAAAACTATTTTAAACAGCATTTTAATAATTATATTTTATGGTAATTATTACTTAAATATATTTTAATCTAATAGCAGGGCTCTGTTATAAGTAAAAATATATATAAAATAATTTTAAGTTTATTTTAAATTGAATTTTATTAGAGCCCATTATACACAACATTTCCACTTGATAACATTGATCAAACAACCTTCATGAAAAAAAAAAAAAAAGAAAGAAAGGTTTATCACTATGTATTACTACAAAGGAATTGGTAAAATATGATGAATGACTTAAAATGAAAAATTATATATATATATATATATATATATATATATATATATATATATATATATATATATATATTAGGGCTGCAACAACGAATCGATTAAATCGATAAAAATCGATTACTAAAAGCGTTGGCAACGAATTTCATAATCGATTCGTTGTGTCGCGCGACGCGAGACGTTTGATTATTAAAAAAAAAAAAACTTTAGTTGAGCGGAGCGGAGTGAACACACTCGGTCTCTCGCGCACGGATGCTAGCAGAGTTTGGCGAAAAACGAGCGGAGGTAGAGGAAAGATACATGGCGGAGGCAGAGAAATCCGTGCGACCCAAGTCATCCAAGGTGTGGGAGCAGGGCGGCGTTTGCGTATGGCAGAGTATGGCAGTTGCCATACCCTAGCCCAGTCAGGTGCTGTGAAAAATTATCCAAACTTGAGTCGCTTATAATTCGTTTTATTATTTTAAATCAGAGAGTTTTAAAAATAGTAAACCAATGATAAGCATTAAAATAACTTGTCAGTAAAACTTCGTAACGCCATTGGATCATCGAGCTCTCAGCGAGACCTCGTAACTTCACCCGCCTCCGTTCAGATTGACGCGCGCACAGCCTGGAGAAGATGAGATCTCTGCTTTTTCGCAATGCAAGGGTGAATAAATAATTGGTGTTTGAATAGTACAGCGTTTTCTTTACTCAAACACTATGTCAGTAAAGGATAATGTTTTTGTGTGTTTGAAGAGTGGAGAAGAATTAGTTATTTGCTGTCTATATCGTTTTAAATATCCTGTGCATTATGTGCATAAGCGCTTAATTTGAGATTTTGGCCAAGTGTATTAAACAACAAGAAAAACTAAGCGCCCATATAGCTACAATCAAAGTTATATAACCTGTAAAAGTTGATGAAAGCATAATGCACTTAATGCACTTATGCACTGCATAACAGTTACAGCCGTTCTAACGACAGAACCCCCAGATGTAAAGCATACATGTGTATGTTTTTGTGTTAGTCCATTTTATTTTATTTTATTATTATTATAACAGCTCAGGGATGTTCAAGGAGCAACATGTTTGTGCACTTTCTAAAGATTTTAGTTCTGTTTTTGAATAAAGGGTTGGAAATGAATGCTTTTTTTTAAATCCGATTCATCGATTAATCGAAAAATAATCGACAGATTAATCGATTATTAAAATAATCGTTAGTTGCAGCCCTAATATATATATATATATATATATATATATATATATATATATAATGTATAATCTTAAATGTATTTTAACCTAATACCAAGGCTCTGTTAATATTAAAAATATATAAATTATTTTTAAAGCGTATTTAAATTATATATATATAATTTATATTATATTATATTATATTATATTATATATATATATATATATATATATATATATATATATACATATACATACATTAGGGCTGTCAATATTAATGCAAATTCATTTTAACAGCACTAATTTTATGAAGCGCATTTTCTGTTTGACCCGTGGCCTAGCCCGTGGTTGGAGAAATGGATGGAGATACTGACAGTGTTGCCAACTTAGCGACTTTTCAGACCCCTTAAGCAACTTTTTCTTTTTTTTTTTTTTCCAAAAAGCGAATAGCGACCAATCTTTAGGGTTTGCCTAAACCTTACTTAGTTTCTGAGACTCGCCGGTACTGCCGCACGAGCGCGAGGTCTCTCTTTCCTGCTGCACACACATGTCTCTCTCTGCATCTGCTCTGTTCAGCGAGCGGCTGAGAGGAGCAGCTTTTTCAGTTAAAACAGATATTATGTTGCTTCTCTAATTTTACATGCAAGTATAGCATGCATCACAACACAGCTATTGACTTTATCTTATGTGTAGCCTATTTGATTTCATCAGACGACCGTTCAATTATAAATCAGGATTTTTGTGCAGATTAACATCTTGGAAGGGAGAGCTATGTAGTCTTAATGGGTCGGGTTTCAGTCACTATTTCATATTCATTCCATTGTCTGACAAGAGAAATAGTAAAATATATCAATGAAAACAGTTTTATTGAGAATTTAGCTGCATCAAAATACAGTATGTGGGCACAGAGAGGCAAACAAATGTAGGCTAATAATAAATAATAAATGTATATTTTGCATATTCAGAAGAAGTGAGCTGCCCTGTCATGTGAAAATGTAAACAGGCTTGTGTAAGTAAATTACTCAGTGCAAAGAAAGAAAAGTAATGGGAAGCTGGCATTTCTATGTTCTTCTTTCATGTGTCTAATAGACATGAACAAGTTCTTTGAAAAACATCTATGGCCTTTGTATCATGTCTAGTCTTCATGCTCTATATTAACTATGGTTTGACTAATAATAAACATATAGTGCATAAAGCATCCATATTTGTCCATGCCCATGTTGATTACAGTATTAAAAACTTGAAAAGTATTAATTTAAGGTACATTTAGAACAGATAAAAATGTGCAATTAAGTTGCAATTAATCGCGAGTTAACTCATGACAATCATGCAATTAATCACGTTTAAATATTCCATATATATATAATTATATATATATAGTATATATATAAAATATATCATTCCATCCTGATGATCTGACAATAGCTTCTCGCATCTCAGCATGTCTAACAGACATGTCTTGCTGGATGAAGGACCATCACCTTCAACTCAACCTAGCTAAGACAGAACTGATTGTAGTTTCTGCAAACCCATCACTTCATCACAATTTCACCTTCTAGTTAGGCTTATCAACCATAACTCCTTCAAAAACAGCCAGAAACCTTGTGATTGATGATAATCTGAATTTCTCAGACCACATAGCTAAAACTACCTGGTCCTGCAGATTTGATTTATACAATATTAGGAAGATCAGGCCAACACAACTCCTTGTTCAAGCTCTTGTTCTGTCCAGACTGGACTATTGCAGTGCTCTCTTGGCAGGTCTTCCAGCCAATTCCATCAAACCTCTACAATTAATCCAAAATGCCGCTGCAAGATTAATCTTTAATGAGCCGAAAAGAACGCACGTCACACCTCTGTTCATCAATTTAGCTACCAATAGCTACCAATAGCTGCTCGCATAAAATTCAAGGCATTAATGTTTACCTACAAAACCACCTCTGGCTCTGCACCCCTTTACCTAAATTCAGTACTTCAGACCTATGTGCCCTCTAGAAGCTTGCGTTCTGCAAGTGAACGACGCATTATTGTGCCATCCCAAAGAGGCACAAAATCACGTTCACAGACTTTTTCATTAACTGTTCCCACCTGGTGGAATGACCTGCCCAACTCAATCCGAGCAGCTGAATCCTTAGCGATCTTCAAGAAACGGCTAAAAACACATCTCTTCCATCTTTATTTGACCCTCTAACTCTAGTATTCTGTATTCTAATTATATTTTATCTAGCCGTCTTATTTTTTTTTTTTTTTAAAACACACACACACTTGACCCTCTATCAATTGCATATTTATTATCTAACTCCTAACTTTTCTTGAAAAACTAACACTAGGTTTCTTTTTTCTATATTCTGTCTACTCGTTTTCTTTAAAAAAAAAAAAAAAAAAAACATATATATGTACAGTATATATGCTATATGTACTGCGTTAGGCTAACCGAGACTTTTCATAGCACTTGCATGTTGTTGCTCTTTTGTTGTTTTCGATTGCTTCTGTTGTCCTCATTTGTCGCTTTGGATAGAAGCGTCTGCTAAATGACTAAATGTAAATGTAAATATTTAAATTGAATGACAGCCCTAACACATATATATATATATATATATATATATATATATATATATATATATATATATATATATATATATATTTATATACAGTCATGGCCACCCTTGGTAAATATGATCAAAGAAGGCTTTGAAAATTAATCTGCATTGTTAATCCGTTTGCTCTTTCATTTAAAAAATTCACAAAAATCTAACCTTTCATTGGATAATAAGAATTTAAAATGGGGGGAAATATCAATATGAAATAAATGTTTTTTTTTTTTGTTCTCAAATACACGTTATATATAACGTTATATATTGGCACCCCTAGAAATTATTATGAGTAAAATATCTCTGAAGTATATTCCCATTCATATTCACAATTTTGAGCACTCCAGGGTGATTATGAACATGAAATTATCCAGCCATGGCTTCCTGTTTCACATAAATATAAATAGGAGGGAAAACAAAGCCCAAATTCCCTTAATCATCCATCACAATGAGAAAAAACTAAGAATATACAGTATCTCACAAAAGTGAGTACACCCCTCACATTTCAGCAAAAATTTTAGTATATCTCCTCAAGGGACAATACCACACAAATTAAACTTTGATATAATTTAGAGTAGTCAATGTGCAGCTTGTATAGAAGTACAAATTTACTGTCCTCTAAATATAACTCAACATATAGCCATTATTGCCCAAATAACTGGCAACAAAAATGAGTACACCCTAAGTGAACATGTCAAAACTGTGTCCCAAGTGTCAATATTTTGCATTGTTATCTAGCACTGCCTTAATCCTCCTGGGCCTGGAGTTCACCAGAGCTGTACAGGTTGTTGTTGGAATCCTCTTCCACTCCTCCACAATGACATCACGGAGCTGCTGGATGTTAGACACATGGTGCTTCTCCACCTTCCGCTTGAGGATGCCCCACATGTGCTCAATAGGGTTCAGGTCTGGAGACATACTTGGCCACTCCATCACCTTCACCTTCATCTTCATCAGCAAGGCAGTTGTCATCTTGGCGGTGTGTTTGGGGTCGTTATTATGTTGGAAAACTGACATTCGGCCCAGTTTCTGAAAGGAGGGCATCATCATCTGCTTCAGAATGTCACAGTACATGTTGGAATCCATGTTTCCCTCAATGAACCGCAGCTCCCCAGTACCAGCAGCACTCATGCAGCCCCAGACCATCATGCTACCACCACCATGCTTGACTGTAGGCAAGACACAATTTTCTTGGTACTCCTCACCAGGGCGTCACCATACATGCTGGACACCATCTGAACCAAACAAGTTTACCTTAATCTCATCAGACCACAGGACATGGTTCCAGTAATACAGTACATGCTCTGTTTGTCTTCAGCAAACTGTTTGCAGGCTTTTTTGTGAGCCAACTTCAGAAGAGGCTTCCTTCTGGGACGATGGCCATGCAAACCGACTTGTTGCAGTGTGCGGCGTATGGTCTGAGCACTGATAAGCTGACCTTCCACTTCTGCAACCTCTAAAGCAATGCTGGCAGCACTCATGCATCTGTTTTTTGAAGCCAGCTTCTGCACCTGAAGCACAGCACGAGGACCTAACTTCTTTGATCGACCCTTGTGAGGCCTGTTCTGGGTGAAACCCGTCTTGGAAAACCTCTGTATGACCCTGGCCACTGTACTGTAACTCAGTTCCAGGGTGTTACCGAACTTCTTATAGCCTAGGCCATCTTTGTGGAGAGCAACAATTCTAATTATCAAATCCTCAGAGAGTTCTTTGCCATGAGGTGCCATGTTGAACATCCAGTGGTCAGTATGAGAGATTTGTACTCAAAGCACCAAATTTTAACTGCTCTAAAACAAGATACACAAATTTGTATGGTCCTGTCAAGCAGACAAAAACATGAACATGATGAAAAGGACATGTGGCTTTGCATAGTTAAACGATGTATACTGTAGCTGTTTTCAAGTAGGGTGTACTCACTTTTGTTGCCAGCTTTTGTGACAATAATGGCTGTATGTTGAGTAATTTTCAGAGGACAGTTAATCTTTACTGCTATACAAGTTGCACAATGACTACTCTAAAATATAGTAAGTTTCATTTCTATAGTATTGTCCCTTGAAAAGATATATTAAAATGATTGCCCGAAATGTGAGGGGTGCACTCACTTTTGTGAGATACTGTATTTCTGATGTGCAGCAAAAGATAATTGAGCTTCACAAATTAGTGAAGTGGCTTTAAGAAAAGAGCTAGAGCAGTGAAAATTCCCATTTCCACCATCAGGGCAATAATTAAGATTTTCCAATCAACAGAAAATGTTACGAAACTGCCTGGAAGAGGACATGTGTGTATATATCGTCCTAATGCACTGTGAGAAGGAGAGTTTGAGTGGCTAAAGACTCTCCAAGGACCACAGCTGGAGAATTTCAGAAAATAGAGTCTTGGGGTCAGAAAACCTTAAAAAAAAAATTGTCAAACAGAACCTACATCACCACATGTTGTTTGGGAGGGTTTCAAGAAAAATTCTCCAAGCTCATCCAAAACCAAACTCCAGCATATTCAGTTATCAGACACGACTGGAACTTCAAATGGGACTGGCTTCTATGGTCAGATGAAACTAAAAAATGAGTTTTTTAGCAGCAAACACTCAAGATGGGTTTGGTGAACACAGGGATAAAAAGTACCTCATGTGTACAATGAAATATACTGCTGTATTTTTGATGTTGTGGGCCTATATTTCTGGACATCTTGTTTAGACACATGGCATCATGGATTCTATCAAATACCAACGGATAAAAAATCAATAAGTGACTGACTCTGTTAGAAATCTTATAATGGGCCATGTTTGGATCTTCCAACCGGACAATAATCCAAACACAAACCTAAAAAGCAACACAAAAAATTGTCACTGAGCACAAAACCAAGCTTCTGCTATGGCCATTCCAGTCCTCTGACCTGAACCCTATAGAAAATGAGTGGTGAACTGAAGAGAAGAAGCACAAACATGGAGCTGGGTATCTAAAGGGTCTGGAATGATTCTGGATGAAGTAATGGTCTCTGATCTCTTGTCAGGTGTTCTCTAACCTCATCAGGCATTATAGGAGAAAATTTAGAGCTGTTAAACTGGAGGTTTCAAAAAGTATTGAATAAAAGGGTGCCGTTAATTGTGGCCAATGTGTATTAGAGAAAACATTTATTTCATAATGATATTTCCCCATTTTAAATTCTTATTATCCAATGAAAGGTTAGATTTTGTGAATTTTTTTAATAAAAGATCAAAAGGATTAACAATGCAGATAAATTTTCACAGCCTTCTTTGATCATATTTACCAAAGGTGCCGATATTTTTGGCCATGATTGTATATACACACACACATATATATATATATATATATATATAAATATATATATATATATATATATTGTATATACACACACACATATATATATATATATATATTATCGCGTTAATGCATTAATTAATTAATGCCGTCAATTATTTTAGCGCGCATTAACACAGTTTTTTATTATTATTATTATTTTGAAAGTCCGTTGCTCACTGGCTCTGAATACACATACACACAAACCATGGGTCACAGGAGGGGTGGGAAGTTGATCAGTACTGGCTTGGGATGGGTGTCATCACGCGTCTCAACCAATGATACACCTAACCCCGCCCCTAAACCTACCCATCACTGGGGTTTAGACAAATCGTATAAAATCGTACGACTGAGGTCGTACGAATTCATACGAATTAACCACCTCGTAAAATACGTATGAATTGGTCGTGAGATAGCGTTAGGTGGGCCTAAGGGTGCTTTCACACTAGCACTTTTGGTGCACACCCCAGGGTTCAATTGACATCAGAGTTTGTTTCCTTTTTTTGATGATGTGAACGCTGTCTTCCGAACTCGGGTGCGCACCTGCGAACCGTACCCGAGTCTGCTTAAAAAAGGTGGTCTGATGTACGATTCATGTGAACTCGGTACGGTTCGCTGCTGATGTGAACACAGTCATACCAAATCGCGGAAGTGAACTGCTATTAATGACGTATTATTTGATAAAAATGTGTGTTTGTTTGTGTTTCACTCACTTTCCTGATGAGTGTGACTGAAGCTGTATCTCATTTCTGTTCTCCTTTAGCGTTCTTTAGAGCATTTGCAGTACATTTGTAAGACAGATGTAAGTGCCGTAATGTACTGAAGCTTTGGAAACAAAACTAGTGGTTCAAAAACATAAATATTAGAGGTCGACCGATATTGAATTTTACCGATACCGATAGCTAGGTTGGACTGTACTTGCCGATAACCGATGAATTAACCGATAGTTTTTTAAATGGATACTGGATAAAAAAAATAAAAACATAACACTCCATGTAAAATAGTACTGAACTTTATTACCAAAAAAAATAATAATAAAAAATCCAGAACTGAATCATGAAAATGTGCTATTTGAAATAAATATGAATATATGAATTATATTAAGAAATATTGAGGTAAATTAAAGACATGCATTCAAACTGAAACAAAAAGTAACATCCAAAATGAATAAAAAAGACACTCCAAATAACAACAAATTTGAACTTGTGAAACAAGAGAAACTTAACTAGTCCTGTTAAAGAACTGCAAGAGATTCAAGTGTAACATGGTCCATTTCTAGTTCTAGTTCTATTTTAATATTCAAAGTTAAGAAGCCTCAAATTATAATGGAGAAAGCAGAGCTGGTGTGCGTGGTGTCCAGTGAGTCGGCTCCTCCTGGCTTCATAAAGCATGCCCACTTCACTGAACACCCTTTCACTAGGCACAGTGGATGGTGGGGGGCACAGGAATTTCTTTGCCAGATGTGCAAGTTTTTTAAATCTTGTTTCATTTTTCTGCCACCACTGCAGAGGCATGTCACTTCTTTCAATGACAGGCTCTGACAAATAGCACTCAAGCTCAGTCTCAAAGCTGTACGTCCCATGAGATACAGCTGTGGCACCAAGGACCCTGGCATACAGAGTGTCCACTAAAGTGGGCTGATGGATTTTCTGCTTCTTTGTCTCTGGATCCAAACACTCATCCTGCTCAGGTCCTTCTAGTAGAGGGCATGGATCATCTTCTCTGAGCATGGCAAGCTCTTCAGCTTCCTCTTTTAGCCATTTTTTTCCTTTCTCAAGTGTTTCTTCAGACGCAAAGGCACGGGCCTTGCATCTGGGATCAAGGAGTGTTGCTAGGACAAGAATTTTTGTCTCCTCTGCCTTGGAGAACCGCTTTGTCAGACTGTCAAGCATGGTCTTGCGCAAAGTTTTGATGCCTGATAAGGATGGACCCTCTTCCCGCAGCATCAGCTTCAGAACAGACACACTGGGGATAATGCATGCTGCTGAAGACTCAGAGCTGCTCATCTCCATTGTGACTTCTTCGATGGGAACCAGTGTGTCAATCAGGTTACAGACTATGTCCCACTGTGTGGCAGATAAGCAGCTGATGTGGCCGTGTTCACCAGCGTACACATTCAGTGCCCGTCTCTGTTCATACATTCGTTGAAGCATGTGAAGCGTTGAGTTCCAGCGAGTTGGGACAGCCTGGATGATGTTGTGCACTGGCACACCCACCTCCTCCTGTATGGCTCTTAGCCTCTGTTTTGCCAATACAGAATGGCCAAAGTGAGTTGCACAGCTTTTCAATATGGCAATAATGTCCATAACAGCTCTCTGACAAGATAGGTCCTCATTTACAATGAGCTGAAGAGTGTGAGCAGTGCAGCTTAAATCAGGAAGTTCAGCCAGCCTCATTCCTTTTACCATGTTTGCTCCCCCATCTCTTAAGACAAGAACAACACGTTCTGTTGCGATATCCCAGTCTCTTAACATGTTAAGGAAGGTTTCTTGAATATAACTGGCTGAGTGTGATCCAATCATAGGGTTGACATTGAGCACCACTTGCCTTCTCAACCAGTCCTCAGAAATGAAATGCCCAGTTAGGCTCATCAGGGACTCTGTAGCTCCAGACCAACAGTCAGTTGTGAATGCCATAAATGGGGCCTTGTCCTTCGTCACTTCACTTTTGATTTTTGTCAAAACCCTGGAGTAGGTTTCATCTAGCATCTTTGTTCTGTAGAACTTCTCATTTTTAATTATGTACCTGGGTTCCATATGGGACACGAGTCTCTTAAATCCAACATCTGAAACCACAGAAAATGGTTGGTTGTCAACGGCAATCATTTCAATGATAGCTGCATCAATTTTGAGAGACCTTGGATCTGTGTCCTTCCACCCTGTCTTGCTTTCAAAAAGTTGAGACACTGATGGCTGAGAAGGATCTTTCTTGTCCCTTTTTTTCTTCGCTTCTTCACTGACTTCTGGATGGGTGTGCTTTAGATGAGACCACGTTTGTAGTATTTTTATTTGTAGATGTTGATGCCCCCATGCTGATTATTTTGTCACAGATATTACACTGTGCTTTCCCTGGTGATACTTCAGTAAAATACTCCCACACTGGTACTTTCTTCAAAGCCTTTGCCATCTGAAAATAAGGTAAACATTAATTTAATATTGAACATTAATATTGAAGGTCAAATGTGTGCTTTTTTAGCTATAACCTAGCTAAATTTAATTTAATAGGTAACATTTTGCAAGTCCCATTTATTAACAAGAATGTATTAGCTAGCTTACATGAACTGTGCATTATGCAATATACATTTTTACAGCATGTATTAATATTTGAGCAATACAAGTGTACCTCATTCATGTTAGTTCATAGCGCATTAAAGTTAACAGATAAAATTTAAATTAACTTAATTTAAAAATGTATTAGTAAATGTTGAAATTAACAAACAAACAATAAACAATACTTCTAATGCATTTATTAACTTCAGTTAACGTTATAAATGGAATTTTACTGTAAAACGCATTTCACATAAATCCAAAGTCATGCCTAAAGTGGCCATTTTAAATGTCTCCACAAAGGCCAGAGTATTAAATAAATGTTGCATAATTACATAAATGTATATTATATGTATAGTCTCACACTTTATTTGCTTCTATTTTAGGACACTTGATTATTACCTAATCAAAATAGCAAAATATGTGCGACGACAAAAAGAAACGAAATCAGACGCATTTCTAATTTGTGTTTCTGCCCGCTGCATGAGTTGCATGTAATTTGCTCTCTATAGTCACAGGCTTTAAATTTGCAACTTTGCAGGCTAAAGAATGCGACCAGCTGGGTATGAACTAATGCAAATTTATGGTAACAATCATGACATTAAACATTTGGGTTGGACTTGCCTGTATTTTTGCCACATTAATTTAACCGCTTGAGGTACTGCTAATGTTAGTGTCCTCTCAGCCTTGTCGGCAAACATACTGCTGTTCTTTCTCCAATGCAGCATCTAGTCAACAAATTAATTACTTTATATTGACATGAAAACATGTACTGGAGTGTACTGTATACATACCTTTTCGCTGTCTGTGTTTTAAACGTGCATCTGAAATGTCAGCGCTGTCCATGCACTGCGCTCTCTCCAGGCAGCGTGTGTTCTCTGTGCAGCGCGCAGTATCACGTGTCAAAACAAATGCACGTGTTTTCAGTGATTTCCGCCTCTAGAGGCCGCTCTCGCTATATATATGTTGGCTCTCGCACTGTATAATGATAACGGACCATTCACAGCCGCTCCAGCAGCGGAAACAACCCGGAAAAACTATCGGCGTGGATTTTTGCCGATAAACGATAGTTCCGGGAATCAACTATCGGTGCCGATTAATCGGCAAAACCGATACATCGGTCGACCTCTAATAAATATATAAAAATTAAGAGAGTAACTATGCAATTTGCCGCCTTCTCCTGCGCCGTCATTACTAAGCAGCGGGGTAAACAGCTGCTGGCTTGATGACGCAAATGAACTGCGGTTCGGACCCAAATAAACTAACATGAACACAGTCCAGTGGGGGCAGGGGGAGAGGGGAACATTTGAACTCAGGTTCGGACCAGGCAAGCGAACCAAGTGTAAAAGCACCCTAAGACTGCAGAAGCGCTCACATCATGAACGCTCCCGATAAAATTATTTAGGCTAAGCATCAACATTCATAAACCACTGTTCACTGTTATTTTTAATAGAAAAGAATGCAACAAGCTCGTAATCACGACTTCATAAGTGGGAAGCAGGAAGTTTCCGATAGCATGTGAAGACAGGAGAAGTGCTCTCGCTCAGCACAGTGGAGTGCATTGTTTTGATAACTTTGTAGTTTATTATTTTGAGTCATTTGGGTCGCGGTGACACATGGCACACTCACAATATATATGTGCAATCATGCTGGACATATCATAAGTTCGTGCTCCGGCACGGTTAGCACTCACACTCACTGATCTATATATAACTGAACCGAGCTCTGGCCCACCTCTTCCAACCGAGCCAGGGACGGCTAAACGAACTGTGCCCGAGCACAGCATGGAGCGATCACACAAGTCAAACGAACTGGGATTTGGGGGTCAGATTCGCTCTGGCACAGTTAAGATTCCCTAGTGTGAGTACACTCTTATTCTACCGCATCCCACACACACGAGTATCTACCCGCCTACACCTGCACCGCCCATCAAGTGTTGCCCGCGCCACACTCTGCTGCATTGTGTCCCGCAACCATGCAGGTCTCTACTCGGAAGGTACCTGTTATAATGTTATGATCACTCTGGACTTGTTTTTCTATGACAAACTATAAAATATTTTCTATAAAAACGTTAATGCCCTGGCAGTGGCAAGAAGCTTTGGTTTTATATTTAATTTGATTGCATTAATGTTATAAGCTGAAATTTATAAGCTTTAAATTAAAGGAATACTGCTGTAAAAAAGCACCTTATTTGTTTAAAGTGTTTGCAAACCAAATATGATTGCACATTTGTTCATATAGCAGTACTTTTAAATGAAAAAAGTGCACAATACACTATATTTGAATTCATTATTGAATTTTTTGCATAACAATGCAATTAGACAATCATGCGATTAATCACGATTAAAAATTTGAATCGTTGCCCAGCACTTTTATATATATATATATATATATATATACACACAGTATATATCCTATAAACTCCACACAGTCTTGACTAAATGTCAAATTAGAAACTGAGAAAGAAATGCTGAAACCTTCTAATCCTGAAGCTGAAAGGCTTTAAATAACAGGGCAGAAGAATTAAAGTGATTTAAAAGGTCAATAGAAAACAGATCCTGATAGAGGGACAGATTCTGCCATGGAGAGAAAAGAAAGAGCAGAGAGGACGGATGGAAGTTTCTCGAGTTTCTCTCGCTCATTTACGGGGACAAAGAGCAGCGAGGAGAGCAGCCCAGTGGGGCAGGGAGGGGGTGAGGCATCTTTACACGTACCCTGATAGCAACTCTGTGTGTGTGTGTGTGTGTTGGGGGGATCACTGAGCGCTGGGGTCAGTCGCAATGCCTGAGTGGAGAAAGCGGTGATACTCATCTCACCTGTGGGATACGGCGACACCAGCGCACACCTGAGATCCTCCTCTGACTGACAGGCCTTCAGAGAGGAGAGGGTCAGGGTGGGGTAGGGTGACCACCTCACTCACCAAATGGCAGCACACATTTGGATATCACCAAATGAAAAAGATTTACTCACTCTCATGTCGCTCCAAACTCGCATGTTGTTTTTCTTTTTTCTGAGGAACACGAAAAGAGAATTTTTGATGAATATTCACAGCCCATTTCCATAAGTAACCATGTCTGTCAGCTCCAAAAAAATTATATGACATTTATGGTTATATCCATATATAGTTATAATTCAAAACAAATTAAGGTTAAAGGGGTTAGCTCACCCAAAAATGTTGTTATATCATAATTTATCACCCTCTTGTTGTTCCAAACCTGTATGAGTTTCTTTCTTCTGTTGGTTTCACACATTCTTCAAAAATATATTTTTTGTTTGTTTGTTTGTTTTCAACAGAAGAAAACAATTCACACAGGTTTGGAAAAATCTTGGGGCCAATCTAAGGATTTAGAAGCAGAAATGGAAATGCTTAAAATTTTGAAATATCACGTACATTAATTATTATGCTATTTTTTTATTGCCATTTGCCAATTGCCATTGCAATTGAGTTCTAAAATTAAACTTTATACAGATAAGATTAGTATATGTACTGTATGTATGTATGTATGTATATATATATATATATATATATATATATCAAATAAATAATGTGAGAAATGTTGAAGGTATACATATATAGTCAAACCATAATTACAATCACACCTTCAACATTTATCACATTATATCACAGTTTATTCACTATGGTTTAGAAAATGGTAATAAAATATGACAAGAAATTTGTATATTTGTATGAAATTACAAATAATAAATAACAATACAAATAAAAAATATGTTTTAATTATTCAGAGATGTAAAAGTATGGAAGGACAATGTATTGATACTCCCTCATTGGCACAGTATATGTGTGGTTGTGTGAGTAACATTGTTTAGTCTATCGTATTTTTTCTCTTCTTCGTGTTTTTGTGATCCGGACTAGATCAGGTCAGCTATTTTCTCCGTAATGTCTTTGAACTCAAAAATCAGTGCACTACATCTGATATATGCATAGAGCCCAGATCTGCTGAGACCTCAAAATCACAGCTTTTAGCTGTCTCTGTGTGCTGGCATGTTTGCTGTATGAATCTTTGTGCTTCACTAGCACAAAAAAAAGAAAAAAAAAAAACCTTTCTTGCTCTATAAGGGCTTTAGATATTTTTGTGTTTTTAATTGTGTTTTGCAGTGGTGCAGGTTTGTTTTGTTTTTTTTTGTTTTGTTTGTTTTTATTAAATTAAAATGAAATGTTATGCTATTTTTTTTTCTTTTGAAATGTAATGTTTTTATTTTTTATTTTATTTTTTTAGTTCGTCAATTTCTATCTCATTGTTATATATTTAAAAAAAATATATATATATGTTAATATAGTAGGCCTATTGATAACACAACCACATAATTAGTGATGCACAATGAGTTTTAAGGCCAATGCCTGCAGAGCCTTCTTACCAATGTCTCTAAACTAGGTCAACAATGACTTCCTGCGATTGAGCAAAGCACCCTAAAAGATCTCGCCTCGCTGCTATTAGCAGCAAATCAGCCAAGAATGTGTGTGGGTGTACAAGTGTATGTGTGAAATATTTAAAACAGGTATATTTAATCTACGTCATCAGGACGAGAAGTCATGGAAGATATGCAGTGCAGATGAACCTACGCTTTCGGATTTTTATTTTTATTTTAAGCGTATTCTTCGAAATGTATTTAAGATACAAAACATCTACAATATATTAGGAGAATATAGCTAATGAGCTATACGTTTAGCTGTGAGACAAAGCATAATTTTTTTTAGTCATAAAATCATAACTTTTAACTAATAATAATCTCTGCTATTTCTAATCAAGCATTTTCAAAGTTTCACATTGATTTCAAAACAATTAAATTCAAAGTTATTTTAAATACACCCCGCACATTGCAACTGTAACTTTACAATACATTTTAAAATAAAAGTTCAGGCATTAATGGAAACATTACCTGAGAAAGACCCTTTAAATATATTTAAAAATAAGATTTAAAAAAAATAATAATAATAAAATAATATCTAAAGTAACTTACCTTTTATCTCGGTATTATGGTGAATCTAACATACATAAAAAATGCTTTGTACAGAGGAATCCATTTTGATATTTCCTTTACACACAGAGAAAGTATTAAAATACAACATGTACAGTGCACTTTCTACTTTATTCATATATATCTGCCACACTCAATTCGATACTAATTATCTTCCTATCATGCTGCCAGCTGGAATGACAACCACAGCTTTGGTTTTATGAACAGCTTTATCCGGTTTTCAATATATCCAAGAATACTCACTGACTTAAGATGGAGCCAGGGGTATAAAATGAGTTGTTGTGTAAATGATAGTTTTACAAGATTAAATAAAATGGAACCATGGGAACAATAACAGCTTTTCTAAGTAAAAAGGTAAAAACACTCAAAAAAAAAAAAGTTGAACATTCTCATTCTCACTCTCTCTGAATGATCTGGCATTTTCAACCTGAGCCAGTCAGAATGAGAAAGATTCGAAGAATTTTCAGTATTCACTTTTCTGCTAATTTGACCTCTCAGTCTCCCTAAATGAGCAATAACCTCATCTATATATTCTCACATGTCAAAACCTGAAAAATCAAAGACACTCTCTAAGAATTATGTACTCCTTTAATACGAAGAAACACAGCTCGGGGAGGCAGTGCAGCCTCAAAGTTTCCAGCAGGGACTGTCAGTGCAATTTGCCACAGATTCTTTTGATGCTGACATTTGATACAAGAGGTCAAATTATGCCTCATCAAAATGCGACAAAATCGTAGTAATTTGTCTGGATCTCTTACACACACACACACACACACACACACGGAAAGTACGTCGCTCACAGTATAAAGCGTACACATGTGGCCTCAGGAAGTACTTCACCACATCATATGTCTGCCACCAGGAAATGATACACAAAATCATCTGTAAGAAAAACACATTACAGTAAATGGCAAAGCCAATATGCATTCAAATACAGTAAGGCTATTCTTCATATATGGATGTTTTAAAAACCCCCGTGAAATCAAAATAGGAGTTTAGTGGCATTTAACCTTTGTCTGTTAGCTTGGAATCCATCTACATGCATGTAGATAGCTATAACATACTTTGAAATGTTAAGAATGCATTAGAAATGTTATTTTAAATAAGCATTTAGGACGTGCTGCATAATGGGTGCTGTCAGAGGTATTGTTTTTTTTTTTTTTAAATAATACACAAACTCTCTTCATTAAGTGCTATCATCGAAATAGTCCTGAAAAATCAGCCCTGACAATGTCAGAGAGCAGCCTCTTCACTCAATCATTGTGCCTTTCATATAAAGTCATGGTGCATCCAACATCCAGGAAAAAAAAAAAAAAAAAAGATTAATAAGAAATAATAAAATAAATAAATAACAGAGAGGACCCCTGCAGACCTTCATGACTGTGTTTTAATGGCACTAAAATATGTAATCAGGGCCGTAGCTGGGGTATGCGGGGCCTGCAGGTTGTAATCATGGGCCCTATTTGAAATTGTGTAAATAGGCTAGCAAAAATAAATAAATAGAATAAAGATATAAATTAAACAATGCTATTTATTTATTTTTTTTCAAGTTTGTCAGTGTTCTGGTACAGAAACTGAATAAACAAATGCAAAACTGCATAGTCTTTGTTAAAGCTACAAAAAAGCAGTGAGTGATTTTCTCTCTTTTTTTTTTTCCTTGGATTAACATTAAGGACAACGACAGCAGCTAGTAAATTAGGCACAGTCGCATAAAGACACAATTCATGGATCCAAAATAATGATACACATCTTTCTCAACTGTTTTCCTTCGAGGATACTCAACAAGATAGGTTTTTTGGCATAATTTTGTATGTATTTTTCTGTTCAAGTGCAAGAAGAGGCAAAAGAGATTTCAAATGAAAGTTTTGGAGCCGTGTCTCCGACAATGCATGAGCCCAGAATCGAGTTCTATTTTGTGTCTTCTTGCTCTTGAACGGACAAATTCACCTTGCCAATTTGAACATTCAAGCGATTTTAAACCAATCAAGAACATGCAACAAGTTCAAATTCGCATCTCACCATGGAAACCGAATTGAGTTCTTTCACTGCTTCTTGAGCTTGAATGCTTTAAAATCGCTTGAAGGTTTAAACTAGCAAGGTTTAAAAATACATGCAAATGATAAACTTTATTGAGGACGCACAGCAGTGACTTATCAGGCAGTCCGTCAACTATCCTGAGCATCTTTCACGCTGACCCCAAACAGCCCGTTACAATCGACGGGGGCCCCCAACAGTCGTGGGCCCTTATAATTGTCACCACCTTTCTGCCTACTAACGACAGCCCTGTATGTAATATCTCTTTAACTTTTAAACTTTATGACAAGGCAAGTATACTGTACTACAATTTATCAAATGTTATGTGGTGCAACTCTACAAAATGTACAGAAATGAATATTGAGTCCCTAAACAAAGTGTATGGCATCTTCACACAGGTGATTAGTAACCCAAGGCATCTTTCTTCTGGTGTCTGTCCTCGGTCTGTAAACCTTTAGTATCTTAAAGGATAAGTCCACTTCCAGAATAAAAATTTCCTGGCCAATGATTTCAAGGTCAAACATGCAGTTTCAATGCAGCTTCAAAGAGCTCTACATGATCTCAGCCGAGAAATAAGGGCATAATCATATATAAGGGCATAATGACCAAAACAATCGGTCATTTTCTTGAATATATATATATATATATATATATATATACTTTTTAAGCACAAATGCTCGGCTATCATCAGCTCTGCAATGCGTGTCTTCATTCCATGATATTTGAAAGGTCACGCATGACGTAGGTGGAAGTACCGACCCAGTGTTTACAAAGCGAACATGCAAAAAAAGTCAATTGCATTTTACCAAAAAGGTAAAACAACGATGTGTAATGATTTTAATGTTGGCAGAGAAAATGGGATGGAGTTTTTAAACAAAAGTGCAAACACGAAGAATTAACTGTGTGTGACCTTTCCAAAATGATTATGTAATGTGTGAAGATGCGCATTTGTGGTTAAAAAGTGCATAAATATATATATATATATTTTTTAATTATTTTTTTTATTTTTTTTTCAGAAAATAAAGTCATTTTTCATGACTGATCGTTTCGCTGGATAAGACCCTTATTCCTCTCCTGAGATCGTGAAGAGCCCTTTGAAGCTGCATTGAAACTGCATTTTGGACCTTAACATGGTTGCCCAACACTGAAGTCCACTATATGGAAGTCCAACTTAATTTATTTGCGACTGAAGAAAGAGAGACATGAACATCTTGGATGGCATGGGGGTGAGTAAATTATCAGGAAATATTTATTCTAGAAGTGGACTTATCCTTTAATATTGTTCCACAGGTACGAGTGCAATAAGTGCTCATGGTTCATTGATCAAGGATGAAAAACATTTGACTTCTCTAAAAAAAAAAAAATGCATATTTAGTCAAGGTGTCTGATGGTTGCACTACTAAAATATGAAGCCAACATGGATAAAAAAGGCTGGCGGACATAGATTGGACATTGATATAAATCACCTTATATTGTAAATGTAGTCACAGCTTAATATTGTTGTATGGCCATATTAAGTAACCATATTGACCAATCAGCATCCAAAACTGGAACAATAAATATTGTATATATTTAAGACAATTTATAGTGATAATTGTTATAAGTGTTAATATACCAACAACAGAAAGAAAAAAAAAAAGAAAAATACTTCAGCAGGTGTTGGGTTAAAAAGTCAAGTGTGGGTGTTTTTGCAACTGCTACAAAAGGTGAGGCTCTGATAAAAGCACAAATGCACATGCAGTCGGTTGTACCACGATTCCACCGCACTGAGTCTGGGGAGTTTAGGCACAGAGCTCTGCCCGCAGACCGTGCAGAAGAGCTGGGTGTGGTTTGGTCTGTCCAGCACAAAAAGCAAGTCTGGGCCTCCCACAAAAAACACGTCCTCAAACACATGTGGTTTAGCCCTGTCTGCTCCTAGCCAGGAGCTGTGGTCATCCCTAAACTTCCTGTCCGCCCCCTGGTTACACTCTTTCCACGTCGACTCTCACCTGCTGTGCACCTGACAGATATATAACGTGCTGCAACTGCTGTCACACGCTGAAAAAGCGCTGCCGACCCGAGGCTTTTATGTAACCGTTACCAAAGACCTGTCTCCCATACACACACGCACGCCTCCAGACAGCGAGGGGAAATTTAGAGTGAAAAGGACAAAGAGGGGTGAGAAGAGAGGAAGCAACAGAAAGAGAAAGTAGAGTTGGAAAGTAAACGACTGAAACTCCTGTTTCCAACCCACTGCGGAAAAACAGAGGGACAAATGCATGCACACACACTAAGAGAGGAACTCAACCATATCTGACCTTGCAATCTGAATACACTGCAACTTATGCAACACACTGTACACTGTACATAATAGACAACAGTCCCAAAAAAAAAAAAAAAAACACAAGGTGATGATGATGATGTCCGGGTCAAATGTCGCCCAGAAATTGAAAGAAAGAGATGAGAGATTTTAAAGAAAATCAAGCCTATTTTTTATTGAGCAATTACGATTATTTTGTATTGTGGCATTATTTTCATGACATTTATGCATTTGGCATTATCATTCTCACTACTGTAGTGCAAACTAATAACTATGTTAAATTTATTTTATATTAATGGCCATTTTACGGTAATGAGACTTGATAATTTGTGGGAAATTGTAGTGTAATGATCATTTAAAAACAAAAATAGGCAAAAGTTGCAAAAAGTGTTAAGTAAACAAACAAATAAATTAAGAGTTTATTTGCAAAAACATGATGTTATATCATGTTTTTATCGTGTTTTATTGTTTTAGTAAGCTGTTGTTTTTTTCTTTCTTTTTTTTTTTTTACCTAATCAAAATAACCCAACTTCAGTTTGACTGAGATTAATTGAAAAGCAAAATGAAAAAACATGATTTTTGAAAATTGTTAAAAATTGAGTTATCCGTTTTGGCAAATTAACTCTTCAAATGTTTGTGAAGTAAAACTTTATTTGCATGAAAAGAACCACATTAAAAATTGTTACGCAATAAATAAATAAATCAAAACAATTTTAATCATCATCATTATAATAAATCAATAAAAATACTACTACTACTATTAATAATAATAATAATAAAATAATAATAATGGTCCTGAAACAGGTTCACTTTTGTTTAAGCAAAATATAACACATTTGTATTAGTCCTTTATTTAACCTTTTAATTCCAGGTTAAAATGTGCCTGGGACACATTCTAAGTGAGATCTGTACAATCTGTAAAACTGTATACAAATTGCCTGATTTTTATTTATTTATTTATTTATTTTTTATATGTAAATAAAGTTAAACAGAAACATTTGTGAAATATATACACAAGTTAAATATGTGGAACAAGATTCTTAATTTGCTTAAGCCTTAATATAATTTCATTACCATGTTTATTTTTACAGTACCACAATGGTTTCATGGTATTCTTTATACCTTTTTGGAGCAGCGTTGTATGTATACCATGCATATGATAATCATACAGTATCATGACAAACATCAAAATATCATCGTAGTACTATCTGATGCTATCAGCATGGACACTATAGCATCCCATGCGACAGCAAAAAGAATACATACTCTCATTGCGTTAGAAATTGCATTCTGACACATAACTAGCATTTCCATTCACGTGTTAGCATTAGCTTCTAGGATTTCACGCATGCTATTCTCTCTTTCACCTACTCAAAAATGCACACATTCACACACAAACTTCACAAAACTACACACGTTTTTTACTTCTGGACTTGCCGCCTTTGCTTGAGCCACGTGAGAATTCCTACACATAATTAGCTCGCAATTAGGCCACAGATAACGATCGTACTCATTTCAGTTTAACGTTAAAAACAAGCGAGAAAAGGAACGAAAAGAGGTATGGATGGGCGTCTCAGAGGACAGTGAAACAAAAGGGTCAGAAATAAACGAAAGAGGATGATCTTGCGTTAATGAATTAAACTCATTGCCTCTTATAATTACTAAAGATCAGAAGATCTTGCACTTTTAACACTTTTCCTTCCCCCACCTTCAACATGCACTCCTACACACACGCATTATATTAGCACTGACTGTACAACTGAAACCTTTCTCACACTGTTACACACACACATGCAGTGTAATGTTTTAGTACACTTAAATGCATGTAAATTGCAATTATATGAAAATGGATTGAAATTGAAATCTATATTTAATGCATTTAGCTGAACTTTAGAACACGTTTTGACTCAATTATGTATGTATTTGTAATTTCATGATTCTACTGTTTTAGTAATATTTATTTATTTATAAATATTTTATACATCTATTAGTACAGGTGAAAATTAGTTATTACTGTAAGGTCAGTGAATGTGCATGTGTGCTCTTTTATCTTTATATCTGCTTACAAAGAAATCATGGGAAATTCAATTTATTTCCTGACATCCTTGAAACGTAAACATACACTTGGGCACACACACACACAAATACCACTGTGATGGAAGTGTAGGTATGCATCGGCGATTTTACATTTCAATCCCTTCCACATCTGGGCCTGATGTCCGGTTGTGTTAAAGGGAAACAAATCACATATACACACACAGAAGCACTATGTTTACTTATATTTCTGAGTAGAAAGTTGATCTGGGTCCGACACACAAAACACACACACACACACACACACACACACACACACACAACCACAACACACACACACATGCTTCAACTTTTCAACAAAGACAGACAACCTCTATTGGAATGTAACTATATCAATGTTTTGGTAAAAATAGAAATAAAAAACTACAGGAACATATCCAAACACACTTCAGAGCCTCAAAATGTTCTTTAAAATTAATATCTCACCCCAGAATAATAATTTCATAATTTACTCACCTCATTACTCACCCTCATAAAATATTATCTATGTTTCCATCCAAGTTGCAAACTGAATTCCTGCTAAAAATCTGAAAATCCCCCAAATTATTTTCTATCCCATGTTGAAGGTAACAAAATTGTCACTTCTGGAGTAAATTAGTGCCAAATCAAATGGAAAATAATGTTGTAGCCACTGAGGCTGTTGTAAATTGGTGAGCGATTCTAGAGGGTTTCTAGACAGTTCTAGAGGGCAACAATAGTCGATAATAATTTTAATTTTGATCAAATTTAGTCTGCTTTTATGGTGCTTTATGCCATTTTTGGAGTTTTCATTGTAGGGAAAAGAGCAGTATGAACATTTATAAAAACATCTACCTTTTTCTGTGTTCCACAAAAGAAAGTCAGTGGAATGAGAGAGTACATGACAGTAATTCATTTTATATTCTCTTAACAATACTAACTTACGTGAATATGTTTTCTGTTAGCATAGAAACACTGCTCTTAACTGGTGCAATATTTCTTTTTGAGATTAATATCCGGTGTCACATTAATGTTTAACAAGAAGGTCAACAGACTAGTAACTATGATCATTCTTGAAGAAAACTACTGGATCAATGTCAAACTCCATCTACGTTATCCAAACCCTTCTGCGTTTGAGCAGATATAAGTTCAATCCATATTTTCTCATCCTCTTATTTTCTATGAATAATAATTTTAATCTAAATGGATCCATCTCTGAAAGGACACATTGGTTGTGGTGATTAATCACCATGCGGCCTGAAATAAATTAATTTACATATCTAGGAACAAAGACATTATTTATTTGAGTTCGGCACACCTGGTCGGTACACCGCTGCCCACACTGCAACACACTGCAGGAAAGCGCAATAAAGCCAGGAGAGTTATGATTATCATCTCAGTCATAATGCCTGCGTCAGTAAGATGAATGCAGGGGACGCCGACTCTGCTTTTAATAAATCCCACATCACCGCTCGTCACCGCCACCATGACAACCGCATTTATTTTAGGACAGGTTGATAAATTAATTTGTTTTTATCGGATAAGAATACATTCGGGGATGAATTGATCTTGACTGAGAAATGAAATGTGGCAGAGCAAGGAAAACTCTCCAGTTTTCTTTGGAGTTGTGAAGTGGTTTTGAAGTAGGTGTGCTGTAAAATGTATTTATTTATTTGTGTTTTTGGATAGAAATTGAAGAATTTTGTACATTTGTACAATAAATACATTTTATATTCATGTATTCCCTTAATCAATTGAATCATAGTTAGCGTCATGCTCTTCTATCATTGGAGTAACATTAAGGTCCAACTTAAATATTTTAATATGATATGTGTTATGTTTTATGAATTATTTACATGCTGTATAACACCTAACTACACACGACGCAACAAGACAAGCAATTTGGGTGTCCACACTAGACGCGATGCGACGCGACACCGTGATGCGACAGAATCAATCAAATATCACAGCCAATCAGAAGCGTGGGTGGGCGGGCTCTCTCTGGAAGCGCTCTGCGTTCACAACGAAATGGATAAGTTTAGAATCTAATTCATAAGCATTAAACCTTTTTAACATTATTAAATGTACATACTGAGTGACTGATAGCATCTTTGTCATGGAATACACTTGTTGGTTCGCAGTGAGTTCACAGTTTTAACATAGGCTACATCTTTGCTTTTATTTATTTTCAAGATCTGAGGTAAACTATGTGTTGTTGCTTTCAGTATGGCTATAAATGCTACGCAATATGACATTCAAACTCACATTAGACACGTTTAACTTTGAATAAAGCACTTAATCAGTACCTGAGATTAACTACTGTCATATAGTTTGTATGTTGTCGTTCCAGCCATGACGTCGTGGAAATAGAAACCGTTTCTAAAATAGAAATGTTGTTTGTCGCCGTCGCGGCTAGTTAGGACAAAAACTCAGATTAACACGGAAAAGATACCTTTTATCGCATTCCGCTGCATCGTGGCACGTGTAGTTAGGACACGGTAATAAAGTGTTAATAGATTGTGACTCTTTTCTACAAATGAAAACTTTTGACACTTTTTTTGTCCAATAAAAATACTTTAGCAAATGTTTTCCACAAATGTATGTTTGTGCTTCATGAATGCTTCAAAACTAAACTAAACTAAACTGAGCCATAAAATAAAATACAAATGAAGAAAAACCCAACCAAGAACAGTTTAACCCACTAAACAGAAATTTGTGCCTCATTTTCAATAACAAAAATGTTAAAATAGTATGTTTTCTGACTAAGATTCATAATTTAACGTTTGAATATCTTGATGCTAAATAAAGCTTAATTTGTATTTAACAATAATTCATTACACTCACTGATACTGGACTACTGCACTTTTTAACATCAAGTCACCTTTTTAACAAAACTATGCCACTCCCCAAGACACAAAATGTAGTTGATTCAACCCCGTTTAAATCTTCTCAGCTGTTTGTGAAGTCTCATCAGCTGTTTGAGAGTGTGTATTTGGGTTGACAGCTTTGTGTTTGTTCTTTACTCTTCTGGAGAAAGAGGAAAGCTACTGAGAAGGTGATAAGAGAAAACTCCAGTGTGCGAGAGAAAGAGAGACATATCTGATATCAAGCCACAGGTCAAGCAGACACACACTCTCGCACAGACACACACTCGAGAAGACAAACTGGAGGAATGTGAGCTGGTGGAACAGCCTGCCTGATGGGTATCAAATGGAGCATCTTAGATAAAGACGCTTCTGCCAGACTTCACTTACACACAAACACACAAACCAAAACATCCTCACCAAAGCAGGCCAAAATCTTCATCAGACACACAAAGATACGTGCAAAGACCCACTCAATGCGTCCCTCACAAAAAAAAGGACGCACATCTTGACGTATTAGGAAACCAAAATTTGCGTATCATGAAAACATCGATCGGCAAAATCCCCGAATGCACACTCTCACAGGATGCGATGAAGGCTGATGGTTGCTATCGAAAATCTACATCTCAACAATATCAAGTTGCTATACACAAATGCTAAACATCGAAGTGGAAATGGTTGTCGGGGTGCTTAGGTGTAGTTAACCTTCTTATCGTAATGCTGTGCACTGCAGAATCAATAATAACCGTGCCGCACCAATCTCCATGTCCGCCCAGGCGAGGAGGGAGCCAACATTGCCTTCAAAATGGAGGTGCGTTGAAATGTTTAATCTCTGCGGCAGTATGATAAGATTGCTTCCTCCATTTTGGTTCCAATGCATCTGAACCATCTCCCCTGTGCCAGGTCTGTGTGGGATGTGGTGTAGAAGCCATCTTTATCTCCAAACCCAAGAGTATCTCAGCTTTGTATCTCAGGCTCCCACACGAACAGAGGGAGAAAGGCATGATCTTCATCATCTCCAATCCAAATACACAACTAAATACTTGCTACTTGTTTGTGTCAATGGCCTCGTACCTTAGAAGATTGACGTCAAGGCCTCTTAGTTGATTACCTGCTGAAAGGCACTAGCATTTGCTCAAACCCGCTCACATAATATGATAAATGCTGTAAATGTGTTATTCGCGTCAATGAAGCAACATTCAAACCCATAATGTAAATTACGGATAAATAGGATATTCAATTAAATTGTATTAACGGTAATGGTCTAACCATCAACATTTTTGGTAAACGTTTTACTTAAAGCCATTATCTGTAATGCATTATAAAGGGTAATTGAAGGGTATAATGCATTATAATTATTCATAATGTGTGTTGTAATACATTATATCTTGTCGAATATAATTATAACCGAATCTAAAATGCATAGTGCAACAATGAATTGCTAAGTGTTAAACTATATTAACTGTAGTTACAATTATTAATTTAAATGTGCAATGCATTATTGCAAGGTGCATTACAAGGCATAAATAATGCATTACAACTACTTTTATAATGCATTATATATAAAGGCATTAAGTAAAGTGTTGTTAAATGTTTTTAAATATAGTTTAAGGTAAAAATGGTAATAGTACTGATAAGTAAATATAAAGTTATTATGGGGTGGTTGTACCCCATGTCATCTTGCAATCTGTAAAATGTAATGGTGTCTTCTAGGTCTTCTAGAGTCATTACAATGACTTCTTGTTTGGTTGTTTATTTGGTTTGGTGTATCCCTGTATGTTTTTGCATGTTGGTTGCATCACATGACTGGATCAGTTGCACCAAATTACTTTTTGGCAGACAAAAGCTTTATTATTAGTCTTTTATTTAGTATTTTAACAAAAATTGATGTCAACCAAGAGGAAAGTTCTTCCAGAATTGAAGATACCACATTTTTATTAGAAAGACTTTTGTTGTTCTTCTTCTTATTATTTTTTAAAATGATTTCCTGTTTGGTGTATTCCTGTATTGTCCATGTTTTTGCATGTTGGTTACACAACATGACTTGACTGGTTGCTCCAAATAACTTTTTGATAGACAAAAGTTGTATTATTAATGTGTTATTTAGTATTTTAACAAGACTGCTTGGTGATGTCATCCCCAAAGAAAAGTTGTTTCAGAAGCGGAGATATTACATTTGATTACAAAGACAATTTGTGCGCAGAGAAAACGCAATGAGACCAAAAATGTCTTCAGAAAAGCCTTGAATGACTTCAGTAGAAAGAATGACAGAAGTTGTTAGTAAAAAAGGCCTATTCTTTGCTGCGGTGTTCAAATCACTGAGGCGACTACAAGGCCATTAAGTTAACACGCTCTGGAAAATAGCTCACCCCCCACCTCCCCATTCTTAATGTCATCTGAATGCTCTTTGATGGAGGCGTAACCTTATTTCAAACTGTGTTAACCTTGGCTCTTCCTCCTTCCCTTTCGCTCAGTCTCGTTTATTTACCCAGGAACTATCTGCACGCAGGGCGGTTTCACGCTCTGATGAGCGCTTTATCTCTGAGCCCACCTTTCGCCTGCGTTGGTCTTGCGTTGGGTATCGGTGTTAATTATCTCGCCGTATTCCCCCTCTCCCGCCTATCAGATGGCCTCATCGCCACTACGTAATTATACGTGGCTCACAGCCGCCCGCCCCTCTCTCACGGGACCTGTGGAAGAAATGTGGAGGGAAAACAGTAGAGACTCCATCTTATGGTTTGCAGATTGTCTTGATTTTTGTTCAAAAGCAACTACACATCGAAGAAATATACAACGTGTCATGGAAAAAGAAATAAATAAACGGTTACTTCTCATTGACTTCTACTTTGTTTTTGTTTTTTTTTATTAAGCTGATTATCAGTGCTCTTAAGCTGATGGCTAACATTATTTGCACCATTTGTGCTATTACTTTTTAAACAACTGGACTTTTGCCTTTTGGATTTTTGACCACAAACCTGGAACACTCTCACAACTGCACAACATGCATAAAAACATATGCACATTGCAAAAACAGGCCCCTACTTTAATTTTTGAAAGACTCCAAAACATACCTATACATCCAATTCACTGCAGTTTCCAGCTGAAATTAACACTAGTGGCAGTAAAACATCAGCAACTTTTATTCACACAAATTATGATTATGGGGCAGATTATCGATTAATAAAGACTTTTTTCACACGGTTTTTTGCACAATACTATGTTATGAATTCAAAACTGTTTCACCACATGCATGATTTGTTAACTTATTATATTTTGATGTTTGCATTACAAAACCAGCTCCATATGTATAGCTTTTCTGACATAGTAAACTTGCTCGATAGCCCACCTGGTACAGCATTGCAGTTGTAATGCAAAGCACTCCAACGAAATCCACGAAACTAAAAGTAACCTACCTGTAAGTCCTAACCTAAAATGTTTACTTTTTGCAAAGTAAATAAAACATTAGTGCCTTCGTCAGATTTAGCAGTCACACTTTATTTTAAGGTCCAATTCTTGCTATTAACAAACCATTAACAAACTATGATTTCTGCCTCAATAAAGTCCTAATTTGCTGCTTATTAATAGTTAGTAAGGTAGTTGTTAGGTTTAGGTATTGGGTAGGATTAGGGATGTAGAATATGTTCAAGAAGAATATAAGTACTAATAAGCAGCCAATATGTCAATAATAGGCATGCTATTAAGCAACTACTTAATAGTGAGGAGAACTGGTACCAATAAAGTGTTGCCGATTTAGCTTACTCAAGTAAATATTTAAAGACACTTTGGATTTTAGGTTTGAAAAATGCACACACACTTGCTTTGTTGTTGTGGGGCTAATGCTTTAATTGGCACAGTTTTAATTTCATAGTTTCTCTTTCTCATCACCTTTGCATCTGTCTCCCAGCTTCCATTCCACCCTCCTTTCATTTTGTCTTTTTCTTGTAATAAAGCTGTGCTCCACGCCAAAGACTCCATGACCTTCTCTCAACTCTCAGACTCCATTGTAGCAATGAGAGAAGTAATTAATGCGTTATCCTCTCATCTGAGTGTGTCGTCTTTTTAACGGAGGTGTACGGCTCCCTCTGTTTCTCTCACACTCTTAATTAACTCGCGCTTCGTCCAATCCTCACCACACAGCCTTTTCTTTTCTCCTCTGACGGACGTTCATTCACAATGAACAATGGTGGATGTGGACTCGCGGTGAGTCACGGATGTACCGTTCCGTTGAAGTTGTCAAGTGCGGGTGAAGAGAAAGTGAGGGAGAGTAAAGGAGAAATGATGAAAAAGGGGAGATAAATGAAAAAGAGTTTAACGCATTGTACGTCAGCATTTAAAAAGGACCGAGAGTACATTGGGACAAGAAAAGAATAATCACTTTAGGCTCATTTTGCACAGAATTTTAAAATGAGATACTGCATCTTAACCTTGACATTGAATACAGAGTATCATACTGTGATGTCCATAGCTTTTGTACTAAAAGACTGGATTGATTATGTATGTATGTGTGTATTTATTTCGTTATGTATTTGATCGACATTTATGGCTATGTTTGGCCCTGTGGGCATTTAGAAAATAAGCTCTTAATTGCACTTTATTTAACTTGTCTATTAACAAATTTGTCTATTTTTTTATTTTTTATTTTTTCATTATAAAATGTATTTTATATAATACACTCTTAGAAGAAACAGTTCTATATAGAACCTAAAAAGGTTCTATTAGGCGCTTCGTATATGGAACCCCTAAAAGGTTCCATATAGAACCCTTTTTAAGGGTTCAATCAAAAGAACCCTTTAGGGTTCTTTGTAGCCTGGAAAAAAGGTTCTATATAGAACCCTTTAGGGGTTCCCATCATAGGATCATTTTTTGGATTTCATTTTTGTTTTATTTTAATTAAATTTTAAGACTTAAACAGCTCATATAGTTAATTTATCACTAGAAAAACTGAAATAACTATAAACATAACACATTAAGGAGTTGTGTGATCATTTAACACTTTTATTAGCATTTACAAATGACGGTAATTCATAGTGCAATAGTTACAGGGATTAACATCAATCCATGTTTCTTTATTTATTTATACTTTTCTATTATTTTTTACCTGTCTAAAATAGCACTCTCCATTTTAAAAATATTGTTTTTTTTAACCCCCTCCATCTTACTCACCCATCGAACATGTCAGTCACAAATATATGTTGATTGCTAGAAACCACAAAAAAACAAAAAAAACAGTTGAAGTTAACTTGCACAAATAAAGTTAACTTGCAAAAATAATTGTAAAAAATTTAATACATAAGTAAAATTAGAATGTGAAAATTTTGTCATCAAATAGTATTTTAATGACACTCTTATTTACTGTTAGGAAACATAATGTATATACAAATAATGTAAAATAATATACCTTTTGTGTTATTGTTTTGCAGCAGGTTGGTCATGTTTCAAATACTATACTATAACTGCAAACACCAAATACTCACAGTTATCCACAGAAAAAAATGGAAAACTCCCCATCAGCTTCTCTCTTGGTTTGAATTCATGTTTATAACGGCAGTCTGACGGTGATTAGACTGAAACTTCGTTTCATCTTTTCCTATAGTATAGGTCCAATACAATCTACAGGGCAAAAAATATTACATTAGGTTATAACATGAACTCTCGCCAGCATTATTGATCAATTCACAAAAGTTTTATCAAGATACTTTAGGGATTCATGTTAAAAATGACAAATCTCCCGGCGGAGAATTGCGCAGGCCTGGACAATGCGATAAACCACCTTTCTTCTTTTAGCTTCTTGAAAGAAACGTGTAACTGTTTAAATGATCAATGTTTTATTTATTTATGCTTTGAATTTCATAGTTTAAGACTGAAATTTCAGGTCTGAGGCAAGGGTAAAGCCTATACATGGAAGGCATTTGAAAAGTAACAAAATAAAAATAAATAAATAGATTAATGGATAAATATATATATATAAATAATATACAAATACAAATACAAATAAAGGCATAATACTTTAATAGTGAAAACACTTAATGTCTGTTCACACCAAGTCAGGTTTTAGGTTTAAATCATACAACAATTTAGCAGTTGACAACAGAACAAATTACAAAACATTAAACGTCATCATGTGATGATGTGCTGTTTGTTTATTGCTTTTTGACTTGATGTGTATAGTTATGATACACCAAACATTATATATATATATATATATATATATATATATATATATATATATATATTAATATATATACTTTTGTTATTCAGTTAGATCAGACTTGGTATAAACGGCATTTAGATATGTAAATGACAGTGAATATATTGTGCAATATATATATATGTATGTGTGTGTGTGTGTGTGTGTGTGTGTGTGTGTGTGTGTGACTTTTTACATTTGTTTAATTGCAAAAATTGCTTGTTAATATTTTAGACTTACATATCAAGCCAGAGAAACAATAAAGCCTTTAGACACCATGCATATGTGCTTTTCTGCATGACACCTGACACCAACCTTTTCTACATATGCCTCTTCCCTATTGTGAGAGGAAATGCAAATCTAGTCTCAGGTCATTGGCAAAGGGCACGCGCCCCCATTACTAACACATTGCTGCTTCATTTTACCTCACGCTGACCCATCCAGGTGCTTCTCCGACTGTGGGCCTGCATTCACTCTCAGTACAACAGTATGAAAGCTGATCTCAGATCAATGTCCATTTTGATATGGGTTTGAACATACGACAATGCTGATCTAGTGACAGCTCTCTTAAATAAGAGTCCCTGAGGCCACTGCAGTTGACTATGAGGTTGGTGTGTCCTCAGAGAAGTCAAAATCTTATCCATCCAGACCATTGAGATGCATTAGTATGCTAAGTGACTGACAGCCTAGTGTTTATATAGGCTTTGTTCAAGACAAACTGACCCTTGAGGGACCAAACAAGGAGCAGGGGTCTCTGTCAGGTCAAGGGTCAAAATGTGATGACCCTTAAGCTGGCTTTGTCCTCTTTGATTAAAGCACTCAGTGTTTCTGAAAGTGCCCTTCATTGCAGTAAAAACAAGGCCATCGTTGAGGCGAACAACCTGGAATGTTTGATAATTATTTATATATATATATATATATATATATATATATATATATATATATATATATATATATATATATATATATATACAATATATTTATATTTATATGTGACCCTGGACCACAAAACCAGTCTTAAGTCGCTGGGGTATAGCAATAGCCAAAAATACACTGTATGGGTCAAAATTATAGATTTTTTTTGTAGCATATACTGTATATAAGCTACAAGCATGAACTTCTTAATATGACATCAATTATCTAAAAATATAACAATTATATAACTATCTAAATAAGTTCTTTACAATTTGGGTGATGAAGTTTACATTTACATCAGCTGTGTCAAAAATATAAGAACAAATAAATAAAAATAAAACAAATAATAAAACAAAACAAAAATACTACTTATTTGTAAATAATAATTAATCATTTATATTACCTTAAATTACACAACTTTCTAGATTATTGTAGGTATACATTTTCAACACTTTCGTTGACTTTGATATTTTCATAAATATCTGACAGTGTTGATAAGGTGCATGTGTATTTTTTTCATGTTAACTTGAATAAATATGAAACAAAGTTTCTATTTAAAGTGTCCATGCTCCCCTTTCATTCCATAATTTAAAATTTTAAGTTTAGTCTCGAATTTGAAATGTGTTGTAATAAGTGACAACATGGATATTTGAGTTATAAATTAAAGCTGCTAAAGTTAATGCAAAATTGTAAACACTAAAGTTATGATAGCTAATTGCAACAATTATTATTTGTTTTATTTATTTTTTTACAGAAATTGATTTATGCTCTAAGGAAGTGGTTTTAAGTATTGATACATTGAGTAAAAATTAAATGTTGTACATAAAAACAAACAAACAATGAATAAATAAATAATACATTTGGTCTAATAAAAATAATAATAATAATTAAAAAACAAACAAACTTGTTTTTCAAATATGACTACTTTCAAAGCTGAAATGTTGCTATTTTAAAAACTAATAGAAATTAAAACTGTGGAATATGTTTTGTTCCATGTCTCAAGAATTAAAAAATAATAATTGAATAAATGAGCATTTGAATAATTGCAAATTTGCTGAAAGAATGAGAAGAAGAGGAGAGAAGGGTCATTCGCCCTCAGATGTCATAGAGCGATGTATATCATCTCACGCGTGCATATTTCCATCTTTCTTTTAATTAAAACTCAGCAGAAACTAGTGTTTTAGGGTATAGCTATTATAAAAATCATTCCGACATTAGCCAGGCTGTGTTTGTGACATGGTTTTATTTTGCTTTTTGAACTTAGCAGTAATAAATTACACACTAGCGTAGCAAGGCTGAGCAGCTCCTATCTTTTTAATTTCCTAAATGCAATTCATTGCTCCGAACATGGGCTCAAAACATTAATTAATTTGTATTTGATAATTTGCACATTTTCCTAGCATGACATGAGTGAATTTCGCCTCTCTCTTTAAACTTTGCTCTGCCTATACAAGTTTAATTAAGCAGAATCTTTCTGCATTATCGACAGCATGAATTGGAAGCTTTTTAAAACATATGAGGTGTGGATAGCATTATATATATTTTTTTAATTTGGAAAAGAGAAAGCATTTGAAAACGAAGCAGAGGGATTGCTGGAGGTGGTGTACATTTCATTGTAATTTACAGAGAATTGCAGAGACTGAAAAATAAATATGACTTAGAAAATCAGTCACACGCACACACAATTGTAATTAAACTGGTGTGCGTTTAGCGGAGAACTTGTTGGGCCTATAGCTACAAAAAATTATTAGTCATAAAATTGCTTGTTTTCCCATCAAGTGTGTTGGTGTGAGATGTTAAGACGGAAACTTGAGGGGCAGATTGAGTGATGTGTGTAAACGTTAGCATATCAATCTTAGCATAATCAGCTTTCATCCATCAGATTAGCATGAACATTTTTTAGCTACATAGGATGTGGATAAACGTTCTCTTGTGCACAAACACGCACATTCCTGTGATCTGCATGCACTCTGGCTTTTTTCAGAACCTAATCCAAGTTTGATCGCCCATGATCGCAACATTTATGCAACACGACAGATGAGCACAACGATAAAAATGCTAAATTAATGAAACATAGATCGCAAGATCTCCCTATCCATTTCTTCCTCAGATTACTCGGAGAAGAGACAAGAGAGTCGTATAACCCTAGTTCTGTGCTCTTTTCTAAACTCATCTGTCCCAGCATTCTCTGCCTCTCTAGTTCATTGTAGGTAGGGAATATGTGTTTGAAAACCAGATCTTTATTCTGTATTACTATTTTGAAGTATATCAGGTTAATTTTGAATTCTGAAATTAACCTTGCTTCATGTTTATATATTTTGTTCAAAGCAAATCAAGGCTCAGTTTTAAAATGTATGCATTTTTTAAAGGTGACTTATTCAGAGTATAAATAATCAATTAATCAAATAATAATAATAATAAATAATAATATCTAAATGTTATAAAATCTATAATAAAGTATCAAATATATTTTATATATAATAATATCTATATCTATCTCTCTCTCTCTCTCTCTCTCTATATATATATATATATATATATATATATATATATTTTTTTTTTTTTTTTTTTACAAATTTAAAACAAACTTATCTCAAATATTGCGTAAGACGCGTTTAGTAACCAAAAACTTTACTCAAGTAAAAGTACAAGAAGTTATCCGAAATAATTAAAGTAGTACAAGTGCAATTAAATGAATCTTAATTTCTGGAGTAAGGGTAAAAAAGTAGTGAGATACCGATAACTTCGGATCTTATTCAGATCAAGGGATGTTTTCTCACTATACTGTACAAATTTACTTAGATACACAGACTGTAGGCTTATGGCCATTTCTAGTGCTGTCAAATGATTAATTGTGATTAATCACATCCAAAATAAACATTTTTGTTCACATAATATATGTATATGTACTGTGTTTATTTATTATGTATATATAAATTCACACACATGCAGTATATATTTTGAACATACAGTATGTACATGTCTATACATTTACATATTTATATTATTATATTTTATATTATATATACATATATTTAATATATAAACATAACATATTTTTATGTGTCTTAAATATATGCATGCATGTGTCTGTATTTATATATACATAATAAATATACACAGTACACACTCACATATTATGTAAACAAAACCTTTTATTTTGGATGCGATTAATCGGTTGACAGCACTAATTTCTAACAATCTTTATGTTGTGTTCTGAAGTTTTGCTGTTACTATTTTATTAGTGACAATACAGACAGTTCAGTGCATGCGTGAACTCAACTGAATTAATCATTCGGTCCCACTTTATATTAATGCACTTGCACTTACATTTGAATGACTCATTTGATACAATGAACTTATTGTGTACATACATGTTTTTAAATTGCACATATTAAAAAAAATAATAATTAAAAAAAAATCCCTGCATGTGATTATATCTGTAATTAATTTCTATAATTACATGTATAATTACACTGTTGACCCATCCCTTACACCTTACACCCACCCTTAAACCTACCCATACCACCAAACCTGTCCCTAACGTTACCAGTATCCCACCTCAATAGCAGCAAAAGTGTTTTACAATACAATATGAACACAATAAGTACATTGTACTTTTTATTTTTTTATTTTTTTTAATGTAAGTACATAGAAGTTAAGGCTACTTAATATAAAGTGGAACCAATCATTCAAACTGATTTGAGAACCAATTCAGACTGAGCTTACTGCTTGATCAAATCTTTGAATAGCATTAACTCAAAAGAGTGATTTATTCATGAACAGTGCATTGTCCATGCCACAGAAAAATGAATCTAACAAGCCCTTAAAATAAACTATGCATTTCCTTACATATATTGTTTTAATGCGAAGTAACAAGAGGACCATCGACTAGTGTAACAAAGTAAAAGTATAATGTGTCATTAAGATGAACAGTAAGTATTAATATTATTAAATATTAATAAATTATATTTATATATATTAATAAAACTCCTTGGAGAAAATGGTAAATGCAAACAGAAAGTAGTGCAAATTCACATTCCCTTTTTTATAGAGGAATGACACAAATCTCATTTTAGTTACACTGCATCATGTTTCTCTCATTACATGCAAACTTTGTCAAATATGCATTTTGAAGTAGGCCTAAATACGCCACACAAATAGCTTCACATAAAGACAAAATGTGAACAATTTACAGTATTGGTATTTAAAGTTGATGTCTACTTGCCACTGAAAATGAAGAATGACCCATCAATCTGATGCAAATATGTTTTTGAGGTACTAGAAAGGACAAGAAAGGATTAGGAATTAATGATGACTCAATAAAACATTGCCAATTGGCCCCCTTTTATGGTTGATTCTCTGTCCTGCTTCGACGCACACTAGACAAATTACCTGCGTGGTGGCGTCAAGCACAGAGCTAGTGAGCGGGAACACCCCTTGACACAATGCCCTCTACCCACTATCTCAATTATTCACAAAACCACCTGATAAAGAGAAAAAAAGATTCCAAATGAATTGACCTGAATGACGGGGTTTCCTCATTCAGTCAAAGCGCCACAATGGCTCCACCTCACCCCTCCAAGTCTTTCCACCCAACACCTTGATAAAACCTCCATTCTTTCATTTTCTGTCTCTCGTTCCCCTCTTTCATTTGCTCTTCGATCCCGGGCCACCGGGGAACACATGGGCCTTTGTTCGCTGAATTGGTTTTCTGATGTTTCTCTTTCTTGCTTCTCTCTCTTCTCGGCTCGTCTTTTCTTCGGGGAGAGCCTGATTAATATCGTCAGTAACGCGAAGCGGTGACGCGCACGGCCCCTCTCAGCCATTACCGCGCAGAGTCACTGAGCTTAATACCCGAAATATTACAGTCACAGCGTAATGGGATTCCAGCGCAGAATATGAAAAGCATGAATTTATGCATTTTGAAATGAAGGCAGAATAACTCAAGCGGCTCATTAATGAGACTCACTGTGTACAGAACTCATACAGGACGTATGATGTGAAGCTCTGATGTACCGTTTATGATTCATGTTCAAAATTAGCTTAAAACATGAGAGCAAATAGTATGTTACTGTTCAAGCTTAGAAAAGTATGAGTGCTAGATTAATTATTGGAAGGCCTACAAAATGTAAGCGAAGTCAAATTAAGTTTCAACCCTTCCGAAAAGAACAAGAAAGGAAGGAATACTGCCATGCTGCTAACAGTTAAAAACGGTAACGATTTAGATTAGTCAACACGGTAACACTTTATTTTAGGGTCTCTTAACTAGTTGTTTATTAGCATGCATATTACTAGAATATTAGCCATTTATTAGTAGTAATTAAGCACATATTAATGCCTTATTCTACATGACCTTATTCTACATCCCTAATCCTACCCAATACCTAAACTTAACAACTACCTTACTAACTATTAATAAGCAGCAAATTAGGAATTTATTGAGGGAAAAGTCATAGTTAATAGTGAATAAGTGTTCCCTATTCTAAAGTGTTACCGTCAACACTATTCACTATTTGCTTATTAGCACACATATTACTAGCATACTGGCTGTTTATTAATACTTATGAAGCACATATTAATTTGCGACCATATTTTAGATCCCTTAACGATACCCAATACCTAAATGTAACTACTACAACAACTGCCTTACTATGAATAAGCAGCAAATTAGGAGTTAATTGAAGGAAAACTCTTTAATATTGCATGTGTTCCCTAATGTAATTTTTTTCTGATTCTATGAGAATAATAAAGTCCACACCACAGCTACAATGACAACAAAACAGAGGAAACACTTTTTTGTTTCTGACAAAAAATAAACATTTTTACACACACACAACACAAATTTTAAAGAGCTTGAGTATTTAAAGTGGCAATAGACACAATTGCAGCACATGCTTATAGTAAACAGAACATTAATATGTGAACGCTAATAGTTGTTATAGTTATAGTTATTGATGCGAACAGATTAGTCTTAAAAGTGTATAATTTCTGCAGCATTAGCAGCACCAAACAGATTCGTAAAGATCCTTATATTATGCTATTATGCCATGGTCTGTCTGAATACTCGATTCTGATTGGCTGGCAGGTGTTGATTAAATTCGTTGAACTGCACAGGTAGTTCCAGGTCAGTTTAATCACGTTCTATATTAATGCGCTTCCTATAATCATTGGTAACCGTAGTAACATACAGTTAGAGTTGAATAGTAATACAGACGAAAATAACCGTCATTGTTATCGTTCCGGTCAAATATTGCAGCGCAAATATTATTAACATCTTTAATATGTGAATGCTGGCAAATGACCGTGGCATAAACGGGATAATCAACGGCTAGCTGTGCATTAAACGATTTGAATGCACTTCGTGGAGGCAACCACCCTCTGCTGCGCGTCGGGCTATTCTTTGCCTCCACGTCGTGCATTCAAATCGTTTAATGCACAGCTAGCCATTGATTATCCCTTACATATACATTAGCATCATATTACATGCAGTCAGAGCTGGGTAGATTACTTACAAATAGTAGTTTGTTACTGATTCCAAATTACATGACACAAATGTTAACGAATAGTTTTCTGCAGATATTTATTAGAAACTGCTAAAGACTTCCAAAACCATTCGCCTACTTTATCGCTGACAATCTGTGTAAAAAGGCCGGTTTTGTCAGCTAGCTGTGTTAGCTAGCTAGATTAGCCTGAAGAACTGTGCTGTCTGCAATTCACACATACACAAACACACATTCCCTGACTTTCCCTTTTTGTGCTCCCGTGCCAAATGGTTTTGATAAATGAGATGGTTTAATTAATACTTTTCCAGTGCTTAGTGCAGGGAGCTTATAATTAGTCCTGGTTTTAAGAGCATAATCTCCTGACATCATTGAGATCTTATCACACTCGCACACAAACACACTCACACGTTCAAGAGTCTGACACACACTGCTAGCCTACTGCTTATGGATGACTGTGTTTGTGTGTACATTTGTATTCAATCCCTGTCAGTCACAACAGATTTAAAAGTTAGTTTCTATTGTAAACAGTTGTTTTAAACAGTAAATCACTGTGATAGGGAAGTAGAAAGAGAGATAGAATTAGTCACAGTAACACAAATTTAAATATTTCACTGTCTCTGAAGTAATCCACACACAGTATGTTTAGCATGCTGAAAATGAAATATCATGATATACTAGTGGTATAAGTAGTAGTGTGGTCACACTTTATTTTATTTTTTATTTTTATTTTAAAATTTCTCACTTTTAACAAACCATTAACTACAACTTTTTCCTCTATAAACTCTTAATTTGCTGATTATTAATAGTTAGTGGTAGTTGTTAAGTTTAGATATTGAGTTGGATTAGGGATGTAGAATAAGGTCATGCAGAATATGTGCTTTATAAGTACTAATAAAGATCCAGTATGTTAATAACAGGCATGCTAATAAGAAACTAGTTAATAGTGAGAATTGGTCCCTATACTAAAGTGCTACCGAAGTGATATGACATAAATTAAGATATTTTACAGTAGGCTATATAAAATTCCATATATCATTCTAGTTATTTTTATTTTCAATTTAGCTGGACGAATAGCTGGACACCATAATGAAGTCATGTGACAAGAATAAACTATAATATATACCATGATATGCATACTATTTCGAGTACTCCTTAAAAAGTCATGTGCAGTATATGGTGCAGAATACCATGCTAGTAAATAAGTAGTTAATAAAATTGAATGTAGCAATTTAAGACAGAGCTATACTAAAATAATCATTATGTATAAATGTAAGTCATGTATTTGTGTAATTATATTTTCATTTTACTTAATACAATTTGATTTTAGGGAGATGTAATGTAATTATAATATAATATAATATAATATAATATAATATAATATAATATAATATAATATAATATAATATAATATAATATAATATAATATAATATAATATAATATAATAAATAGCTACATGTAAAACATTTAGTAGATTTTTTTCACCTTCAGCTGATCATATAATATAACATTTAGATCAATTTTCTTTCCTTAACTTTAACTTTAGTTGACATTTAATATTATAAATTTTAATTATTATTAATATTAACTTAACTTTTTGTATGGCAAAGCTATTAAAATAATCATTATATACGTAGGAAATCATACACTTGTGCACTACTTTTTTGTTAATAATATATTATATAATATCATATCATATAACATTGTTAACATCGCTACATGTAAAACATTTAGTAGATTCTATCTATCTATCTATCTATCTATCTATCTATCTATCTATCTATCTATCTATCTATCTATCTATCTATCTATCTGTCTATCTATCTGTCTGTCTGTCTGTCTGTCTGTCTGTCTGTCTGTCTGTCTGTCTGTCTGTCTGTCTGTCTATCACATCTATCTGTCTATCTATCTATCTGTCTATCTATGTATTTATCTATGTATGTATTTATTAAATGTTTGTTAAATTTAACTTCATTTATATAGCACTTTTTAAAATTCATATTGTATAAAAGCAACTTTACAGAGTTAAAAAGGAAAACAATGTTTCAATAATGCAAACTAAATTCAATTCTGCTGTAAAGCAGCTCTAAAAAAAGAGGACAATAGTAAACAGTCCTTTTTTTCAGTTAAAGTCAGTTCATCGTTGATTCAGTGATGGCATCTTCGAGTCTAGTTCAATTATCTACCAATAGAGTCTGTGCAATTGATAATATTGCCAAATATTAAGTGAATATGAAATTAAACCTCAATATGTGTTATTCTTTAACACATTTTCCTTTTTATTTACATAATTAGTTTGGGCTCAAACAATAATCAGTTGCTCCCTTGCAATACTACCTCAGAATTCCTACTAAACACCACCTGACCTAGATGTTCTCCCAGCTGAATCTTTTCAAAATTTCTTGCTTTTTCAGCCCTTTGTTGCCCCCGCTCTAACTATTTTGAGACCTGTAGCAGGCATCAAATTTGAAATGAGCTCATTTTGTGCATAAAATTGTAAAGTTTCTCAGTTTAAACATTTGTTATGTTCTATTGTGAATAAAATATTGGCTCATGTGATTTGAAATTCCTTTAGTTTTCATTTTATTTAAATTTAAAAAACATCCCAACATTTCCAGAATTCGGTTTGTATCATCTGCAGAACCTTCTCGCTACTTCCCACCTTAAGTATACCTGCATGAAAAATATATTTTAAAAAACTCTGCAACTCTGTATTAATTACAAACTGGTTAGCAGTAGCTTTGTGAAATGCTGTATCATTTAATTGAAAAACTAATGATCCCAATTTCACTAACTTCTAATTAGAAACAGCACAAATGTTATCATTGTCTCACTGATGCATGCAAACACGCACAAAGGCCACACTCACACACTCACTGAGCCAAGCACACACACACTCGTATAAAATCCAAAGGTTGCGTCTCGCAGAAGCATTTGTGGATATTTTCTGGGTATCAGTGGCATGTCTTCACAGATAGAGTCAAACACTGCGCTTCACAATGAGAAATCAGATAATACCGTCATATCTCGATACATTGTCTCCATGTTTACACAATCAGAACAATGTGAGATTTTATTCCCTCAACACACATACAATCACGCTGTGAGAACATTACACATTGTGAAGTTTAGATTTCAGCATAAAACCTTAATGAAACATACAAAATTAGAAAAAAAATGGGGATATTGATGACAATTGCAGAAAATAAGTACACTTGTACTGTAGCATCCTTTTAAAAAGAGTACTTATTTTGAAAATAATTTATTTTAAAAGAATATTCTTGTGCAAACTAAATGCAATGTTTTCAGACAAGCAATTGCATATTGATTGCAATTAAACACATTTGAATATTACATTCATTCATATATACACTCATTGCCAAAAATATCGGCACCCTTGGTAAATATGATCAAAGAAGGCTGTGAAAATTAATCTGTATTGTTGATCCTTTTGATCTTTTATTTACAAAATTCACAAAAATCTAACCTTTCATTGGATAATAAGAATTTAAAATGGGGGGAAATATCATTATGAAATAAATGTTTTTCTCAAATACACATTGGACACAATTATTGGCACCCCTAGAAATGCTTATGAGTAAAATATCTCTGAAGTATATTCCCATTCATATTCACAATTTTGAGCACTCCAGAGTGATTATGAACATGAAATTATCCAGCCATGGCTTCCTGTTTCACAGAAATATAAATAGGAGGGAAAACAAAGCCCAAATTCCCTTAATCATCCATCACAATGAGAAAAACCAAAGAATATATTTCTGATGTGCAGCAAAAGATAATTGCGTTTCACAAATTAGTGAAGTGGCTTTAAGAAAAGAGCTAGAGCAGTGAAAATTCCCATTTCCACCATCAGGGCAATAATTAAGAATTTCCAATCAACAGAAAATGTTACAAAACTGCCTGGAAGAGGACGTGTGTCTATATATCGTCCTAATGCACGGTGAGAAGGAGAGTTTGAGTGGCAAAAGGACCACAGCTGGAGAATTGCAGAAAATAGTTGAGTCTTGGGGTCAGAAAACCTTTAAAAAGAATTGTCAAACAACACCTACATCACCACATGTTGTTTGGGAGGGTTTAAAGAAAAATTATCCTCGTTCATCCAAAAACGAACTCCAGCATATTCAGTTATCAGACACGACTGGAACTTCAAATGGGACTGGCTTCTATGGTCAGATGAAACTAAAAATGAGCTTTCTAGCAGCAAACACTCAAGATGGGTTTGGTGAATACACGGATAAAAAGTACCTCATGTTTACAATGAAATATACCGCTGTATTTTTGATGTTTTGGGCCTATATTTCTGCTGGAGGTCCTGGTCATCTTGTTTAGACACATGACATCATGGATTCTATCAAATACCAACAGATAAAAAATCAATAAGTGACTGACTCTGTTAGAAATCTTATAATGGGCCATGTTTGGATCTTCCAACCGTACAATAATCCAAACACAAACCTCAAAAACAACACAAAAATGGGTCACTGAGCACAAATATAAGCTTCTGCTATGGCCATCCCAGTCCTCTGACCTGAACCCTGCAGAAAATGAGTGGTGAACTGAAGAAAAGAAGCACCAACATGGAGCTGGGAATCTAAAGGGTCTGGAGTGATTCTGGATGAAGGAATGGTCTCTGATCTCTTGTCAGGTGTTCTCTAACCTCATCAGGCATTATAGGAGAACATTTAGAGCTGTTAAACTGGCAAATGGAGGTTTCAAAAAGTATTGAATAAAAGGGTGCCATTAATTGTGGCCAATGTGTATTAGAGAAAAACATTTATTTCATAATGATATTTCCCTCAATTTTAAATTCTTATTATCCAATGAAAGGTTAGATTTTTGTGCATTTTTTTTAATAAAAGATCAAAAGGATCAACAATACAGATTAATTTTCACAGCCTTCTTTGATCATACTTACCAAGGGTGCCGATATTTTTGGCAATGAGTATATATATATATATATATATTAATGCTGTCAATCGATTAAAAAACATGAACTAATTAATCACATTTTTTCTGAAATTAATTGTGATTAATCACGATTAATCCCACCTAACATTAAAGTTTTTAAATATACTTATATATTGCAATAATTTCACATTCAATCTTCAAAGTAATGTAGAAACAACAAAGATAGTAAATTAAATAAAAAGTATGTTTAATGGCATATTTTTTATGACTGAAAGTATCACAGATACCAATACTACTGATGTTTCTAGGAATTTATTTATTTTTTCCTAATATTTAACCATTGACTATAGCCATTCAACATTGAAAGCTATCAATTTTAAAATGTATTAGACTTTAAAAGATAACGTCTAATTTAAGTGAAATTTAAAAAACAAAATCGCATAAACCTATTATTTTAAATGCCATATTTAGCTACCAGCAAGTAGGAAATATACAGAGATTAAATAAAGTTATCAAACACCAAATTCAAAATTAAATATAGATGAATCCTTAAAGCTACAACAGTTATTTATTTTCTCTTTTTTTCTTTTGTTTTTTGATTAACAGACATCATAGAAGCTGGGCTATTAGGTTATTTTGGCTGCTATTACTTTAAGAGCTGCTGCACATGACGCAGATCTGACAGGCATCGTATTTTCTCACAAGCCTTTACCTTTTATATATTATCGATTGCTGAAATATGAAATGATATACAGTGTGCCAGTGTGTGTGAGAACGCGCTATGAGCACAGTATAATGGCTGAAAGGACAGGAAAATTATTTTTTTTACTGACATCTCATCTGAACGCAGTTCACTGTTGTTCTGCTGAAGCTGCCTCGTCACCTGTACCCTCGTCACCGTTTCTGCACTCATTTCACTAGGGCCTACCGCTGAGACGAAGCTGGACGAAATGCCAATATTTTTAACATCGTTAAACGGAAAAAAAAATTGTCTGCGTTAACGCGCTAATTTTGACAGCAATAATATATAATTCATACACCCATGTTTGGTACATGTTAGGGGTTTGTTCTACTCCCAAACCTTAAATAGCTATACCAAAAATAATGATACTCGACTAGTTAAGCAAACAAGAAAAACAACCATAACACGGCTAAAGCATGACTCTATAGATATATATAGATGAAAACAACCAAACAAGTTCAAGTCAACACAGGCATCACCTTTACAGGCGCTCAAAACGTATTGCTGCAAGCTATTTGGAATTCTGACTAGAAAGGCGGCCAACGTTTTCAATTAAAGATGTGTCTTTTAGCAGGCAATAACTCAGATTTATAGTTCGGGTAATGGAATTAATGTATTTGAATTGGAAGATATATATAAGGGCACGGAGTTTGTTTTTTTTTCCATCTCATTCAGCTTACGTATAAGACATGCAATTAATTTCCAAGAGCATTTTTTCTCAGAGACCTTATTGATGACAATGCATATGATTTATTTGATTTGTCTAGACACTCCCCATGCTTTCCCAAGGCAGAAGTATGCGTGTGTGTTTGTGTGTTTGGCATCTTCTGCCCTGATGTGTGTGATCTGCATTAACTGAGTGTCAGGGTGAAAGGTGAGCTCTGCCATGAAGCAATAAAAGCAGAATTAAATCATAAATACAGTGTTACAACAACAAACTGTCAGCTTTAATAAATGATAGCGATGATAACTATGGAAACCAAACAGATTGCATTGTACTACATTGTAAAACAGATAAATATTTGTCTGGCTACTTTACTGTCATTGACTATTAATTTCCCACAAGGGGCTAAACAGCAGACCTCAATGATGGATTCTCAAACCATGTTCACGTTACTGAACCACGTGTCCATAGTGTTTATTTTCACAGTGGCCAGACTCATCTATTTAGAATATATATATATTATTATTATTATAATTATTTTTTTTTATGCAGAAATTACATACATTTATGACTTTCAAATATTAAAGAGATTTATATATATATATACATATATATTACCATCAAATATACCTATAGGTATTTTAATGGTTGACATCTTTCATAAATATGTGTTGGTACCACTAGATAACCGATAGTTAATAACCCTGTTCGAAATTACACTATCAAATACTTTCTATCAATTTCTATAAGTAAATTCTGATAGTTTTGATTTGGAGTTGAAAATTAAAGGGTTGAAAGCAAAAAAAGGCTAATAACTGCAAATATATTCTGCCTAATATTTACAGTCAATATTCTTTGAACTACACTGTAAAAATAAATATATAAAGTTGAGCCAACTTAAAATTTTAAGGCAACCAGTTTCAGCAAATTTTTGAGTTTGCTCAAATTTTTGTTGTATAATCTTAAAACGACAAGTTGAGAAGTTGCTGAAGCTGGTTGCCTTAAAATTTAAAGTTGACTCAACTTTTTTTTTTTCAGTGTATGATTTTTTTTTATTTATTTTTTTCAGAACAATTTAAAATATTAATAAAGTCTCTAAAATAAACCATGTGGCTTAAAATAGAACGATAAAGCATTAACATAACAGGGTTCAACAGGAACATTTTGGTAGAATTCTACTATTATTATAATTGACTAATATTTAAAATTTTAATAAAATATAAAAATGATGAATGGGAATGTGTAAATTAAGTTATATTCAAATGAAAAACTAAATGAAATAATCACATGGTTTGATATGCTCATACTAAATGAAGGAACTCTTGTAATATTCCTATACTTTTACAACAGTTCAATGTCACGTACACCAGGACAGAAAAAGTTCGAGGGTTTTTCTCAAGACAAGTGTGTTTGGAAGACACTGCAGGACGGTTTCCTGAAGACAGATTGTCTTGAGATGTCCATTTAATGAAAGTCAGGAAAGCTGAAAGAGCTACTTTTCTCTTTTCAGAGTATGAGTATGAGATTTGGAAACTAAGAGAGTGAGGTGTCAGTCTGATTTATTGGCCGTCATTTTCACTGACCTCATAATATATTGAGTGTGTTGATGTTACACAATGCAATCTTTCATAAATCTTAAGTGAAAAAATGCACAGGTGAGAGTCATCTGAATTACTCATGCACTAACAAATGAAGAATAAAACAGATGCATGACAGTCTTGATCGATTCTCTTTCCTGGTAAAACACACAATTGGATGAGGTGGGTGGTTTGGCAAACTGAGAGAGCTCATAGCTTATTCTTGCTTAAACTGACAGTCACCGTAAATTAAAGGGGTAATAACATGATTTTTCTTCTAAAACTGCTTAAAATGTCCTCCACCAGTTTAAATGCAATATTTATTCAAATTAATGCTCCAAAATGTCTCAATTTGAAATCCTAATAACATTACATTGCATATGACCGCCACATTTACAAATCAAAGATGCCTACTCCGTTTTCAGGAACTTGGTCCTGCCAGTCAGTGAAGTAAAAAAAGAGGAAGTAGCACAGATACTATTACCCCTAAATGACAAAAGAAGAAGATTATTAAAGTAAGTAATGATAAAAATGATAAGCGTAGGATATGGGGGGAAAGAAATCAAAATGTTATTGGCTGTATGTCACACTTGCCACTGTTATATGCTTAAAGAATCCAAATGTTGGGGAAAAGGTGGGAACTAAGTACTTAACTGCATTAGTCTTACTTAAACACATAGATGCATTTCAAAACAGATTTTGCTGTGCTCACTAGGTATCAGTTGTATTAATAAAACACAACTGTATATCCACGTATAACGATTAATACTTAATCACATTATTAATATGATTAATAATTGAAACTAAAATACTGAAATACAAAAAATAAACCATACAATAAAACAAGCAAATTTATTAAAAATAATAAATAAAATAAAAATGAATAAAAAAATACATTAAAAAAAATATTGGAGGAAATATTAGATATAAAGAGATAAGTATCTACTTTGAGGCAAAAAGACTGAGGACCACTGGTATAGATAATTTATAATTTATTATTATTAATCTCTTATCTTATTGTTATATTTATTTAACTTTTTTCTTTTATCTTGTTAGACTGTCAGAAAGTATTCATATGTCTGTTATTCCTCATTCCTTGATTGGTCAAATTATGTTATTTTGTTTATATATAAAAGACAATAAAAAGTTGATCACAAAACATTTTAGAAACATTTTCGTGTTGCCACTTCTTTGCATTTCCTAAAATTATGTGACTTTCTTATAAAACAAATTTAACACTTGATAACACAAATATATCAACTATATCTATCGGTATACTTTGACTGTACTTTTGCTAAATTAATGTTAGAATAAATACTAGTCTACCAAATGAGTTTGCAACTCATGTACTTCTGAACATAAATAGCTGGGAATACTAAAACTATATAATGGATAAATTCAAATAAAAAGTACCTCTGGAGCAAGAAACCTTGAAACTTTCACGTCATATGTAAATCTTTGTAAAAATAAGTATGTAAATAAATAAATAAGATATGACCAAGGTTTGATGTCCTTGAAAAACATTTCCTTTTTTTCTCTCCCCAGCTCATCTCCTCCCTAGTGAGCTCCCTAATCAGGAAAAGAAGACGATCAGGATGACCAGGAAGACAGAAGAAGCTAGATATACAGCTAGGGGTGGAGAGACAGGGTGTGTGTGGTGTAACCCTAGCCCTGGGGCAGTGTAAGTGAGCAGAGGGGGACAGTAGGACTGGCCTGACTCCAGTCGCCCGGCCTGGCCCCTAATGGGGTCCCTTTCTCTGCCTGCGCGCCGTTGTGCTCCCCTAATTGAAGGTAATTGTTGGGAAGAGGCTTCGGCTGCCCAAAGCCACACAGAATTCCCACTGTTCCTTTCTCCCAGACGGGCAGACCCGGAGCAGGAGGGGGCGGCCGATAGGGCGGATCACATTTCCGACTGGCCCAGGTCCCTGCTCGATGTCTTACGGCATGCATGGGCTACACACACACACACACACATACATAAGTGTATAATTGTGTCCAACCTAAATGGGCATCCTGTTCTGGAGTGACAGCTCAGAGGGTGGGTGAAGCCTGATGACAGACGGACAGAACGGGAGAATAGAACGCGAAAGAGAGAGAGCAATTGTGTTCATGCTGATTCATCAGTAGAAACCTGTAGTCACCATCCGCAGTTAAACACTCACACACACACGCAGGTGATGAAATAATGCTGAAATGAGGATTGGACACGCTGAATGAGGAACTGTAACCGTGTGTCAGTACGGGATGCATCGCTGCTGCAGAACTGGGCTCAGTGCCCAACTAGACATTACACCATCTACCGAGAGAAAGAAAGAGAGAAACAAAGAAAGAGAGAGAGGGAAACATGCCAGTGGAAACGTGGGTCCATCATGCTGAAGCAGGTCTGAAAATGAGACGCACTGTATGTAATGAAACCACTGGAATTTTCACAAACACACATTGTGCAACTGTATGTCAGAAAACATCCCCAAACTTTAGCTAATGCTTAACAAATGAACCACATTACTGAAAGTTAATGTACATTTTCTTGTATTTAGCACGTTCCTCAGTCTGTTTTATCAGTGGTCTTTGATAATGCTAATGGGGCTATTACTGTTATTTAGGTTAGGGATTTGAAACTATAAAGTACAGTACATGAATGATACCTCATGTTTCCACTTAAACTGATAGTTCCCCCCAAAATTAAAATTTTGTCAGTAATTACTCACCCTCATGTCATTCCAAATCCGTAAGACCTTTGTTCATCTTCAGAACACAAATTAAGATAGTTTTGATGAAATCCGAGAGCTTTCTGACCATAGAAAACAATGATACTACAATGTTTGAGGCCCAGAAAGATAGTAAAGACATCATTAAAATAGTCCATGTGACATCAGTGGTTCAACTGTAATTTTACGAAGCTACAAGAATACTTTGTGACGCATGCATCGTGGTACTCTCGTGAATGGCAGCAGAGAATGACACAGAAGAGAAGAAGTCATTTGTTTTTGTTTTCTTTGCGCACAGAAGTATTCTCGTAGCTTCATAAAATTACAGTTGAACCACTGATGTCACATGGACTATTATAATGTTGTCCTTAATATGTTTCTGGGCCTTGATTGTGGTAGTACCATAGCTATGGAGGATCAGAAAGCTCTCGGAAATCAAAAATATCTTAAGTTGTGTTCCGAAGGGTTTTGAAGGACATGAGGGTGAGTAATTAACGACAGAATTTTCATTTTTGGGTGAACTATCCCTTTAAGTAGGTACTTGAATATATCAAGACAGCAGAAAATCAAGACTCTGGAGATCTCTTGATTTTAACTAATAAGCAACCACTCAGAACATTAAGACGACATAGAAATGCATGAAAAAGCCAGGCTGCTTAGCATTACGGTGGTAATTTCTGCACCTCATAATATGTAAAATCTAATTGTTCTGTTTATTTTGGTCACTTTTATTTATAAAGGCAACTTAATATAATGGAAATGATGGAGAAAAGGGGTTAAAACGGATTTGGGAAATAAATGTCACCAGCCAGATTCAAACTCACAACATGACCACCACAGCTCAATATAAGCATTTTTTAAATACTGTTTATACTTTAAAAATACTATCTGACTGTTATTACTGAAACAGAATCTGTAACATACATACATACATACATAGGGTTGCCAGATCTTGTCAGCCAATTAGAAAACAGAAGGTGGACTTTGTCCAGTGGCATGAGTTTGGGGAAGAACTACATTGGATTGTGTTGAACAGTGGAAAATGGGTGTGTTCTGAAAACTGCATTCATTTTGCATTCATCTGTCTAACTTCATCCAGACTCAGATACACAGAATGAACATCAGTTTACGGGTATAAAGTGGATGCCTTTGAAGCATATGAACAGGTAAACGTTCTTAACATCCTTCTAGATAACTTCCCCACCACACCCAACACAATATTATTGATGTCGGCTTGAACATTACACCAAAGTTCTGTGAAATCGCCAAAACGTCATATTTCCCTCCACACCGGATTTCCGCAGTGTGAGATTCTGTCGAGTGTGCGGAGCACTGGGCTGAAATGAGAATTACCTTCCCGCTCTGCGCGCTCAGAGACACCGCGCTTGGCTGAGTTTAGCCGTACGGACGCAGCCAAGCGGGAAATCCAGATTCCAGCACTATCAGGGAAATGGCACATATGACTGCGGTGCCTAAGTCGGCCCTAATCAGGTCAGCCTAATGGTAACTCACCATCGCCATCATTCCAGCCAGACTGATTGAGCCTCTAAGCCTAAATAGCAATGCTCTTTTCCGCCTAAAGCGATTCCTATATTACTTTTCGCCCTAAACCCAGGAAGAGAGAGCGAGAGAGAGAGGGGGAGGTTGAGATGGAAAAGCGAGCGTCCCGTGCGTCCTTTTCTCGGTGGAGTCAGCAAACATTCTGATTCACTGACTCGCTCAGCCACGGTTGCAAAATCAACAGCGCTATCTCCTCCGTGTGATTGTTCCTCGGCCGAATTCAAAGCAACTTACGATATTCATTTCCACACCGCAGGAAGAGATGATTACATTCATTGTGTTAGCTAGAACCGAAAGATCTAATGAAGACAGCGAACCGACGACTTTTTGTTGCACAAAGAACTTTGGGCCTCTTATTGTCTGACCTCTCTTGCCCAATCGCGCCGTTGGCGTCTCAGATGGCCGCTTCGAACTTCTGTGGCGCAGACATCAGGATGTAGCCGATAATTAGTCAGATGAAATGAATTTGGAGTCTTTCTTTTCCATGAGAGATTTCCACCATAATTACTGCGGTTTAATTAAAAGTTCCCGTCAATCTGCCAGATTGCCAACTGGGCCGAATAATGGACGGAGCCGACGAAATGAAACCTTAATCCAGCTTCAACGTTAATATCTGATGCCTGCAAAGACAAACCTCTTTTTTAGGGTTTTAGAATCTCTAATAGAGCACTATTATATCTTTTAAAAACTCATTATGGGATCTACAGGAATACTGCAAGCAGGATCCTTAGAGGTTGCTGCAGTATTCTGTACCACAATGAATCTGGAGAGGAGAGGTCCCCATCTGGGAGGTGGCATGCAATTAGAGTACACTGGATTAGTTTCTTTTTAAAGTTATTGAAACACAATGAGAGCACAGAACGCTTCTTTTCCCACTCTTCAACTCGTCAAACTAATCATCTGCATTCTTTGGAAGTGTCTTTTTTTTCCCTTCTAAGCTCCATCTATCACATGCACTAAGCGTTAAAAGCCTCTATTTCAAACAGGAGGGTTGAAGACACGTTACAGGTCACAGTTTGAGAGGAATTAGCAAAAAAACACGCCGCAGAAAGCCCTCGACGACGCTCTCATTAATGTAAGTGCTGACCTGGGAATTCACAAACTTCACCCGAGAAACTTCCCCCGACACGCGCGCTAATAATGAACCTGCGTGGAAACGTTATTAGTGGAATTAAATGCCATTGCTCATGACAATGAGGTTGTGTGGATAAATGTGGATGAACATAATATTTTGAGCGAGTGTGAAGGGAACTTGATTTTTCTCAGTGAAAAATCATCTAGAGAAGAGGGTTTTCAAACAATGGTTTGCTCCTTGAAATCCTCAGAGGAAAAAGTGAGCAAAACAGTTCACATTTACAGAATTTGACATTAATACTGTCACACTCTTGTTTGTAAAAACTGGACAGAAATTATGGTAATGCATGCATATATGACAAATATAAATCCAATTTAATTTAGCAAGCAAATAGAGAATCTTTATAGTATACTTTAAACTTCAAATTTGAAGATGGAATGCATGATTTGGATAAAAAAATAGTGAAATGGAGCATAATGTGGATGGAATGGATTGACAAACAAACTATTTTTTTTCTGTCATGTAAGATTCTGAAAAACTGTTCAATGTATCAGAAAATTGCTTTGTGATTTATGTGATTTTAATAATGAAAATTTGTTAATGCCTTTTAAATGATATTTAAAAAGCCACAGATGGTCAAATAAACACGTTCTTTTTGTGTTTTTAGTTAGCAAGTTAACCACGTAGCCTACTAGCTTTGCATAGTGCTAACTGGTTACCCTGTTCTCCTATTATACGCAAGATAAAACAACATATAATCAGCAATATTTAACATTAATATCAATTAGCTATTAACCATTAATTAACAAGAACATTGATTAGGGCCACAGAGCAACTGAATCTTAGTCATTATAGCATAAAAAAGTGAAAATCCCTGATCTAATGTATCCAAGCAATACCAGCAAAAGTATGTTCAAAAACAACATTTGAACAGGACTTACAGCATTACTTATTTTGAGAAAAAAGAAAATTCTCTCGAAAATATTTAAAAGAAGAGGTGATTATGTGTGCATGTCGCTGTTTAAAAAAAAAGGTATGAAAGAGTGATAAGACTTGTACACTTACCCATCTTTTTTTTTTCTTTACCTGTCTTATTCAACTCTCTCTATCTTTTTTTCTCTGATTTTGGAGCATTTTTCTTTCATGAGCACCACTGAACCCACTGAGGGATGTTGGATTTATGAAAATCAAAAGGCCTGTGATCCGTCCAGCTCTTCCATAGCCGCAAGTACATGCGACTTATGATTAAACGCGCAGAATATATTAAATTAAACCATTCTGCACCCCAAAAAGGAGAAATTAATGAGGCAGGTAGGAGAAATGCTATGATAATGAGCCGAGTTAAGATGCCCCCCCCCTGTAAAGATATGTTGAGCGGTAATCCAGACCCCTACATATGAAAGCATATTTAAGCCGAACCAAATTCAAATGATTTAAATGTAAAATAATCAGCAGGTAAGAATCTTATAAAGCAAAGAAGCAGAACTAACTACCTTGGCCCTCTGTGACTTCTTTTCATATTTCAGCTTTAATTTTATTTCAGTTAACTTTCCCTTAAACACACACACACACACACATTTCTTAGAAAAAAATCCAAGAAACCAGCTGACATGAAAACCTACTGAAAAGAAAAGTCGTAAAGAAGATCTCATTATTATCTAGAAGGAATTACAAACAATAACAATACAATATTTGTATTATGTATTCTTAGTATATTTATGATAAAAACGTAAAGTGCATTATACTTATTACTGTCCTAAAGTATGTCAATAATTGTTTCATTTGTGTGTATACTTATTTCTCCCAAGAAATTTTAGGTGTAACATCTGAGACAATGTTGATACTTAAATTAAACATAAATGAGACCTCCATTAAGCCCTCCTAAGCTAAAAGCAATTAAATTTCCTCTGGAAAGTTTCACATGGCACAAATACACACAGCTAGACACACTTTATACACTCAGTGCTCATTACTTTTGAACTCAAGGGTAGTAGGGAGTCAATGACTGATATCTGAAGACAGACACAACACACACACACGCACCCTAGTGTCCCGCGACCCTCCATCATGGCTGGCAGCCCCTCAGTGCAATGTTAAGGGCCCATCACTCATTTCGTATCCTAACCAAAACAAAACGGTGCCAACTGGTAGCGCTTAGAACTGTTTACAGTGAAGCTGTTCCATACACCCCCGTGATTAATGTAGGCTGCGCAGACAGGTAAACAGACTGTGTGTGTGTGCGCGTGCGTGAGTGATTAATTTGCGACATGCAGACAGGTAAACAGAAGAATATTTACATGGCTTATCCCCCCTCCCCTATCGACTTAGTTCTTCTAAGCTGCAGATATTTTATCCTTTGAGCCAAAACTGTTTATTTTTTTGTGCTATTCTGCTAGACTCTGACACTTCTTTATTGTCTGTATCCCCCCCACCCCCTTTCTCTTTATCTCTCATATGGAAAGGTCACAAAATACAATATATAGATGGAAAAAGAGGAAACGGCTGACAGAGACAGACCGCACATTTGTTTTTACAACACTGGCAAAAATAAATAAATAAATAAATAAGAATCTAATTTATTGTTTACTTGGTGATGAACTTAACTTAAAAAATCACACTTTTAGTGTTACTAAGTACTACTAACCCCTATCACCTGTAGGTAAAAAAAAATAATAATTGAATTAATGTTTATTTTAACAATGAACAACTGGAATCTAAGCTAGTTAATTTCTAAATGATCATTATTTAACAGAATTTTTTTGAATCTGTGGCAGTCCAAACAAAGATAGTAAATTTTAAGAGTATATGGGGTTAAAACATAAATTGTATTGGTAAGTGCACATGCTCTGACAAGTCTGACAGGAAGTCGAACAAAAGTTTGAGTTCGGCTTGCGTCATTTCCTGACCCCATTCCCCCCAACATTTCCTTCTGTTTATTAAAAAAAAAATCAGTGAGTTTAATCATTCTAATACATGTATAAAGGTTTATTTTATTTATTTATTTTTTTAGTTTAAGTATATCTATATCTATATCTATACATATTTATTTATATATATTAATAAAAAATGGACATGTTGTATTCATGAAGAAGATATGTTCAAGCATGCACTGCATGTGGTGAAGTAACAGTGAAGAGATCACCTTATTGTAACCCCATGTGCAGCAGGAATGACAGACATTTGGGTAAAGCACTGAAGATGGGTGATAGTGAAAGTTCAAACACGTGCTTCATGGTATGTTTGTCAAATACACCCAAAACCCGTGACAGCCTGTCCTGTTAAAGAAACGTCACAAAGTATTGTCACACATATACATCCTCATCCCCCTCATGTCAGTCATGTAGAAACTCGCCTAACTATCATTCCACAACTGTCACGACACCTCAGCCGTTTAATGGTCAATCTGAGGTCAGCAGTGAGAAAGGAGTTATAGCTGCCTAGTTATTTTATAATATACAATTAAAACACAACATTCATGTACAGAATCATGTTCAAATCAGCGCAATCTCACGACCAATTCATACGTATTTACAAGGAGGCTAATTCGTACGAATTCATGCGACTTCACTCATATGATTTTTGTACGATTTGTTTAAAACCCAGTGATGGGTAGGTTTATGGGTGGGGTTAGGTGTAGGTCATTCGTACAAATTCATACGAATTGGGCAACTCGTAAAATACGTACAATTTAGCAAATACCGTATGAATTTGTATGAGTGAGGTTGTACGAATTCATATAAATTAGCCACCTCGTAAAATATGTACGAACTGCCGTGAGATCGGGCTGGTTCAGATATATAATTTCAAAGCCAGTTAATCTATGTCTTTATCAGTCAGTGTACTTAATATTCAATTATCTCTGCGTTCATCCACTGATCGTTTTGAATAATCCACTCTTTTACTCAACCATAAAAAATAACGATAGTAATCATCTTTTCATGTTGCAATCTGCTGAATTGTGTGAACAAATTGCTGTTTTAAGCTGGGTTAAATAGTATGTCTCCATCTTGAGTAGGCTAAGTAGCGGGAGAAGGCAAAACAAGAGAGTAATTGGATTTTCACACTTATTAATGCATTTCTGACATTAAATTAGTCCAAAAATGCTGTAAATCATAAAAAATATTTAAATTAAACACAGTTCTAAATAATAATATGTTTTTCTACAATTGGTTGAGAAGGGCAATAGCAAGAGTGAGTTGCTTTGGTTAGAAGTCTTGCCAATTGTGAATAAATGGTAAATCATTTACATTAATAATTGAAAATAATAGAGCCCCTTTATAGTAAGTATCTTTAACTAATGTGCTAAAATTTTAATGAATAATTTGATACGTTGCACTTATTGTATGCATAAATGCTTTTACATTTTACCTATATTTAAGTAGTATGTGCACACAGTAGCAAACATACCCTAAAAAATAGGAACAAATTATAATGTATTATAATTTCAAAATAATAGTAAATACATAAAAATAGGAAAAAAAAAAAACTAACTAACTAACTTTAATTTAAATGTAATACATTATAGCAGTTACCCTAAGTTGTTTTGTTTTTTTATATATAATAAATTATTTATTTCGGCCAAAGAAGCGAAACTCCTATAAGGTTTGTTTTTATTTTATTCTGGTAACATACGATAATTATGAAAAAAAAATATATATATATTCTGTTGGTTAGCTCGTTCATTTTATACACAGTAAACATTCTATCATGTACAGTATACAATATATAATGATTGAATTATTTGCATAGTATAGTAAAAAAAATAAAAAATCTTAATGGTAGAACAACCACCATTCACCTGTGGCAGTTAGCATTTCCCAACTGTCATTTCTCAATACACTCGACCTGAGGTTGAGTTTTTTCAGGCTGACGGTATGATGACACGGCCACTGCAGTTCAGCCAATCAAAATTCTGCTAGCATCTTCTGATTGACAGATTCAAACTACCTGTATGCTCCATTCAGAGGAAAAGGGAACTGGTTTGTAAACGATACACGTGGGAAAGCGTCATTGTTATTGTTCTTGCAAAAAATTTAATTCACCTATAGATTTATGCAGGCACCAACTGCCCACAGTGTGTGTGTGTTCTTTTGCCAAACGACATCAGACGCAGCCCACACGTGGTGCACTGAAAAGACATTAGTATTCAATTCAATTACATCTAAATACATTCACATTGATCAACCCAACTGACACGCTGATAATCGCAGACACACAGTAACGTAGGCTCATACTTCAGAAGCTAGTTCTAATCATCTGCCTAGTGACATTTTAATTAGAGAAATGTCGAGTTAGCACTCTGGAATGGGAATTAAAATCACACACACACACACACACACACACAAAGGCCCACACCGAATGGAAGACCATTAATACTGATGGTGCGTCCATATAACCGTGTATGTGCGTTTATCTACGAGGTGTGTTTAAAGAGGTCTTATCATTTCTGTGTGTTTATGTGTGTGTGATGCACTCATGTCTTTCATTCTTATCTGAGTTTGAGTGCTCTGTGTGGCAAATGTGTGAAGCGTATATGTGCTTTATACTCTGTTTCAGGTGGATTACGGTACGTATCATATGACATGACGTGATAATGCTTATTGATCAGATCTTCTGATTGGTCGCATCTCAGTTTTCACTATTTGCCATGCAGTTTTCTGCAGGTCAAGCTAAAAAAGTAAGCATATTAATCACAGCTCATAAGCAAATGGTCCAACATGAGATAAAAAGGTGAAAATCTGAAAAGGGTGATGGGTGTATGTGTTTAAAGACTGATCGAGGTGAATAGAGAGGGTTGGAATGATGTGAAAAAGAAAAATTAGCTAAATAAACAATTATGTTATGACTAATTTTAGTCATGAATGACTGAAATTAGGCACATGGTGAAGCCTATTTATTATTTATTATTGCTACATTCGACTAAGTTTAAAACATGAATTAAATACACTACTGTTCAAATGTTTGGAATCAGTAAGATTTTTTATTTATTTTTTTTCTTATGATATGAATACTGGTCATTTTATTTAACAAAGATGCATTCAACATTAACAGTAAAGTAGGTCTACTTTTAAAAAAAAAGTTTATTTCAAATAAATGCTATTCTTCTGAACTTTTTATTCATCAAAGAATCCTAGAAATATTAAGCATAACTGTTTTCATCATTATAATTATAATAAATAATGGTTCTCTAGCACCAATTCTAAAAATGATTTCTAAAGGATCATGGGAAAATGAAGACTAAGTAATGGCTGGTGTTTTTGGGGGTTGTAGCAACACTCCAATATATGGTAGCTGGTGCTAGTGAAGGGTTTTGCTACAGTAATCAACAACAACAACAACAAATAAATAAATAATAAATTAAATAAAGAAAAAAAGAAAACACTTTAGCATTTTGGCAGCAAGTTTTGAATGGACAAAAACTAATTTTCTTCTATAAAATGTACAAATCTAGTAAAAATCTGATTTAAACAAAAATGGTACCTAAAACAAAGACAGTGTTCTAACTGGATTTATGAAGTTGATTGTTTACACTGTTTATTTTCAGTGCTCTGGCATTGTTTCTGTTCTTGGGTGGAACAGAGAGTGATTCCCCCCATTACACACACACACACACACAAACACAAAGTGTGTGATAGCACATCACAAGTTAAAGTCTTCAACCGTAAATCTCTGACAGAAGCAGGAAAAATAGAGTTCTGTTCCTCCTCTTCCTCTCTCCTCCTGTCGTTCTCTGTATGAATTATGTGGGCGTATTGTTTGTTGTTTGCAGATGTAAATGTATGTGTATGTGTGTGTGTGTGTGTGTGTGTGTGTGTGTGTGTGTAGGATTAAGGACTTCTCTCATCTCAGAGCTGATAGTGGTGGGCCGCCCTGCCGGATTTCTTTCTGACAATGGCAATGCATCACCTCATACACACACTTTAATCTTTTATATACCATACACACAATCCCGGCCGCTGCATCTCACAGATATAAGCGTGCGTGTCAAACGAGTGTGTATGTGTGATTTCTCATTTTCCATCTTTAGGAGTTTAAGTTTTCCTGAGATAAAGAGAACTTTGTGGGCAGTAAATTCTTCCCGTTTCACATAAAGACAACTTGACCACTTTTTACATGTCTGTGTTAGTGAACATGTGTGCTTCCAATATACTTTCATACAATAGGAATAAGAATTCAAATTTGGCTGGTGTGATTAACAGTGTAAAAGTAAACTAGCAAAGTTTGATTATGCCAAGACATTCAGTCAAATAATGCAGCCACCTCCAGTGTATACAAGCTACTTTTTAACTGTAGTTTGCCAAAGTTTCTTAGTCCACGTTCCTGTTTCTATGATGCACATTTTTAGCTAATTCAACAACATCGCTTAAGTTTTAACTGTTAGGTCCTTGAGGGGATTAGTTTGCCACTATTGACTGCAAACTTCAAAATAATGTAAATTTTTTCTTGAATATCTTTGAATTTTCGGAATACTCGGTTGCACAAATTAATCAAATTATGTTAAAATATGTTTATTTTAACAGGTGAAATAAAATAAATCAAGTGTCCAACCTTAATGCATAAATGTACACTAAAACCCACCAATAAATCGTTATTATTATTATTATTACTTATTTATAGCTTAACTAGTTACCTAACTAACTAGTTACCCCAAGGCTCTGTTGCCATAACCACAAATTGTGTTTTGGTTCTCATCATGACAGTGTCTTTTTAATTTATTTTTAAATGCATAAATGTACACTAAAAATAACTAAGTATTTTTAAAAATCATTATTATTGTTGTTGTTGTTATTTTTTTATTTGTATTTTTCTGTTAAACTACTTACCTAACTAACTAGTTACTCCAAGGTGATGTTGCCATAACCACAAATTGTGTTTTAGTTCTCATCATGACAGTGTCTGATTGATTGATTGATTGATTGATTCATTGATTCATTGATTCATTAATTAATTCATTCATTCATTCATTCATTACATAAATGTACACTAAAAATGACTAATAAATCTTTTAAAGAGTTTTGGTCAAAAGTCAAAGTTTAACTTCAAGTCAATATTTCTAATATTTTATCCATTTTGGCTAATTATATTATATTAAATAAATAAATTTAAAAAATTAAAGTTTTGTCTAAATCTGTAATTGCCTTAGATGTATCCAAATGTTCAAATCAAAGCCATTCGTTACCTGCCTAGGCACAATGAGAATCAAAATTGGGATTAGAATATTCCAGAATATATTCTCAACATCCTTCCACAAACCCATCATCCTGACTGACACGTTTTTCTCATTGTGACACGTACATTGATTCAATAACCACACAATCATCATTTCATACAAAAAAATGTATGCATACACACGCAGAAGCCTGGTTATCGGTGCAACGAGTGTGTCGTGGGATACAGAGGCATCTGTAACGAAGCTGATAGCGGCACACAAATACACTCTGTCTCCGATAAAACGTTAAGACACTTTTCTCCTCATCAAATTTAATAAGGCACCTTTCCCTCCACAGGTTATTCATCCCACGCGCTTGGGGAAAGGTAAACATATCCGTCCGCCGTCATTTCAGTGGGCCTGACTCCAACGCTGACAGGAATTTTAAGCGTGTCAAGGTGACAATAAGATATAGTCAGAATAATAGAATAAACAGATTTCTAATAAATACCTTTCTATTCTCACTCCATTTATTCGGCAGCTCAAAACATTTTCTTGTCGTATGATAAATGCGTGTCAAAAATACTTGAAGTGACGCTCATTCTGGCACCGTGGCTGAGCAGAGCCGCGAGCGATGTCAGCCGTTTGTTTAGCGTCAGACATCGGCCTTTGTGGCGGCTGGCTTACCTGCGTCCCGGTGACAACTTCTATTCTCAACACCAAAGGAGCTTAATAAGACCTCATTATGGGCAAAAGGAACACCGACAGGAGTGTGTGTGAGAGATGTTCGTACAAAACGCATGTACAATAGAGTGAAGGGATCTGTGTGTGTGTGTGTGTATTTGTGCATGTGACAGGTGAAATACTGATCCGGGGAAGTGCTGTTGAGACATCAGAGGGGGAAATGAAAAGTGGATCTGGTTGGCACGTTGGCACCCAGTTTTCTGTGGAAACCCTGCTGTGGATTGGTAGGATTAGAGTGTATGTGAGAGTGATCAATCCTGACCCTTTCTACACTTCTCTGTAACTTCATCAGCCCATTGTTCCCACAATTGGCTGCTATGTGTTCAGAAAACAAAAACGATGTAGGTTTGTTGAATGAATGGTTTAATGAATTGGATGGACTGCTCACAAAATCACTCTGGGGTGCGTTTCCTAAAAGCATTGTTAAGCTTAAAGTAAACTTCATTTTTGTATCCATCTCCTGTATTTTTCTTCAGAAGTTATGACTGACAAAAATGTCTTAGTACTCTTTTAAACTAAAGTTGTGGCTCTCTCACAACCCCCCTCACACAAGCGCTGATCAATTCGGGTGTCTGTTGTTTCAGTCTCCGATATTTTGTTGTTGTTGTTCCGTCTCTTTTAGTTAGCCCATTAGGGCCTGGGCCAGTGTTGCCACTTTGTGGAAGAACTGATTAGTGCAAAGCCAAGTCAATGTGCATGTGTGACCTGCACGTACAAAGTAAAATCCGAATCCACTTTTGCTAGTTCAGCGATTAAAAAAACAGTCAGCCATGGGTGTGTTTTGAGTGTAATGTGCAATAAACCAATCAGAGTCTCATCTCCCATTCCCTTTAAAAGCCAGTTGCGCTTGCACCATGGTGGATTCACTATTTACATGGCAGAATTTGCAAGAGTAAAGACTCTCGTCTCCAGAGAGGAAACGGATCTGCTCGTGCGCGAGGTTAAAGCGTACACAAAAATAATATTTTACATTGTAATCCATTCATTTGTAATATTTGGCATGTTTGTGTGCTGCTGCACGTCCCTGTGTGTGTAATAAGCAGAGTGTATGCGCATTTTGAACATAATACGAACTGGTCCATTAATTTAAAAAAATAAAATACTGCGCCTATTGACTTTAGACTAGGTTTTAGTTGGTCAATGGCACAATCGTTTTCAGTTGACTCAAAATAGCAACGTGCCATCAATGCGCCTGAATACACCTCGATTTCAGATCAGCACGCCTATGGGTGAACAAATGGGCGCAAGTGCATTAGCGATTTAAAAAATATGGCGCTGAATGTGAAAATGATAACTGCATCGGCCTGAAACTCGCAAAAAACACTTGCGTCACGCATGGCGTCGTATTGCGCTGGGTGTATGATAGAGCCCATTGTGTGCATACAGTACGCACATACTAATTTGTTGACAATCTTTTTTACACGCGCACTGTACACGGACTCTCGCATATGCGTAAAAAACTAAGCATACGTTGGCCTTTAGTCAACTACAACATATGTAAGTTAGCAACATTCATAGCAACAACTGTTCAATGTTTTATTGTTTTGCAAAACCAAAGTTTCAAAAATATTCACAAATAGCATCGCAAACTTGAACTACAGCTTGGCTACATGTGGATATAAGCATAGTTTCTCAATAATATGACGTGGATTTTAATAGAACACGCTCTTATACAATATCAGCAAGCTAACATACAGTACAATCAATGTGTAATCCATCTATCTACAGATTTAATTCTACATCTCTTGTATCTCGCATGTGCTCTGGAATCCTGTCAGAGGGAACCCACGATAGAACATCAACAGATGATCAAACAAACTCTAAATAAAGAAAAACAATGGATAACAAAAACAATACAAAAGTAGTTCTTAGATGCCATGTTTATTATTTACAGCAATAATCTAACATTAAGTTGATATTGACCTATTACCAACCTATTGCATGATCCTGTGTTCCCCAAAACAAAAGTCAACTGAACATTTGCAAACAGCATCACAAAGTTGTTTGGTTGAAAATACAACTCTCAACCTGTTGTTAAAAGCATAGATTTTTTGTTTGTATCACACACAGTCTTGTATCATGTTCTTAAAGTTCCCCTAACTACAGATGACTCAATTGAGTGTGGACATAAAAGAGCTGATGAATCAGTGTTTTGAGCTGGTTCACTAAAACCAGAAATTCTGAGTAAATGAATCACTACTAAATGGAAAAGATTCAGTTACAGAAGCCTAGATGGTGTTTTTCACACATAAAATAAACATTTTTATCCTGAGATGCAGAAAAAAAAGAAACACTTTTGTGCCTCTGCCAAGGATCCAAGATGGCTCCCGCTCTGTTGTGGCTGAAGTCCAGGAAGTGCTAAGATGGGGTCAGCATTGACTGCCATGCCGCCATAGAACCAGAATGGAGCAAAAATTTCCCTCTTGCCAGAGACTGAGAGTGTGGGATTGAAATGGAGTGAATAAAAGAGAGCAAGACCTCCATTGCAAAGCAACAGATGGGGCAGCGTTTGGGAAAGGAAAGCGGAACCCTGGCAAGATGGCGCAGAAACGTTGGCAGGAAGCGGGCGGTGTCGAATGCTGGCATTGCCACAAAGAGCTTCTTCCTTCTCTCCAGCACACAGCAGAGAGTGGACCCTCTCCATAGCACAGAGAAACGCATGCTGACGCTGCGCAGACACTCGCAGCTTGATGCACCTGGCAGTGAGTATGTGGTATTGTACCTTCGGCAAAGATCCGGCAAAGAAGGCCATATTATACATTATGCGATTCTGAGTTTGTTGTGTGTGTTTCTGAATCTTTTTGCATTAAATAACATATTTAAGTTAAATAAGGAGTACATTTAAGATTATGTCGCCCCCTATAATGTACAAAATTTGCCTCAAATGTTCAAATGCTCAAAATTGTATTTATTTATTTACTTACTTTCTAGTTAGTAAAATATATGCATAAGGGTGCTTATATTGTATATAAACTGTCATGGTATCATACTGGGCAAAAAGCCTAAAAGATCACAATTGCTTATTATATATATATATATATATATATATATATATATATATATATATATATATTTTTTTTTTTTTTTTTTTATTTAACTTTAATATCTTTTAACATTTCACATTGTATATATGTATTTATTTATTTGTATGTATTTGTTTGTTTATTTTTATTTTTATACATTAAAATGTCAAAAGCACTCTGAAAACCACATAACACTCTGGCAACCACCTTAGAATCATAGTTTTTCCAGTGATTTATTTTATTTATTTTATTTTATTTTAACAGAATATGTAAAAAGTAGTTTGTTGCCGAACTTTGAATCTCAGGCAGTGTGTACTAAAATAAAATGTATATAAAATGTATAAAAACAAACACAACCGAATGAAAGCAACCTTGATATCTGATATTTCAAGAATCCTATGCAAAATGTTCATATTGAAATCTGACCTTTCTCTTTTTCCCATGAAACATCACACATTTAATTTCATTGTTCTCAATTTTTTTTATAATTGATATAACAAAAGCATTCTGAACTGTCTGAAATGGTGATGATGATAGGATGCAGAAAGGAAGAATATGACAAAGACAGATGTAGTGAACAACGGATGGATTCAAAAACAAGCGGTCTTCACCTCTTGAGCCGACACAGATTTTACCACATTTTGGACAGTACACAAGTGTATATACAATGAAAGTGTGAGCTATACAACATTACAGCGCTGTGTATATACTAAGCAGTACCATAGCAATGAGACTGTGTGTATTTGGTTGATGTAATGATGAAGTGTGTATTGTGTGTGTGTGTGTGTGTGTGTGTGTGTGTGTGTGTGTGTGTGTCATTTGAGAATAGAGTCTCGCTAAGTTGAAGGAGTGTGGGAGAATGGAAAGGCTCTTAGTGTAGGAATGTGAAGGATGTTATATAAACACATTATCGACCGTACCCACTGACACACACACTCATGTGCTCACACACACACTGCTCTGGCGCCAGCACACACTGCATTAGCCGACATTTTATACAAACCCCCCATGATTGAAAAAGACTAAGTCGGGAGACCGGACCTGTAGCTGGGCTACGTCAACCATGTTTGGGCCCGTCGTGTGTGTGATGGGTCATGCCCCGGGCTAATAGAAGCATATCATGGTCAGACACTCGCTGGTGGGATATTTAGAGATCAGTTCCTGGGGTCCCTCAATCCAAAACCCAAAATAAACAAGTTTTTCATATTGCTGAAGAGGTTGGATGCCGGACAGACATGACAAAATAGAGATCAGGTTTTCATATCGAGCATGACTCAAGCTGTAACTTCCATTTGAATCTAAAATATTGTTAAATCAAATCCATTTGTGTGATTGCAGTTCTGTGTGTATGTGTGTGACGATGTATACAAAGCAAGTGAATCTAACTCAAAACAGCATCTACTGTGTCTACACACTCAATGAATCATGAGCTCTCTTATCCAGACTCAATAACGATCAGGTTTCTGTCTATAAACTGCCAACAATAATCTCTAAAGAGTCTGACAGCATTTTATTATATAGGATGACAGACAAACCCACTGCAAACAAAACTCTTTACAGGGGCCATGCATCTTATTCCACCAATATAGTACTGTCTCTGTAGTCTAAACATTATATATACTATTATCATATTAAAACACTTTAAAGAAATTATTTCTGAATATAATATATATATGAGCAATGCTTTATAAATGTTTAATTAGCTGCTAACTAATGTGTAATAAATGTGTTACTACCATTAATGATCGCCAAAAAGTGTGGGGTCTTTTTTTAAGAAATGAATATTCCATTTTTTGTTTCAGCAAAGGTGCATTGAATAAATCAAAAACAGGTAACACTTTATAATAATGGCACACTATGAATCATTAGTTAAGCATTAGTAAATAGTCAATTCATCCTTTATAAAGCATTGTTCCAACATTAATAGGCATTAGTAAGCAGTTTATAAATACAGCTATAAATGTTTTGTTATTGAGCATATCTATAATGTTTAATAACTGTATTGTTATACTTTATTAATGATCAATTTGTCATTTCTAAATTATTATGTTATTTACAAACCAGTTATTTAGGAGTTGTCAGTGGTTCATAAGATCATTTAGAAAGTGCAAGTAAATGATTAATAAAATTTAAATGTACATTTATAAATCTTATTATGTAGACACATGATAATAGTTGCTCAGTGTGTTAATAAATGCTTTATTAGCACATATCCCTGCTGTAATTCATGATTAAGTCAGGTAGTTATAAAACATTTAGTAGTTGCCAGCCATCCGTTTTGTGAGCTCATCTAAAGTGAGGACTATTTATACCTTGTAAAGCATTTACAAAGCAGATTTAAAGGTTCATTTATCTTCCAAACAGAAAAGTTAAACAAACACAACACAGAGGGATACAGAACACAGAAATGTTTTTTTCATGATGCAAAAAATTAAACTTGATAAATGAAAAATAAACCTCTGCAATTTCATAGAAAAAATAAATAATAAAAATTCAAGTGTACAGTTGTACAGTTTCATTGTTTTGCATCTTGAAATAAATATTTATGTGTTCTGTATCCCTCTGTGTTGTGTTTGTTTATTTTTTTTCTGTTAGGAAGATAACTGAGCCTTTAAATCTCCTTTGTAATAGATATGCTTATAAATCAAGAACAAGGCATTTTATAAACTGCTTACTAATGACTATTATTGTTGGAACAATGCTTTATAAAGGATGAACTGACTATTTAATAATGCTTATCTAATTATTCATAGTGTGCAGTTATTATAAAGTGTTACCCAAAAACGTTTACATTGTACATTTGTGCACACATACACACAAACAATTCAAATAAATGCTCTTCTTTTAAGAGTTTTATTCATACTCTATTCGTCCTCAAAAATGTATCATGGCTTCCACATAAAATGTGGAAGCACAACTGTCATTATAATAATAAATGCTTCTTGAGCACCATTTTTTTTTTTTTTTTGAAAAATATAATTGCCCCTAAAATTTTTAAAGGTATAGTGAATATTTTACATTGACCTTTTTTAAAGAATGAACGAATAAATAAATTCATTATTAAAAAAATATATATATTGCAAGTTTGTAAAATTATTAATATAAATGAACATAAAGACTAGTAAAAGGCACAATGAGCATTTATAAGCACTTATGAATGGTTCTGAATAAGACTAACAACATCTCTCTTTTTTTTATTCAAAGACAGGACGGGGCTTCTCTTAATATTTGCCCAAAAAACTAGAACCTGCTTGGCGTCCCAAACAATTAGTAGGTGTATCTTCCCAAAAGTGCACATTACCGGTTCAGGGCTCTACAAGAAAATGCATTACATCTAAACATAATGCTGGACTTCAGAATATTTTGTAAACTTAATTCAGTGGGCTGGATTCAAAATCCCATTTTACCTCCCTAAAACAGGCATGAGAACATGTGAAATGTGTCCCAGATGAATGACGAGAGGGACGGAAAATAGAGAAGGCAAAGAAAACCAGCAGCTGTGCGAAATAAGACAGACATGTGCTGTTTCTTTCATCCTTTCTTCCTGCAATCCTTTGGTTAAAGTGCTGAATGTTTTAAGGCAAAGGAATGAGAGCAGAGGAAATGTTTCACCGGCTGAATGGAGCACCTCCTCTATTCCAACATGCTGGGACTCGCTCCAGAGACAGGGAGAAATCGGAGGAGGAATAGAGAGAAAGAAAACTAGATGAGAGTTAGAGGAAAGACAAAATGCATAGAAGACGCTGAAAGAAGAGGAAAATAAGGAGAGCGAAGAGGAAGATAAAAAGAGCAAGTTGGGAAAGGGAAATGAGAGAGAAATACTGAGTGATTGATGGATGGAGAGAGAGAATATGCTGGCAATGGGTGCCATGATCCTCGCCGCTGCTGGAATTCACTGTGGATTACCTCTGGACCGCAGCTGACCATGTTGGCACCCTCGCTGGCACCTGCCCACCACAAGGATTTTCCAAAAGCCCTCAGTGCCCAGACACCAGACTGCACCAGAGCAGACGCGGATAGCCAAGGGGCATGCTCAATACCTCATAGACACGTTTAAAACCTCACGGGCACACTCACAACCTCAAAGCATTATGGGTACCCACAGAATGCCAGGGGCGTTTGGAATAGCTTACAGGCGCTGTCCATATTCTGTTAAGACAGCATGCTAAATACTTCACATAAGCCACGCTGCCACACCGTACTGCCTTCTAATTCTGAAAGAAAGTAGTATGCAGTATGCACATTTTCTTTTAAACTGCATGTTGATGAGCAACTATGTTTGTATAATTTGTGCAGTACAGAATTGTAGCACACTGCATAAGATATTGTATCCTGCAAAGCAGTATGCTTGTCTTGTACTTTCATATCCAGTGTGATCCAATGGCAATCATCATAATAATATTAACAATAATAATAATAATAATAATAATAAACAGATAGACAGACAGATAAATAGATAGATAGATTTTACAATTTATGTTTTTGAAGAAAACAAACGAAAATGTAAAAGCACTATTTTTAACAATAAGTGTATTACATAAGTGTATTTTATTATATTTAAATATTTTGTTGTTTAGAAATATAAAAATATATAATATGTATCTAAAATAAATATAAAATTTTAAAATATAAAAATGAATACATTTATAGTTATAATTATTTATAACTTAAAACCAACATGTATATATTTAAAAAATACCTAGACTAAAAATTAGATTAATAATACCAAATTATTATTATTATTTGATATGATTACATGATCTGTTAGTAGTACTAGTGGTAAAAATCAAGCATAAAATGAAGTACTTTATTTTTAAATTCCAATGCAGATGATGGACTGAACACCACTAGCTGAATATATCATGCAATGTATTGAGGTCATGTGCCAAATGTCACATATTTTTAACAACACTTGGCAGAAGATGACCTTTAGACTTAATTTTGTCCCTATACTACAGTCTGACAGTGACAGAAGAAGCCCATGAAGTGAAAAGAGGAAGTTGAAGAAAGAGAATGTTCCAGACGTGACCCCTCCGTAACTTCATGTTGTTATCATTATGTGTAATTATGAGAGGAATGTCAATACTTCCTGCTTTTTGTCCCTGCTGGCATTCATGGAGGTTAGAAGGCACTGCAGATAAATGCTTGGGTGACATCAATAGGCTTCAGAATTTGTAAAAAGCAGGATTAATACTAGTAAAATATAATATAATTGAGACAGTGAGGGGTGCAGAGCGCTGTGGATGCACTGTAACTGTTGGGTTAATGAAGGAAAATGTTTTTTTCATCACAGTTTGAACTAAGATAAAAAATTTAAAACAACATTGATGCTAAGTTTAGAGGAACACTTATGTCTATGTGCATAAACAACACACACCTTAACCTACCTGTCTGTCTAATTGAAGACACATGAGACATTATTTTATATTCAGATTACTACAAATCCCTATCCCTAACCCAAATATAACCCTAAAATAAAACATTCTCCATTTTCCAAAATCAACAAATAAATTAATTGAATTAAAAGTACCAAAAATACATGACAATTTTACCTAGCTTAATAAATAAAACAAAATGTGATTTTATAAGCTGATGCTGTAGTATATAATCATATAAAGATGTCCAAAGCAAAGGGAAAATTAGAGAATAAATCAGAGAAAAAAAAGAGCAAATCGAACAACAGATAATGAAAGAAATACAGAGAGAAAGAGAGAGAGAAAGAGAGGTTCTCTGTTGATGATTCTTCAGTAGGGGGCAATGCAATGCTATGCAGTGTGAGCAGAACTACACTTACAGTGACAGATGCTGCTAGTATTAAAATATATATTTAAAAAAATATTATATGGTGCTCTGAAATATTTAATTCTGATGGGTCAGTTGTAGAATTCTGAGGTAAAAAGTAAATAAATAAATTCAGTGGCGATTAAATGTTTACACATATTTGTTTCATTGGCCTCTTTCATTTCACGATTAAAATTGAAGTTAAATTGAACAAAATAATATTTATTTATTTATTAATTCCATCATTTGCATGCTTGCCATGTGCAATGTAAAATAAGTAGTATAAAAATATTACTTTTTTTTTTTTTTTTTTAACTACCATATTTTTTTACCGTATTTCCAACGCTATCTCATGACCAATTTGTACGTATTTTATGAGGTGGCTAATTCGTACAAATTCGTATGACCTCACTCGTCCCCAGGTGTAGGTTAGGTGTAGGTCATTCGTACAAATTCATACGAATTGTGCAACTCGTAAAATACGTATGATTTGTCGTGAGATCGGGCTGTTATTTCCCAAACTTCACGTATTACAAATGACCATAGATAACAATAAAGGAACATTTAACATCATGGACACTCACACAATTGTGATTTAGCATTAAACTCCAACGCTTGGTAACAACAACAAACAGATTGTGAATAATCATACTTTAACACTCTACGCAACGATAAAAATATACTTGCTGTACACAAATTCTGCTATGCAATTTGCTGAATTTGGGAGATTGCGTCTAGAATCTATTGTAGACTTAATTAAAAGTTTCATTTAGATCAACGGCTTGATTAAAAGTGCCATCAGGTTTGATTGAGGAACAATAGGCGGAGGAAAAGCGCAGAGTCGGCGCTTTGCGTTCAGAACACATCAGCAGCTTCTGAATCTTAACATGCAATTTGCATATTCAAATGCTCCTCTAATGACTTTCCTTCAGTTCAAGGTAATTCCTTGGGTGTTTCAACTTTGAACTATACGTTAAATACGTGCAAATGTATGTGTAGGCATGCGCAGCTGGTATATGTAGGTGTGTGAAAAGGCAATTAATCCTATAAAACGACTTGTAGATACATATTTGTGCGAGTTACATCGTAGAGAAGAGTCATTTAACTATATGAAATGTAAACTTTGAATTGGGATGGTGCAATTGTTCATTTAAGGAGAAAAGAGCCTGGAGAGGTTCTTTTTAATGGCATATCTGAACAGCTAATGTTGGGACGAGTCGAGCGTTGACAGAATGAGAGAGAGAAATCAAACACATGACCATTATGAATGCATATTCTGAAGTACAAAACAGCTTTGATGTGTCTTCATGGCCCGCAGGTCAAGAGAACAAGTGCTTCTTTATCTTAATTGAAAAAATTAATTCATTAACCTGATGCCTCAATATTTCCACCGAACATTCTCATTTTCATTTTATTTTAACAACTGAAAACGCGAATGAGAGAGCGGAGGGCAAGAAACACAGGACGCGATGGACAGAGGCAATAAAATGAAAGAGAAGACGTGAATTAAAGAAGAGCTGGGAAAGTTTAGCAGGTGTAATTTGATTAATAATGGTAAATGGAGACAGCGAGGGAGAGATACAGAGAGACACAGACGTGAGGACAGACACAAACACAAGACACGATAACCCACACACACACACACAATGAGCAACTAGAGCAAGCTACTACTGCTCTAGAAAAGTCCATTTGCTTTCATTATTGTTATCAAAGAGCCTTAAACTAGCCCTATAAACCACAAAAAAGACAAGCTAGCTAATACAAGTTAAAAGAATACAAGAAACTCTACACACACACACACAATATACACACAACTGTATGTGTTCATTTTAATTTGAATATGTATATACTGCATATCTGTATTTTATATTAATGCACCAAGGCTATATCTAAAGGCTGGTGATAGGAATGTTTATTGTAAATATTATTGATCATAAATTATTTTTTCATTAATTTATGCTTAGCATTTCTGTTGCCTTTATTAAAGCCACCTAGAGGCCATTTTTCAAATTTGCACAGAAATTCATTCTGATTGTGTATTAAATGAGTACCAACATCATTAAAAAAAAAAAAAAAAACACCTTCTGTTGCACATTTAAGACCCTAAAACAATTTTTTTCATAAAGTGGCGATGAGCTATACTGATACATATCGATAAATATATGCACTACTGTTCAAAAGTCTTTTATGCTCACCAAAGCTGCGTTTGATCAAAAATACAGTAAACGGCAGTGATACTAAATGTGAAATATTACAATTTAAAATAGCTGTATTCTATTTTAATATGTTAAAATTTTATTATTCCTGTGATGTCAATGCTGAGTTTGCAGCATCTATTGCTCCAGTCTTCAGTGTCACATGATTCTTCAAAAATCATCACAAAACTCTAGTGCTGTCAAATGATTAATTGAATCCAAAATAACAGTGTTTGTTCACATAATATATGTGTGTGTACTCTGTATATTTATTATGTATATATAAATACACACACATGCATGTGTGTATATATATATATATATATATATAAGAAATATGTTATGTTTATGTATTAAATATATTTATATACAATAAAAATTATATGAACATATATGTATGCATACAGTATATATGTAAATATTTTCAAAATATATACTGTATGAGTTTGTGTGTGTGTGTGTATATATATATATATATATATATATATATATATATTCCTTAAGCAGATGTTCAATTTAGAGAAAGAAAGAAAGAAAGAAAAGAAGGAAAGAAAGAATACACAGAAGAAACTACTTTCTTGTGTAAAATTAAACACCAACGTTGTTGTAACGCAATTCACTGGCACCCCCTGACACAATGTTTGACAGATTTTTAATATATTAATCTTTCTGTCTGCATGTATGTGGGTAGCTATACTAGGATATGTTCAACTGTCAAAACACAGTTAGTTAAAGAAGAAAGACGTGAGAACCACTGGTGTGTTTGGTGTTCTGCCAGTCAAACAACTAACTAAATGCAGGCTCGGTGAAGACCATGAACACAGAGCCTGGATCTGACCAATTAACACACAACTTTGACATGAATATTTAGAGACTGAATTTGTTCAGAATGTTTCTAACAGTGAATGAAAGATTGTAGAAATGGTGGGAAAACAAATATGTGCACTGACACTGACCCAATCATGCATTAACACAACATGCTGAAATATCTTCATATATATATACTGTGTATATATAATGCAATTGAAATCGAATAGCATTACAACATTAAAGAAAATTAAAATCAAATAAATTAAATTCACTCTGCCATCACCCAAAAAATCCCCAGTCAGTTGAGGGATTTTAAATATCTGGTTGAGAGAGAAAGATAATCTGCAGATGAGATACAGAATAAAGGAGGAGTGCTGGGTGAAAGGGGGGACAGAGGGAGAGGAGAGGAGGGTTTCCACACCCTTATCAGGTCAAGCACAGGAGAGAGGAAACGATTACCATCAAATCTAACCCAGCTCTTCACACACACACAAACCCTTTTGACGGACAAATATATTTCCATTTGAAAAGGCCGTCTTTAAAAGCTGATTTCGTGGCTGAATTGAGGGTCGTAATGTTTGAGCTGCAGCCAGAAAAGCTGTGTGTGCGTGTGCACGTGTGTGTGTGCGCGCACATTTATATTTGTAAATATCTATGATTCAGAAGCATGTTCATTCAAATAAAAGCACACTCGGACTTGAATGCTAAGATTTCGCAAATCTCACTAGCAGCATTCATGCATCGATAAACTATGTTGACACCAGCAGAGCCAAAGAAAGAGCTTGAATCTGGAACTGCTTTCGTGTTAAAACTCTTTCATTCTTCATCTTGCGTTTTACATCCAAGTCAATCCAAATGTCTAAAAAAAAAAAAACATTTTTCGAAAAGTTTTCTCAGTCCATTATAAGTGTGATTGGCTGAAAATCAAATGTTAAACAAATAATTGGCCAAAAGAAAACGATCATTTCTAACAGACCCTAATGTTGCTCCAAACTCAGATGCTGTTTTTTTTCCCTCTCCTCCTCATCCCCTCCATGGTATCCAAAAGGACAAAGAATCTTCATACAGTTATTTTCCATACAATACATTCAGAATCACTATGTTTTTCAAGCTCCAAACCTTAAAAGAGGTCTGTATGACTTGTACACTTCTGTCTTTTCTTCTGAAACCAAGAAATAGTTGTGTGAAGAACAAAATAGTTGTTTTTGAAAAAAAAAAATGTTTGACTGAAAATTCTGAAAAATAAAATTCAGAAAGTCAAATGGGGGGAAAAAAAGTTGGTAGGCAATACAGCTTCAATAAACATATACATTTATATAAAAATATTGCCTTCAAAAAAGTCAAATGAACAACTGATATGTATTATATTTCTTAGAAATTATTCAACATTAACAATAATAATATCATCATAAATAATTCATTATTAATATTGAAAAACCTTCAAAACTTTAAAAAAAAAAATCATCTGTTTCAATGTCAGTAAGTCTCTTTTTTATTTAAAGTAATAGTAAACTGGCATGTGGTGCGATTCAACAAGCATAATGTTATGTAAAATAATTATTGAATTATCACTCACTTTTGTTCAAGCCTCAAGGAGTAAGGAAGATATGTTTTTTTTTTTTTTACTTTACGGTTACACCACATATTTTTAGCATTTAAGTTACTTTTTTTCTTGAAAATAGTATGAAAAAATGAGGTGTGTGAAAACACACTAAAAGTTATTTGTTTAAAAAAATAACAGCACACAAATTTGCAAGGATATCAGGGTCAATAAATTGAATTTTTTGTCTGAATTAATTCCTTAAGTCCATGACGGGCCATGTGTATGTCTACATTGACTGTATTATGAATTCCAATGCACCTGCAGATCTTCACACACACACACACACAGAGTGTGCCAGCGGCTGGGTGGGTACTTTTGACAAGGTGAACTTCACGCATCGTGTAAATGATGAATAACTTCACTGAGAACCAACAGTGAAGGTCAAACTAAGAGAAAGGATACTGTCTCTCTCTGTCTCTCTTTTACCACCATTGCCTTTATCCTTCTCTTTTATGTTCATAAAACTAGAGGTCACTGTTTCAACTGGTTATGGCATAACGGCAACATTTTTCAAACCACTGAATGCAAAGTAAACGAGTATTATTTTATTTTTTCTTCAAGAAAAGTCATTGACCCCAATACACAGCCATGATACATGTACTGTTATTAAGAAGTTCACGCATAGTGTCAATGCGGGGGGAAAAAGGACATCTCAAGGACGTATTTTAGTATAAAGGTTTTACACATTTACTGTGTTTTGCTGAATTGTCATGGTCTAAACAGAGTCATTTTAACAGGAATCCACATAACGAAAATTTATTTGAGGGACATTTCCACATGCAGATTTTGCATTGCTTTCAGGTAGGTCACGCAAATTTGCCTCGTTAGCCAACAGAAAGATGACTGGCTGGGAAGTATCGTCGCTGTGAGCTGTACCTCATACAAATCGCTAAACTATTGACAATAGAAAGTTTTTCACGAAAGAAATTTCACGTTAAAATGTAAGTATATTACAAGCATGAAAATCATGAATATCCATGCCTATCCCCCTTCTGTAATATAACTGTCATTGGGGGCCTAAACAAATTTAACGAAAACAGGATTAGATTGTGCAAATTCATTATCAGTTCACCAAAATGTAAAATTTCCGAATTGCCACAAGACTGCTGTCAGCAAACACGACGGGACACAAGGGAAAATCAATTATTATTAGTTATTGTTGACTGAGGCATCAACATTCAGGCAAGTACTCAGGTAAGTGAAATGGATAGGGAGCTTAACTGGGTGAGGTAATGAGTCCTTTTCTTGCTTTCAGGAGGCTTGGCCGGAGCTGAGGATCGGTGGAGCACTGGAGAACCAGGAGCAGATTGCTGGAGTACTTAGAGGTGAGTAAACAGAGCGCTGAGTCAGGCAAGTCAAGTAACACAACTGTGAGACCAGACAATGAGAGTATGGAGTGAGCATGTTCTTATGGGGAGCTTGATTGGCCGCAACAGGTGAGGAGGATCCACTGATAGATTCCAGGTGTAAGAGATTGATAAGGGAGTGCAGGTGAGTGGCAAGAGGGATGGGGGAGAACGGAGGACCAGGTCCAAGGCACGGAGATCTAGGGGAGGAAGGCAGAGCAGGAATCCAGCCAGGGCGGAGCAGACAGAGCCGCAGTCCTCCAGGGAGGAGCAGGTGTAACTGTACCATAGGGAACCGACAGATTACCAGCGGCCACATTGTTCTTCAGGACAGAAGTAATCATTGGCACTAACTTGCGAACTGGGACAGGCTCTGGAGCAGATTCAAGGTTCGGAGCAATCTCAAGGGGGAACTTAAGAACTTGAGCATATTCTTGGCTTAATTTTAGGGCCTGACCAGGAGATTGGCTGAACTCAACACTGAGAGTGGGATCTTGGTTGAGCTCTGGGATGAGAGCGAACACAGTTCTGTGTTCCAAGGCTGAAGGCACTGAACTGTGCTCAGACAATACATCTGATCCAGGATGGTGTTCGGGAATTGAAGCCCTCTCGGTGCTAGACTCAGGACCTGGAACATTCTCAGGGTAAACCTCAGGATGTGGAGCCACCTCCTGTCACTGGTCAGGGGTTAGTATGAACACTCGACTCAGGTCTGGGGCTAGAGTGAGCCTTGGACTCACAGGAGAGAACTTAGGGCCTTCCTTCTCCGGATCTGAGTTGGACCTCACACTCTTTGGAACAGATTCAGGGACAGCATTCCTTGGGATGGATTCCTGGACTGGGGCAGGCACGGTACCTGATATAGGAACTGGAAAGCGCTCCTGGTTTAACTCTGTGACAAACCCTAGATCCAGGCTATGCTCTGGTAGAGGAGACGGGAACATTGGAGTGTGCTCTGGAGGGCGCTCTGCGGCTGGTCCCTGGACTAGAGAACTGGATTCTCAGGGACTGGGAATGGCACTCCCGGCTGTGACCCGAGAACTGGATTCTCTGGGACTGGGAATTGCAGCTCTCTCGGGGGTAAACTTAATAACTGGATTCTCCTCGGGGCTAAACTGAGGTATTGGAGCCCTCTGTGGGCTGGACTCAGAATTGGGATTGTGCTCACGTGGAGTAGGCACCGGACAGCGCTCTCGAGGAGCAGGCACAGCAGAGCGCTTACGTGGAGCAGGCACTGGAAGGTACTCAAGAGCTGAAGCCGACTCTGGTCTGGATGGAGTTCTCGTACAGGCCTTTTACTGAATTCTGGGGTTGGGACGGATTCTGGATTGAACTGGATGAAATGAGCAGACTCAGCGGCTGAAGCAGGTCGAAGACTGGAGTCTGAGGCTGGCATTCTCCTGGGTCCGAGATTCAGAGCAGGAAATTTGCTCGGGATGCCTGCTGCTCGCACTGACCTCAACGGCGGAGCCACCACCTTGGACATTAGTCTGGGGTTCATCCTTCTCAGGGGTTCTGGCATGGTAGCTGTGGTTGACTGAGCCTCTAAAGGGGCGGCCATCTTGGCTAGGGAGTCTGGATGAATTTCTGAGGCAGGAGCAGGTTCTGGGCAGAAAGCTGGAGCAGATTTGTGGACTGTAGTGGACTCTGGAACAGATTCAAGGACAGACATGAACAGGGTAGCCAATGATAGCGTGGTGATGGGGGTTTCATCCCTTTCACCCACGGTGAGGGAGGAACCACAGAGCAGCATCACATAGTCAATGTACTGAGCGATAGAGCATGAGATAGCTGGTGCAGGTACCTGACCTACAAGATTGTCATCAAGTCCCAGCCAGAAAAGGGTCTTTAACACATCACTCCAAGGCACTAAGTGAGAGAGTCTGATAAATTCCTCCACATACTCCTCGATAGGACAACCATCTTGAGTACTGGAGTAGAGTAGTTCAGCCGGATCGAACAAAGTGGAGCTCATCCTGCTGTGTTGTAGGTCTACGGTCTGGTCTTCTGTCAACAAACACAACGGGACACATGGGTAAGTCAATATAACAGCAGGTATATTGTAGACTGAGGCCGGTTATAGACAAGACATTGACATTCAGGCAAGTACTCAGGTAAGTGAAATGGATAGGGAGCTTAACTGGGTGAGGTAATGAGTCCTTTCCTTGCTTTCAGGAGACTAGGCCGGAGCTGAGGATCGGTGGAACAGGTGTGCAGTGCAGGTGAGTGGCAAGAGGGATGATGGGAAATGTAGTGCAGAGGTGGCTCAATTGTGACTGTGACAACGGCTTTTGAAATTTAGCAGAAATTTTATGAATGTAACCACACTTTCACTCTTTTAAGGGACAGTTGATTTTCGAATTATCACACAGTTATCAAACCTGTGAAAAAGATCTCAAAGACTATGAAATAGAATGAGATAATTTAGTATTAAGGTGTGATCACATTTACCGTTTTTTGCCAAATTGTTGCGGTCAAAATTAAGTCCTTTCAATTGGAATCCAGGTCATCCAAAATTCAGCTTGACTGAAAGATTTCCACAGGCAAATTTTACACCGGTTTCATGTTGATTATACAGATTTGAAAAAAATGACTTCTGTGTGGTCTACAATTTACACATCGCTACACTAATGACAACAGACTTTTTTTTTTCTTTTATTTATTCGTATTTTGGTAATGTTATCACACATTTACTGTATGATTTTCAACTGATAAATGATCAAACAGGTAAAAAAAAATTAAAAATCCCAAAGCTCTGGATCTGAGCTAAATCTAGAAACTAGAATATAGCAACTCAAGCAAGTTTTGGGGGCCCTAAGCAAGCGGTCCCTGGGGGTCCCCCTCAGTAGAAATCATGTTCCGGGGGGAAAATCGGTATAAAGGTCCAGGGGGGCCCCCGATGCCTAGCACACTACTGGACTCAAGGATGAGACAGCAAACATCCAAAGACCTTAGCAACTTAATTGCAACACCTTATCAACCACCCCAGCATTGTGCATTCTCACATATTTATTCATTCATTTTTCATTCATTCATTAATTCATTCATTCCCCAGAAAATGTACAATTTTGGTTTTAGTCCAGTCTTCATTCAATATTAACAATGCTAAAAGCATTTGGTTTACAACATAAAATATGGAAGTTAAAGGGATAGTTCACCTTCAGTTGCTTGTCCCCATTGACTACTACAGTATGGAGAAAAACTATGTCAATAGGTACCAACTGAAGATGAACTATCCTTTTATGGGAGATGGACAAGAGAGAGAGAGATACTGTATGGGTGAAATGTGTTTGTGTGAAAGAGAGAGAGCAAGAGCAAGAAATAGAGAGAGAGAGAGAGAGAGAGAAATAATAATGGTAATTTAGGCTTGTTTGCGCTCTGTTGCACTGCAGCTCTTGGCAAGGCTAATAGCCTTTCATTACACGTTTCCTCTTTAGCCAATTAGAGCTGCCCTCTTCCTGCCTGCCTGCCTCTCAGCCAACCAACTCCACCCTTTCATCTGCGCTTTGGTCACTGATGCACGTCTAATGACCTCGTGCACACACACACACACACACACACACACCACCTGTGTGACACACCCGGCCTCATAAACACTCTGGCTATCTTTAGATTATAGCATAATGCCAGATTGTTCGTACTGTTTATAATATAGTATGTAAACTGCGCACAGTATGGATTATGGAATACCTGTATGACAAAATGCAAAAATTAGCATTTTACAATCAGAATACACTGCATATATATATATATATATAATTTTAATATATAATAACCACAATAATAGTGTTGTTGTTGTTTTTGTTGTTGTTAACTAAAACTGTTTTAATTTAAAAAGATGAAATAACTTATTATTTTATAAGTTACATTAGGAACCAGTTTAAGTACTAAAATTGCTAAAAGTAAATCTGAAATATAAATAAAGCTAAATAAAAACATAAGAATATTATAGAATTATGTTATTATTATTAAAAGAAATACACAACTACTTAAAATAACTTAAATTACTAAAACTTGAAAATCAAGATGAAAACTGAACATATACAAATAAAATCTATATAATATTAATACGATAACGACATGTAAATAATACAAAAAAAACACTGCTATACCTCTTTTTGTCTCACATGTACATATTTTTGCACTGGTAACATGTATTATTATAACTTTTTCCATTTCCTCATTTCATTTCTTGTTCGTTTTTTCAGCAATTTGTATCATTTTAGGTATGTAAAAATATGCTTTCTTATGCAACCTCGCAATGACTGTGCTATTGGATATGAGTGGGTGGATAAGAACTTTCCACATGACAGCATCATAGTTATATGTTTATTTGATCCATGACTCCAGCTCACACTGATTCCATTATTCAAATGTTATTTCTAGCACCGCCCACTTGACGGAGCATACTGTGACATCATACATTCCAAGTGTTAACTGCAAAGGAATTCTCCACTGATACAAGTAGATATCAAAGCATTAATCATAAAAAGGTGAATTCACTAAGATTGTAGTGTGCTAACTTAAAACAATGAAATAATGATAATGTATAAAATAATAACACTAATAAACTAATACGAAACCACTAATAAATAGTAATATGAAACTACTACAAATAATGTATCGTAAATGGAAAACTACTAATTGGGTGATCGTGTGATTAGGGTGCTGCGATGATAAAATACAATATTAATAATACATGTGCGTGTGTGTGAGAGTGTTTTGGTAAAGGGTGATCTTCACTAATGGCAGTTTTGTAACCCAACATAAACCCGTTATCTCCTGCACACAGATTTCAATCACACCGGGACCCCTATTACCATACTGCCCCCTTCACACACACACACACACACACACACACACATGCATGCATGCGCACAGAACAGACCGCAGTCTCAGAGGATCTCTATTAGCATATTACCCCCTTCAAACTGGGCAGGGGGGTTAATCTAGACAAGGGGGGATTCTTTAGCCCAAGGAAATAAACACACCCATCTTAATAAATAGAACATTTCAAAGCTGCGGGTTTATCTGTCTCCCTCTTTAACAGGCCTGTACATTTTAATGGGATTTAATTTGTGATTGGAGTAACAAAATGTGGTGCGAGTCCACTGGGATTCACACTAACATCCGTGTGTGTGTGTGTGTGTGTGTGTGTGTGTGCGTGTTTAGAAAAGTGCCATTTACACTATTTTGTTAGTTGTGTTTGCTTAGACAAGCATCATTATTATTATTGCTCATATTTAAGGTTTAAACACACTTGTAACCCTATGCATTAAAATGTACCATGTAACTTATCCTTTCAAACACATGCCACGTACTTAGCAACGTATTCTTATATTTATGTTGGTTTTACATGCCTTTTAAAAACCTAATCGTTTTCAAGAAAAAGTTAGCATTTTATGATTTTGACCTTGTGACTTTAATGACGAAAAATACATTTAATTTTTTATTTTATATCTTTTAAAAGTTTTTTTATTTTTTTAAATATCGTTTTTATAATTCATTATTATTTGGGGAGTCAAACCACATTTCATTTTATGATCTAAACTAACCTTGCGTCAATTTAAAAAAAATAATAATAATAATTATCAAATTATCTGACATTTGAATACATTTATTAACACTTAAGTGGCTTTTATATTCATTCATTCATGTGTTTTGTTTGTTTGTTTATACTATATGCTGGTTTCCCCACACAACATGTCCAAATATTAATTTAATGTTCAGAGATTTTAGCAAAACCACCTCACTTTTTTTTTTCTAAATAATAAAAGTTATGGTCACACTTTAGTTTGGGGGTCCAATTCTCTCCATTAACTAACTATTAGCTACAACTTTTGCTTCAATAAACTCTAATAGATTAACTAATAAGCACCATGTTAAATATTCACCTTAGCAACCCCTTGGAAACCAACCGCAAAACCCCATTGTGCTGAGGGGTTTTTGTGGGAAAATACCACACACATTTTCTTCAAAAACTGCAAAAATGTAATATATTATGGTAACACTTTAGTATAGGGACCAATTCTCACTATTAACTATTTGCTTATTAGCATGCCTATTATTAACACGCTGTTTATTAGTCCTTATAAAGCACATATTCTGCATGACCATATTATACATCCCTAATCCAAATACCTAAACTTAACAACTACCTTACTAACTATTAATAAGCAGCAAATTAGGAGTTTATTGAGCCAGAAGTTGTAGTTAATGGTTTGTTAATAGCGGGAAATGGACTTTAATATAAAGTGTGACCTATATTACTTATATTATCCTACATAGCCGTATGATTTTAAACCAAGTAAAGAACACCCAACAACTTTTGACATGACAATAAAAGAAACTTTCCTCTTGTCAAGAATTAACTCTAAATCCTAAACCCCTGTCTATTAAAACCATTACACTTCAGCCAACCTCTATTTTGTGTGACAGTTTGCAATTTGAGTGTTATAAGCATTACTTCAGGCTTAGCATTGTTTCCTAATAGAAACATTATATGTGCCATCTCCTATTATGTTGTTGCATGTAATCCTAAAATTGAAGGATACTTGTATCCACTCGTTGCAAGTACACACATTTACACACTCGTGGTGCTGGTGCTGAGCTGTATGGAATTCACAGGTAGGTGTGTGTGTGTGTGTGTGTGTGTGTGTGTGAAAGAGAAAGAGACAAAGCAGGTGTTTACGTTCTAAGCGGGTCATCCTAACAGCTATGTTTAATGACAACATCACCTTCCAATGACCCAGCTAATGAGAGGGGCGAGAACACCCTCAGCAGAACATTATCAACACACTATCTATCTATCTATCTATCTATCTATCTAATAATTTAAGTATGTAGTTTTATATTGTATCCTCGTGGTAAGTTGATTATTTGAATTCATTAATTTGCTTATAAATAGGCTCAAATTGAATCTGTTGACTTTTTTCTGCACTGACTTTAGTGGAGAATCTACAGAATGCTATGGAATGGAAAGGATTTAAGCGAGGTAAAAGGCTTTAAGTGTTAAAGTAAAAATATAACAATAGAGGTATGTATGCCAAATATACATATATTATGATTAAATAATCAAAGCAAACTTGCCACAATATTTACTAAATTAACAAAAAAAGTAATGGCAGCAGGATGTGCAGAAGCCTGTAAATAATGATCATTATAATGGATTTGTTTTTTTTTGTTGTTGTTTTGTTTTTGTTGTTTTTTTCAGAGCTTTCCTTAGAGATATGCCGGCACAGTATTACAGTATGTTTTTTTTATTTTATTTTTCTAATATGGTTAATTTCAGTTAGGATAAAAAAATTTATGGGAAATATATTTTAAAAATTAAATAAATAAATAAAAAGAAAACTGAGCAGTCACTGTTGCTTGTCATCGGTCTGTAGTGAGATTTTTATTCACAAATCAGAATTTTTTAGCTTTAGAAAAATAGATGTAAAAATAGAATGAAATTATTGCATCTATATACAATTATTTAATTCATGAATCTGGTTTTGTCTGATTTTAACCTCTTTTTTCTCTAAAATAAACACATGCATCCATGCAATATGAAGGAGCAATTATCTGATAACCTCCAGGGCTACCAAACTTTCTAATATTGGGTCAAAATGTAATGCTTGCTAAATGAAATGTAAGAGATAAATAAATAAATAACACACAAAGCATGTCACCTGAGAGAACTTTTCAGGTTTTGTTGCAACCTGGTCATTTCTACGGTGTTTCTTCAGGTCTGTTTTACTCATTGACACCACACTAGAAAACTTCAAAATACCCTAAAGTCAGTGGTGTGACACACACGTGTACGTACACACTCTCACAGATGATTACCATACTCTACATTACTGCTGTACAGATAAGTGCTGTCTTCCTTAGGGAACACACACACACACACACACTTTTACAGATAAGTGGTTGGCTCCTGAGGGCCTGCCAATCCAGAGTAATCCTACAAACACTCTGAATTTTCATTTCAAACAAAAGGCAAATCCACACACAGACACGACCAAATCTGTTGCCCTTCTCCCCCTTTCTCTCCCGCTCTTTTATTGTTCCCGCTTTTTCCTTTCCCTTTCCTTCAAGCTCAACCACTTGTTCCTCCTGCTTTATTTCCACCATTTTCGTGAAAGAATGAAATGTGATGAACAAAAAACGTCAATGACAGAGGAAGGAGACTGCTAAGAATATTTAATTACCATCCATATTCTTCAGTCAATTGGTTTATTGTTTTTAGGCCATTTGGTTCAAAAATTATTAGCTAAAGCATAGATGCAAATTTGATCTGTTGGTGGCGCTAGAGTCTGAGATAGAAAGCTTAAAACTGAGATGTTAGAGGGTGAGATTATTTTCTATTAATTTGCCAAATTTCACAACTTTTTATTATATGGTTCTAGGAGTTGCCTAGAAACAAACAAACAAAAAAATAATACTAATAATTTAAGCAAAATTAAGTAATTTACATTTTTAACAACATTTTACATCAACAATACAAACATATAAATTAAACAGTTAAATTCAAGTTGCCTCAACAACTTTTTTTAAGAGAAAATTATATTTTTGTGATTTGTTCATTTAAATAGTGATTATTAATAAAATTATAAATAATTAAAGGGATAGTACACCCAAAAATGAAAATTCTGACATTAATTACTCACCCGCATGACATTATTTATTTTTGATGAAACTCAAGAGCTTCCTAACCCTGAAGACCCCTGAAGAAATTGTAGAATAAAGTCGTAATTTTTGTTTTCTTTGCACACAATAAGCATTCTTGAAGCTTCGTAAAATTACAGTTGAACCACTGATGTCACATGGACTATTTTTAACGATGTCCTTGGTACCTTTCTGGGCCTTGAATGTGTCAGTTGTGTTGCTGTCTATGCAGAGTCAGAAAGCTCATGGATTTCATCAAACATATCTTAATTTGTGTTTCGAAGATGAACAAAGGTCTTATGGGTTTGGAACATCATGAGGGTGAGTAATTAATGACAGAATTTACATTTTTGGGTGAACTATCCCTTTAAGTACTGTTTTTCAATGTGATATTTAATACTGAAACCCTTTAACAGTTATTGCCACACACAGAAACTACTCATTTGTGAGGGACAAAGAATCACCTGAAATAATTTTTAGTTTGAACCTGGACATTCCCATGGTACTTTTTAAATCTTTATTTCACTATACTAATCTGTACTCAGCTGTATCACACATAATATTTCAAGGTATTTTAACCACTTTCATTTTTATCTGTTCCTCTCACAAAGCTATCAAACAGCTTCAAAAGATTTAGATTAGATAGTCATATGGAGTACTTTTATGATGTGTTGTATCAATGTCAATGTTTGTATGTGATGCTTAAAGGAATTTCTAGAGGTAAAATCAAAGTAGCATCTAGTGAAGTTTATCTTGCACAACTCAAATTAGTTAGTGATCTTTGCAAAGTCAGCTGAACATAAACGAATTACTAACCATGACCTTACAAAAATCTCAAAAGGTTACAATGACTTCAGTCATTACTAGGGAGTTATCATGATCTTCACTTTAGAATACTGATCCAAATAATGACTAATTCCTGAATAATTACTATTCAATACTTTACAAAAACCTCAAAAGTTTACAATGATTTCAGTCATTACTAGGGATTTATTATATAAAGTGTTACCCTATCATATAAGTAATCTTTAGTGCGCTCTACCAGAAATACTACCATACTACCGAATTAGTCAATTTGATAGCATTTTACAACAAATGAATATACTGTATAAATATGACTGTATATATATATATATATATATATATATATATAGTCACGGTGCACACAGCGGGGAGAAATGAGGAACACGGAGATGTGGAATAACTCAAAATACAGTCTTTAATGAAATCCAAAAGGGCAAGACAAGGTAGGGCTGAGACACACAGGAACACAAGGAACGTAACGACTAGACCAGACAAAAAGGAACTAAACAGGCAGGAACTAAATACACAGGATAATTAAACACACACAGCTGAACAGAATAATCAAACTAAACAAGGAAAAAGACCATAAGGACACAAGAGGGCGGGAAACACACAACACAGGTCTGACACACACACACTCACATATATATATATATATATATATATATATATATATATATATATATATATATATTAGTGCTGTCAAATGATTCATCGCGATTAATGATAATCCATCCAAAATAAAAGTTTTTGTTTACATAATATGTGTGTGTGTGTACTGTATGTATTTATTATGTATATATAAATACACACACATGCATGTATATATTTAAGAAAAATATGTTTATACGTTTATATATTAAATATATGTATATATGATATAAATTATATGAATATAAATATGTAAATACATGTAAATATTTTCAAAATATGTGCTGTATCTGTGTGTATTTATATATACATAATAAATATACACAATACAAACACATATTATGTAAACAAAACTTTTATTTTGGATGCAATTAATCGCGATTAATTGTTTGACAGCACATATATATATATATATATATATATATATATATATATATATATATATATATATGAAAAAGGGTTTAAGCATAAAAACATCGTAATACAGTGTAATACTGCTTTAAATTGTTGTTGTTGCCCCAAAAAAATCTGTTTAATTTAATTGTAATTTTGTATTTGTTTTTCTGAGCAAAAAATAAATGTCATACATTTTTTCCTGATTTACAGAAGACACCCACTAAAATGTCATTCAGTGTAACAATCTTGTCAGGCATGTTTACAACAAAAATCAATTTATGACATTTTAAAAGACTAATTACTACCCCAAACACTAATTAGCTGTAATTTTATATCTTTAAAATTTGCCACTTTCCTAGGTTTTGCCCATTTGTCAGTAAGAATTTTTTACTCAATAAAATTGAATATGCTCCCTTATTATTTTATATATTTGAATATGTACAAGTCAAAATAAGCATGTTGTTTGAATTTTTACATTGTGTTAGACTGAATGACAATATAACATTATTTCAACCAAATTTTGACATTTTATTCTCCAAAAACTTATTTGAAACCTTAAAAGTAGACACTTGACTTACATTTAATGTGCTTTCTATGGACATAAAATCACTTTTCATTTATTTTCACTTTTATCACTTTTCACTAATCATTTATTTTGATGTGGACATCTTTGACCCATATATATATATATATATATATATACACACACACACACACACACACACACACACACATACTAATATATCTTACATATAGATAAATAATATCTTATAACAAACCTAATATATATATACATATATTAGTCTGTATATATATATATATATATATATATATATATATATATATATATATATATATATATATATATACAGACTAATATATCTTATAATAAACCCTTTTAGTCTTTGTAGACAATACACACATATTGTCCACATACAAATCCTTTACTTGCAGACTACAATGACAGCCCACCAGAGAGACATACAGGTAAATGCATTCACAGACAGGACTGTCAGCATGACCATTAGGTATGTCCACTCCTGTCTCGGACTGGCTGAAGGGCCCGTTGTTTAGTGGGGGCCCGGGGCCGGAGCTCTGACCCCTGGCTCCGTCCTGCTCCATTAGAGTAATTATGGCTGGGGACAGGGAGCAGAGCAGGGGCCAGGTGAGGGCAAATTACAGCCTACCGGCCTCGCATGAGCACAGGTTAGAGTTACACACAAACATGCGTCTGTACTGAGAAAGATAGATTTTTACAAATCTATAAATATACACTGTTTTATTCTATTTTTTTATTTTAAATTATTTTATATTGAGTGGAGAGTGTGTATGGGTTACAAAAGTGATCCTAAAATAATATGTCTTACTTATTTCAGAGTAATAAAAATGATGTGCATTAGCGTATAATCCGGGATAATTCCTAAATAAAAAAGCAACTGATCATGTGTAGTCTAAAATATATTTACATATTCTGTTTTAAACAAGTCGCCATGCTTAGCTTCAGAGTAATTAGAGTAGTTTTTTTTTTTTCAGATTTGTTTTAGACTTTATAGTATTTAATACAAAAACGTTTAATGTTGAAACAAATTCGACTTTTTAATTGCCATTTTAAATATCAGGAGATGTATTAAAATATTACAACATTAGCAACATTAGTAACCTGCTACATTCTTCAGGGTGACAGTTAAATACAATTTACTTTCACACACATTCGTGTCACACTGTCACTGCTACACACACACACACACACACACACACACACACACACACACACGCAGGTGCACTTGTTATTCCTGGAATGTTCCCAAAGTGATTAACTTTGAGAGATAAAGCCAGGGGTAGCGATGATGTCACATCCTCCACGCGCAACACAGGCGCAACACATTACCCAGGATTCAGTGCTGTCAGCACATGCTGATAGAATCTCCAGAGGCCTGACCTCTCGCTACGAAAGGTCAGCAGATAAACATTACAACACACACTTCAAATTAATAGGAAGTGTTGCAATCTCTGTTTAACAAACCAATAACACAAATAGAATAAAATGTATTTATTTTGTGTGACCATTTCAAAAATACTTTCTAACAAAATAAATTAAAAATACACATTTGAATAACCATAGCAAACAGCCACATTGTAGTCTTTTGACCGTTTAGTCAATGTTTTGCCATAAAATTACAGTTTTTTACAAAAATACCATTTTAGTTGACAATAATGTACAAAATGACCTTGGTGTTGCAGGCTCCATGCTCTACTTTATGCAAATTTTGGAGTTACACATTCTGACTAGCACCTAGTTCAAGTTCACCTGTACATTTGCCGCATGTTCGCTTTAATATAATATTTTATCAATATCACCGATAAATATAAAATGTGTTTGATCTAATCATTCAATGTGCCTAACTGTACTGAATGTGCACTTGCAGTGTACTTCAAACTTCAAATTATATTTAATAAAATGTACTTGCAGATCATTTAATGAAATAAAAGGCCACTTAAGTGTACTTAGATACCATTTCATACTAAAAAGTGAGTTTTGTACTAATGTTAAATTAAAAGTTTTAAAGTATATGTACTTTAACGTACATAAAGTAGATGTGTCGTAACTTTAAATCGTACTAAATATATTTAAGTACATGAAAAATTCTAAAAGAAATATTTAAGTAAATTGAACTTTATCATTAAATACTTGTCAGTACATCCAGCGGTGTAATTTAACCATATTCCAAAGATAACAGAAGTAACTATGAAATTATATAAAGATATAATATGAAAAATAAATTATTTAAATGAGAATTAATAAATGAAAATGTATTATAATTTAAATTAATATTAAATAACATTAGATATACTTTTGTAAACAAGTAATTACTAAGGTATAATTGTTGTCACGATGGGGAAAACAAACGTAAATAAATATTTTCATTAGTAACTGTTAGGGGTGTGACGAGATCTCGTGTTACGAGATTAAAACGCGACGAGATTTCTCGTCGAGGTGAAAAGTTGTCTCGTAAATTGTGATGTCAGCATGATGGAGCTTGAGGGTGAAATTAGTATTGAAGATCCCCCTGCCACTTTTAAATCATTTGTGTGGCAACATTTTGGTTTTCCAGTGGAAATAAGAAACGGCGAAAGAGTGACAGATAAGACGAACACAATATGTAAACATTGTAAGAAAACAATGCCGTACACCACGGCTAACACGAGCACTATGCAAAGACACATACAGAACTACCACAGCTCTCTACTAAAACCAGTCGCACCTGTGACGAAAAAATTAAAAGGGCTAACAACTCTAAATGCCTTTGCATCTCTTCCACCGTCATGTGAAATCGTAAAGGGGAGAAGCCAGTCGGTAGAGTTCATAGCAAAACATTTTGCAGTGTTTGCATGTTCTTTACTGCATAGAATTCATTAAAATACAAGTAAAATAACATTAATTACAAGTTGGTTTCAAAATGCACCTAAATTGTTTTGCATTTTGTGATTTTCATTTGAATAAAATACTATTTTCCATTCATATATTTCATCATTGAGGATTTCTTAAAAATAGTGTAAAAATCTCGTCTCGTCTCGTTCTCGTGAACCCAATCTCGTGTCTCGTCTCGTCTCGTGGAGTAAGCGTCTCGTCACACCCCTAGTAACTGTGTATATACCTGTAAATATGAATAAAACAAATGTTTTGATCCTCATACACCCGGAGGGCTGCTGTATTCCTGATAATGTCACACCTCTAGTGATGTCACAATCAAATAATCATTGTGTACTGGTTTATGTGGTTTACGGGGGACACAAATTTGTTTAATAACATGGGTAGGACAGAGGTATTACAATTTGAAGGTGGTTTATGAAGACACTGCCTATGTCCCCGTAAATAAAAAGGCTTAAAAAACATACTAAATGGTGTTTTTTTTTTAATCTAAAAATGCTGACAGTTTCCTGTAAGGGGTAGGTTTAGGTGTAGGGTTGGTGTAGGGCAATAGCACATACAGTTTGTACAGTATAAAAACCATTATGGCTATGGAGAGTCCCTGTAAACCACTAAAACAAACGTGTGTGTGTGTGTGTGAGAGAGAGAGAAATAGTTAAATTTAGAGGTAGAAACAGGATTAGCCATTAATAATTTATTTAATTCTAAAATGTCAAAAAGCAGTACCAAAGTTGCATTATTTCCATTATATGGGGCAATTTTTACACTATAAATGTATCACTTCATAACAAGTAAATCTGCATTAATATTACCATATTTTAACTATGTTGTCATGGTGTGTTGCTATATAACTGTATTGTGTTAAATTGACGTCCCATATAACCCTAATTCACCCAACTACACTCTGCAACCTTTACTAAGAAACAGAGAAAGTTCATCTTTAATCCAAACATATTGGTTTGCATACATATTTCATCATGTATTGATGTGTCTTTCTTTAGATGTAAGGATGTGTCTTCCATTAGCTCCTTATCTGTCCCTCTGAATTTAGCGTTGTACATTTGCATCTTAATTTATAATGCCTGATTAATTTCTTATCTGGAATACAGCATGGAAATACATCCCCTTATGTCTTGATAAACCATCATTTAGATTTTAATTTAATGAAAACATATCATTGATCTTTTTTAACGATTGTTTTCGTTCGTTTGATTCGGATTAACATGAATACACCACTATAATATTAGTCTGAATATCTGAAATCTTTATCAACATAATGTGTTCTTGAGAAAAGCGTAGTTAATCTATCATAAACTCTTTAATGAGTGCAGTTTTAAACCGGTTTGTAATTTTGCTGTTGCCTGCCACACAAACACTAAAACCTGTTCCGACCAGCATACTAACCTACCACTGCGTCCTTATAGTACAGAGATGTTGTTCTGCACCTGATTATATACTGTATAAAGTATGCAGTAAATCACACACTACATGAGGTAAAGTATCCCACAATGCAATGCAGTCTACTTAAATGAACAAGAAGCAATATCAGCTCTTATTTTTTGAAGTACAAATACTGGTGCAGCACACGTCAAGGAAATTCACATGCATTTGGTGGTTAACCGATGTGAATGCATAAATAAGTTGTTTTTTTTGTACAAATAATCATTTGTTTGCAGTATTCCTAATTTGATTATTGTCCATATAATTATTGGTTTTCGAACACACCCTTACTAACACACGCACACACACGCGCACACACACACACACACACACACATAGGAGTTGGATTAGTGGCTCATTTTATTTAATGGTACATTGAAACTAAAACTGTCATTGCAAACTTTTCCTATTCTTTTTCATACTCTATAAAAGTGATTGGGGGTAGAGGTAAGGGATCTAGAAGATATATCTATAAAATGGTAAAAAAAAAATAATAATAATAAAAAATAATAATAACTATGCAATTATTTAGGATACAAAAGATTTGTTTCATTGTAATTTGGAGTTATGTTATCACTAGAATATCACACTCCTCTCAGCCAATCAGATTCGAGGAGCAGAAAGAACTGTTGTATAAATATGAATATAAATAAGTATGTCATCTGTTCGTCATATAAAGCAATCAATGAATTCAATATAAAAATAGGTAACACTTATGGTGTCCTAACCTTAACCATATAGTACATGTAGTTAATTAATATTACTCAGTACTTAATGTTTTTATATATATAATTACACTGTAACAAGGACACCTTGAAATAAAGTGTAACCAAAAAATATTTTAGTTTGTGAAGATCTTATGAAATTGGAATGGCATGACACTGAGTAAATTACGACAACTTTTATTTTGTTAATACTTTTCATATAAAACTATTTTATTAAGCAGTAAGCTCATTGAGGCCATACTGTATAGTGAATATGACTAGACCTATTTTTAGGTAGCTAAGTAATTCATTTTACAATGAGAGAACATTTAAATATAAGAAAATATGGTAACACTTTAGAATAGGGAACACTTATTCACCCATTAACTACAACTTTTTCCTCAATGAATTCCTAATTTGCTGCTTATTAATAGTTAGTAAGGTAGTTGTTAACTTTAGGTATTGGGTAGGATTCGGGATGTAGAATAAGGTCATGTAGAATAAGGCATTAATATGTGCTTAATTACTACTAATAAATGGCTAATATTCTAGTAATATGCATGCTAATAAGCAACTAGTTAAGAGACCTTAAAATAAAGTGTTACCGAAAATATTTAAAAATGGAAATAAGTTAAAAATCTGTCATCTTGCTATTGAATGACAACACTTCAATTATGATCAGAAGGCAAAAATCTGAGATGCCCACATAAGAGATGAGGGGCAGCTCACCTCTCCAGCCCCCTGTTGAGAGGGTCTGCCCTGACCTCTGACCCCCTCCATTCAACAGCTACCTGAACTCCTGTGAACAGCACCTGATATGGCCTTTCCTTGACAGGTATGTCTGGCGCTCGCACCCCCCTCTTTCTTACAACACAGCCGTCTGGTCGGACGCACAGCGAAGAATGGAATGTCCCCGTTGTGCTTTTGTATCAGAGACGGTGTTCATTTCGTTTAGTGTCTGCACTCAATGCATTCATAAATCAGCCTGGTTTAACGTGTCATCTGTCCTGTGAAGACAAATCCATTCTGAGCCTTAAGCAAACATATACAAAAGTACTGTACACAGACTACTACAAGCTAATGTTGATCTGTTAAGTGTGCTGTCACTGTATGCAAACTACTGTCTGACCTAATAAATTCATGCTATATTTTTCATGTAGATTTTAACATCTATGCCAGACAAAGTTTAATTTGGCGCCCTTCTTTGTTCCATTTCAGTTTCGTTTCTTAGTGTGTTTAATGGTACATATACAATGACGAAATTTCTTTAGAATCTAAAGTTGCTTTTCCAGAATTGAAGACAGAACCATTCATCAATTCTCGATAAACTCTTCATACAGTAAGTGATTTTCCATTACGTTAGCGGTTTTTAAACATTTGCATACTTGCACAAATGCAAGTGGAACACTACAGTGTCTTAGTGTTTCCTGCGACACCGTTCATGCAACGTTGCACCACTACTGAATCCAAAGTAGAATGGAAAAAGAAACAACATCAAAAAGCACGACCAATGTAGTCCAATTCATTATAAAGTGTCGATCTCAAAAAGTCTCAAAAACACATACTCACAAAATATGTGTGTAGTATGAGTGCAATCGTATTACATACAGGCATAGTACATCCACCATATTGCCGTTGTCATGTGACCTACGATCTCAGCCACACAGGTTGCCTGCCATATATGAATATGACAAATCTCATGGCCTCATGTAACAGGAAAGTGTTCAGTGTATTATATCCAAAGATACTTCTCATTTTACATACCGCTTTTGCATACTATGCATTTTCAGAAAAAAAGGTTCAAAAGCTGTCACTGAGGCAGTACCCTTTTACCCTAGTTAAATAAATAAATAAAATACTATGCCGTAATTTATTTAAAATACATAAGTATACTTCAAATCCATTAACATATTTAAGATTTACAGATATAAAATTATAATTAAACTTTATTTGAAGTATTTCTTTGTTGCACACTTATTAATATTATGCCTAAAATGTGTTTTAATATTACTATTAATAAGGATTGTATGATCTCTGTATAATATCAGTCTTTAAATGCAAAATATTTAAAGTGTACCTGAAGTATACTTGCAATAGTTCCACTTTAGCACAATCAGATATACTTCAGTATATCTTTAGTTGGACTTCAGCACTACTTATGCACAATTAAAGTACATTAAACACAACATTAGTTGTTACAAATTAACAAACTTTAAGTAGAACATTTCAAATACATTTTTCTTCCTGCTAGGATACTATGTACACTAGAGGTACTAATATGCACCCTTTAGGGGTAAATAAGGTTCAAAAGTGTACCTTTTGAAAAGATACCACCCTAGTGACAGCTTTTGTACCTTTTTTTCCTGAGAGTGCATAGTAGGAAATTAGGCATACTTGGACACGGGGAAAATATAAGTATGAATCAGTCTAATAAATCACTCACTAACTGAATCATTTGGAGTGGTTCTTCAACTAAGAACAGTTTAAGACTTTTGGCATGACGAAACTGAGAACTATTTCTAATTAACTACTTGCTGTTACTCTAGTGTATACTTGAGACTAATTATTTGATTTGGGTGTTACTTTCTTAAAAGAGTCATTAATAGAATCCTCAAGGAATCAGAATCATTAAATAGTATCCGATTCCGGTTCCTGGTTGCAATTTTAAAAATATGACAAGCTTAAATGTAGCACAATTACATATAAATAGATTAAAACAAATTGTATCTGAAAGTGTAACATGCAAATATGTGTATGTACAGAATGAGAGACACAGACAGTGAGAGAGAAAGAATAGAGTACTTGTGTAGCATTGAGCCGGGGTGCCTGCAGGCAAAAGCGGGATTTGTAAGCTCTTTGTAAGTGCCAAGGCCACACTTAGAGAACAGAGCATAAGTGTGTGCGTGTTTGTGTATATATGTAAGCGTGTGTGTAATCCCTGATGGACATTTTAATTGAAAGCGTCAGACCTTTCTCGTGCGGCTGCTTTCAGAGATTGCGTCAGAAGATTCCATCACTTTCAGTCTAAGCTCTGATTGACAAGGTTCCCTCTCTTACACACTACAGACTCACTTAACTAACCTGAAAACACTGACTGGCTGACAGAAAGACCATATTGTGCTTAAATATTCTTGACTTGCTGAGTTCATTCATGGGCTAAAGGGTTCAACAATAGGAGATGGTTCAAACTACATTTATTAAGTGTCTAGTGGGACAGATGTAACTGTAAGAGTGTGCCAGACATTGAAAAGGTGGCACCAATCAAATACATTCATAGACATTCATGTTTACAGTTGGGAAATTCCAATTGATTTTTAGCAGATTCATTTGGATGATTGATTTCATTGTACCAGTTGATTTCATTTCATTGATTTTCATTGTTTCCAGTGGTCCACTCTTTATGGCGCCAAATTCAATTGCAATAAATAAACGGAATTGTGAGATACAGTCACAATTATAAGAAAGGAATTGTTTGAATGGTTATAAAAATCGCAACTGTTAAAAAGAAATGTCAAAATTGTGAGAGAGTCAAAATTATGATGTACTGTATGAATTCAAAATTATGAGAAATAGTTGCAATTGTGAAAAAAAAAAAAAAAACTGTTGTTACAATTTAGTGACAATTATTTGATATAATGTTGGAATGTTGGAAAATTACGAGAATAAAGTTGCAGTTGTGAAATATAGTCACAACTGTTAGAAATAAATGTTGAAGTTGTGAGAGTCAATTACTACAAATGAAATCACAACTTTGAAATATAAATTAAAATGACGCGAAATATAATTTTATTTGATTGTGAATATATAAATATACTAAAACTTTCCCCGCCAGCATTTTTTTTTTTTTTTTAAGTTGCCAGCCACCGTCAGTATTTTTTATCCTTTTCACAATATTTTAATGGCTCCAGAATATTTTGTTGTATGAATATCTGAAAATGCAGTATTTCAAAAGAAAGAACAGAGCCTCTTTATTTAAACAAACAAACAAACAAACAAAACACCTTTTATTTTAAGGTCGCTTAACTAGTTGCTTATTAGCATGCATATTACTAGAATATTAGCCATTTATTAGTGGTAATTAAGCACATATTAATGCCTTATTCTACATGACCTTATTCTACATTCCTAATCCTACCCAATACCTAAACTTAACAACTACCTTACTAACTGTTAATAAGCAGCAAATTAGGAATTTATTGAGGAAAAGGTTGTAGTGAAAATGTGTTCCTTATTCTAAAGTGTTTTTGTCAAAACTTGAATATGAGTAAGTTTCATTAAAAAAATAATTTCATTTTAAACTAAGCCGAGAAAATCGTGTTTGAAAGATTCAGATCTATGATCAAAACTGATGGAACAGATCGCTTCAATAAACACAATCAAAAGCTTACCTCCTATACCACTTCCTGGATCGTAATTTCATTTGGTTAACATCAGGAAATTTTGATTTATATAATGATTCATGTTTGATAATCGCGTTATTTTACATATGCATCTTCTCACGTATGCGATCGCTTGTTTCTGCTTCATTGCTGTGTTTTGATCCAGATGTTCAATACACTTTCAGAAGATGTGTAACAGCGCCTCCTACCATACACCAGTGAAAACACAAAAATCCGCAAAATTCCATCAATGGCGGGAAAGCATTGTCTCATAAATGACAGAAATTTCCATGAATGTTTGGGGAAAAACTTCATATATGTTTACATATAATTATCACAGTTATGAGAAATAAAGTCACAATTGTGAAATACATAGTCGCAGTTAAAATTTCAAAAGAGCTGCAATGTAGTAGTCGCGAAGTACTACTTTTTGTAAGTAGCTTGTAACGTAGCTAATTAATTGTTGTTGTTGTTTTCAAACGTGGAGTATTACTCTAGTATAAATTGGATAAAATTGAAAATTAGACATTACTTTCTAAATACACATTACTGGTTTTATTGTGCATGAAAAAAAATAAAAATAAATCATTATATTTGATCAACATGTACTAAATTATTCTGCTTTTGAAACAATTTTCCATTTTGAGTGACATCACCAAGCCCAATTATTACTTTAAATGATCAGTTATTCATATTTCTTTCATCTTTTACTTAGCAATATATGAAATATGGAGCCTACAGAGGGAAACACACATACACAGACAGACCACTAAATTATGACGGTGTTGACAGGGGTCAGTGGGATTGGCCCACCTGACCTGTAGGGCTTAAAATAACATCTCACCAGTGGCTTAAATTGCCTTCTGTTTTATCAGCTTTACCCACAATTCACTTTACATTAAAACACCACATAGCAGCCACTCATTTACTCTATTTACACACTTCACAAGCTTCTCTCTGTCATTTCCTCTCTGTCTCTCCGTCGGTAGCCCACAACTTACGCGACACATCATCTACTGACAACGGCGCTTAATTAAAAAATGTTCAAATAAATAAAAACAACAAAAAATATACATAACTTATTGAATTTGGAGCTTCTTTGATAGATTTATCCCTCAAACCAGAATAATGCAAAATAAGATTTAATAACACCTTTCATATTCACGAGTACAAAGACGCAATATTTGCATAAAAGTGTGTGTTTGGATGCTGGGGAGGCCGTATGGCTTTAAGCTCATTGAAGTGCGGTTCAAGGCAGCGCGGATGTATTGTTTCATGTTAAAGCCTGATGGAAGTCAAGGTGATTATTAACACGGGCGGCTCAGAAGACTAGGTTTTGAAATGCCAAAATACAGACAGGCTGACACAAAGGCCTTCACATGTTTGTTTAAAAGAAATCCTGCAGAAAGGAGAAAAAATACATCATTCACTGTCACCGCGCAGTCATCCGCTCAGAAAAAAGGGATAACCACGCTGCTGTTGTTCAAACAATTCCAAACTGAAAGAATTTTGACGTACCGCATGAGATAGTGTGGCATAAACTATTAGCCGGCGGTGGAAAATAAATTATATCTGTCAGTTTTAACCGGATTATGGTCTTTGTTAACGTTTGTTTGTGAGGTTAACTGTGTGTATGTTTGGTTCTTGTATTCATGAGGCTTTACCTGTAGTATCTCTGGCTATAACTCTGCATCTGTATTAGGCCTGTCAATATAATGCATTAATTTAGTTAATTATGTTTAAAAAAAAAAAATATTGCAGAAACACATTTACGCAATTATTCATACCATTCCGTAACGAGGGATTTTCCTGCATTGAGGCAATACTAGCATGAAGTAACACCCTGTGTGACAGCACAATTGAAAACAATCACAGTTTATGCGTTCCTGCATTCAAAAACAGCTGCATAGAATGCAATACAAAGGAATGGAACACAAGGATCTCATTTTTGCTTTTGTTTTTTTTAATTCAGCACTCATGGTTCAAGACATGCACCATGTTTGAAAATTATCAGACTGTCATTTAAAAATATGATGCAGATGAAAATGGCAGTTTGGATGGTTTTATGTTGTATGTCTGAAAGTCACATTGTAATTTACTTATTTAATGATGCTTTATTTATTTATTTATTTTTAATCATACTTTTATCATTTACTTTTGCAACTTCATATACCTATGCAAAAGTGTTATTCGTTTCCCCTTGTCCTTCATCTAGACTTTAAATTTTTAAATATGAAGATCCATTCTAAAAATATGAATTATCACATTTTAAATTATTGTTATCTAAACAAAAAGTGAATTAAATAAATATTTTTTTTTTTTTTTTTTTTTAATTACAAACATCTCACAGGAATCAATTCCACCAATTTGTTTATAATAAAGTTATTTATTATTTTTGTTTGTTTGTTTGTAAAGAAATTAGAAAGCAATCAAGGTATTTTGTGAAATTATGCAAAAAGTGAGAAAATACTAGTTAATTAAAATCTTAGCTATGAAATTAGCCTTAGCAAGCCAAAGGAGATGGCTATGTTTATTTTAAAAATGTACAAAATATATTTTCCACTCCAGTCATTTGCATAAAAGGATGCTAATAAACATACTACATGTTGGAAATGTCGCTGTGGTGAAATTTTAATTTCTTTCTAAAGCCACTTTTGCATGTATTCCATGGTTTCGTTCCATGTTGTCTACATTCCAGGTTTTCATCAGCCGCAATAATGTAATGTCTTTGAATTATCTTTATTTGGGGAATTTCCCAGCAAATATTGATGCATGTAATTGATTAATTAGCATGTCATGTAATTAATTTGATTCCAATTTGAAATAAATGGACAGCCCTAATCTATGCACGTATGTCTGTGTATGTTTTTTGCTTATCCCTGCCTTGATTCTAAGTTCAAACATGTCAAGAAGCCCATTCATTCCAGCTGCAGAGCCCTCTAGGAAATGTTACTTGCACACCTCGCTCACTAAACCTCTTTTCCATCAGCTGACATTCTGCAATAAGATTTATGGACACAATTAAGCAGATCGAGGCAGGAATCTCCCCAATTCCGTAAGCACACAGTATGTGTGTATCTTGGTAAACATTATAAAGGGTAAGGCTTGTTATCAGATGCCACTGTCATAAAAAAGACTGATTGATGTATTTCCACAATTTACTTCAGAGAGATGCAAATCCAGTGTTTATAGAAAAATGTGTATATGCATATGTAAACACGCTCTTAGGGCAAGTGGTTGTTTAGACAGTTAATTGTTCTTGAACAGGTTAGATCAGATATCTGATTTGATGGATTGCTCTTTTAATAAGACCAGAAAAATCCAATTTGGTGAATATAAGTATGGCAGGTGTTTTGGTTGATTTATGTTTTTAGATATATGCCCTACATTTTACAAGTAATTTTGGTGGTAATAATAATTAAATACAACACTTACCAACATGCACAGTAAACAACCAGAATACATGCTGGTGAGTACTATATCCCACAAGGCAACACATCAAACTGAAACAGAAGGTGCAATTTATCTCCTTGTAGACTCTTTGATTGGATGGCCAAAATTGGATTAAATATGCAAAATGGTCATTTTAATTTTTAGTTTAATTTTTAATTAAAGTTACATAATAATGTAGCATGCTACTATTTGAACTGTTGCATATAAATAGTATGCATTAAATAAATCACTAGTATTCCAAATATAGTCTCTGTGTGTGTGTGTGTGTGTGTGTGTGTGTGTGTGTGTGTGTGTGTGTGTGTGTGTGTGTGTGTTTGGAAACACAGCTTGAAAGTCATGGACCAGAGATAAAACTTGGAAAGCTTTGAGTGGTTTACAAGACTATCACGCAGGTTTGTGCTTGTGTACCATTATCAGCATTTCACGGTTTTAACATTTAATGCACCCGAGGTGTGAAGGTTTATATTTGAGTTAAATTTGAGCGTTTGTTCATACAAATACATTTATATCAATGCAACTATCTCACAACACACATTAGCTGAATCAACATGAGAACAGTTGTGCGCATGCATGCGCGCACACACTTGTAAGCCATGGCTTTCCCATTATTCTTAGAGTATAACAAGGCAAGTACATAGACAACATTGAGAGGGATAAAAATGAAAACCGCATTTCATATATAAATATTGGAGATTATTGGAGACTTTGGCTTTGTTCGCAATAGAATACTAAACATGCTTTAAACTTTAGTAAGCATTGTTGTCACATGATCTCAATAAATTGTATGTGTAATTCAGCGAGTGACATCTTATGTCACAAATTAACAGCAATTACACATTTATAAAGCATTTATAAATATGCATTTATAGAAATTGGTGTAAAATGTATAAACTTTCCGATCAAAACTGTGTCACGGATCAACCAGGCTCCACCACCAATCTCACACAGCGATCACAGTCACCTGAGTTTTAACCCAAGCCACCTGCAACTCATCAACACTCATTAGATCAGCCCTACTTAAGCACACACCTCACATCCATCATTGTCCGATCTCGATTACACGAGGTGGACTCTCACCTTCTATGCTCAGATACTTACCTCTCGAGTACTTACCCTCTATCCCAGGTCATCAGTGGTCCTCCGTATCTCCTACGCCTGTCTGTCTTCATCCGTCGCCCCAGCTTGCCTTCGGAGTCAGCCCGAGGTGTGTTCTCACCCAGTCCTCCACGAGTTCAAACCAACGAAACCAACATCAAGATATCCTTTTGTCGTTTCTCAATACCACAGTTACCCTCTCATTCAGCCTGCCATACTTACCCGTCTGCTGAACTCAATAAACTCCTCATCCATCATCCTCTGTGTCTGGTCTACTTCACATAACAGAAGATTGGACCATTACAGAGTGATTCAGGACGAGTCGGACAGATCCCTTCCAGGAGCTCGTGGACAATCTACGCCGTGTCCTCACGGCTACACCTCCACCGGCACCGGCCATCACCTCCGTAGCCACCATCACCACTTCTTCTTCGCCGTTAACCGCCAGTCCCATGGCCAAACCAGCACCATTCTCTGGCGTGGCGGAGGAGTGCAACGGTTTTCTCCTACAATGCTCACTCTACATTGAGAATCAACCTCACCTCTACACCACAGAAAGATCCAAAATCTCCTTCCTCATTTCACTCCTCTCAGGTAAAGCATTGCAGTGGGCAGAGATAATCTGGGCTCAGGCCGGTAATATTACCCAATCATTTGATAACTTTGTTTCTCATTTCAGAGAAGTCTTTGGGCAGCCACACGGGGATCCCACTGCTAGTGACCAACTTTATCACCTCCGCCAGGGGTCTCAGCCGATCACAGAGTATGCTCTGAGGTTCCGAACACTCGTGGTGGCGGCTGGAATGAACGCTCATTAATCACAATTTACCACCAAGGATTAGAGCCCAGACTTCGCTTGCAGATGGCGAGTTACGATGACAGCTTTGGTTTGGAAAATATGATCCAACACTCCATTCATTGTTCCACTCGCATGCAAGCTTGCTTCGATGAACAGAACTACTGGAACCGTTGCACTTCCTCATACCGTCACCCAAAGACCCCCCTTCCTCCAGAACCAGAAACAGAACCCATGCAGACGGAAACTATGCGGTTGACACCCGCTGAGCGGCAGAGGCGGCTATCCAAGGGACTATGCCTCTACTGTGGCGGCGGAGGGCATGTGATTTCTTCATGCCCCACTCGTCCACCTCGATTATTGGTGAGTTCCATCCAACCTGTTCCCCAAAACATGTCTCCACTCACTATTATTGTAACGCTGATTACTTCACGTATCTCTCTTCCAGTCCATGCCCTCCTCGACTCGGGATCAGCCGGGAACTTCATATCTAGGAGCCTCTGCCGCCAGCTCAAGGTCCCTACAGCGATCGATCCAAAGACCTACCAAATCCAATCCATAACTGGAAAGTCTCTCAGTCGTCATCATGTCAGATACCTTGCTGGCCCCATAACTCTCCACGTGGGCCATTTACACGAGGAGACCATACAACTTCTGGTTCTGGAGGAAACAAACATTGACATCATTCTAGGTCGTCCGTGGTTCGCGGTCCATGAACCCCAACTGGTCTGGTATACAGGAGACATCCTGAAGTGGGGCAACCAGTGCTTCCCAGATTGCTTCCCACGGCTGCCTCGACCATCTCCGTCAGCCAAATCCATTCTTCCGCTCAATGCCACCTCCATCAAAAGTCCAGTAGACCAGCAATCTGTAGACATTCCCAAGGAATACTCCCACTTTAGAGACGTCTTTTGCCCGAAGAAGGCCTCACAACTACCTCCACACTGGCCATGGGACTGCGCGATAGATCTGCTACCGGGTGAGTCAGTGCCCAAAAGGAAAATCTATCCCCTATCACTCCCAGAGCAGAAGGCCATGGAGGAGTATATAGAAGAGGCTCTCCAACAGGGTTACATCCGCCCTTCCACCTCCCCTGCTGCTTCCAGTTTCTTTTTTGTGGCCAAGAAGGACGGAGGCCCTGTATCGATTACCGGTCACTCAACAACATCACTGTGAACTACCCACTTCCTCTCGTCCCTGCAGCTCTGGAACATCTCCGTGGTGCCACTATCTTCACCAAGCTGGACCTCCGCAGCGAGTACAACCTCATCTGAATACGTGAGGGGGACGAATGGAAGACTGCCTTCGTGACCCCTACTGGAATATTTGGTTATGCCATATGGCCTAGTCAACACCCCCTCCGTATTTCAGGACTTCATGCACAAGGTGCTCCGAGAGTATCTCCATCGCTTCGTCTTAGTATACATCGATGATATCCTCATCTACTCTCAGAGCCTGGCCGAACATCGCCACCACGTTGCGGAGGTCCTTCAACGCTTGAGACAGTTCCACCTCTTCCTCAAAGCTGAGAAATGCTCATTTCATCAACCATCCGTGCAATTCTTGGGATATCATATTGACAGTAGTGGCATCCGGATGGACGAGGGGAAGGTGGAGGCCATTAAGACCTGGCCGCAACCCACAACCATCAAAGAACTCCAACGCTTCCTGGGATTCTCCAACTTCTATCGCCGATTCATACAGAACTACAGCACTCTTACCAGACCACTCACAAACTTACTCCGCAACAAGCCCAAGTCTCTGTCCTGGTCCAGAGCTGCCAATGAAACCTTCGAGAAGCTAAAGACGTCGTTCACCCAAGCTCCCATCCTTGTGCATCCTGATCCAGAGAAACCCTTCATTGTGGAAGTGGATGCTTCCACCACAGGTGTAGGGGCCATCCTTTCCCAGCAGCAGGGGAATCCTTCTAGACTCCATCCATGTGCCTTCTTCTCCCGTAAACTCAGCCCGGCGAAGCGTAACTATGACATCGGAAACCGGGAACTCCTAGCTATCAAACTGGCCCTCGAGGAGTGGAGACATTGGCTTGAGGGAGCCAAACACCCATTCACAGTGCTTACTGATCATAAAAATCTGCAATATCTTAGGGACTCAACCCACGCCAAGCACGCTGGGCGCTATTCTTCACCCGCTTCCACTTTAAGATAACATACAACCTAGGTCTCAAGAACATCAAAGCCGATGCCCTGTCACGACTCCATGCACCTGAGGAAGTAGAGGACAAACCTAATTCCATCATCCCAGAAAATATGTTTGTCAACCCCATCCAATGGAATCCAGATTCTACTCCCTTTTCCAATGTCTCCACGGCCACTCCGCTGGGCTGCCCTCCGGAATGCAATATATTCCTCGCCTTCAACGCACTCAACTCATCCATTCAGCGCACTCCTCATTGGGCACTGGCCACCCTGGGGCCAACGCGACCCTCTCGCTACTAAAAGACCGTTACTGGTTGCCGAACATGGCTAGGGATGTGAGAAGGTTCATCCAGGGTTGTGAAGAGTGCGCCATGTCCAAGAGTCCTCTCCACCTTCATGCAGGTAAACTTCTCCCGCTGCCCGTACCCAATCGGCCATGGTCACACCTAGGAGTTGACTTTGTCACTGATTTACCAGTTTCTGAGGGTAACACGTGCATCCTGGTCATTATGGACAGATTCTCCAAGTCTTGTCGGTTGATCCCCCTCAAGAACCTACCCACAGCCATGGAAACGGTGGAACGACTGTTTAACCACGTGTTCAGGTATTTTGGCATTCCCGAAGATATCGTATCCGACCGTGGACCCCAGTTCATCTCCAGAGTATGGAAGAATTTCCTCAAGCTCCTAGGTGTGACCGTCAGTCTCTTGTCTGGATACCACCAGACCAACGGGCAGACGGAGAGAAAAATCCAGGAAATCGGACGTTTCCTACGAACCTTCTGCCACGGCCACCAGCACTCTTGGAACCAGTTTATTGGCTGGGCCGAGTACGCCCAGAAATCCCTTTGTCAACAATCCACTGGACTCACTCCCTTCCAGTGCGTGCTCGGTTTCCAGCCACCTTTGTTCCCCTGGAACGGGGAACCATCAGATGTAGATAATGGATTACTGGTTTCGAGAGTGAGAGGGTCTGGGACGAAGCACACCACCATCTTCGACGAGCTATGAGCAGGCGCAAATTGACAGCCTTTGACGCTTCGACGCTCCGACTCACCTCCTTACCAACCTGGTCAGAAGGTCTGGCTGTCTACATGAGACATCAGATTGCGCCTGCCCTGTAAGAAGCTCGCTCCCAGATACATTGGCCCCTTCATCATCCAGAAGCAGATAAACCCGGTCACGTTTCAACTCAAACTACCCCCTCAATACAAAATTCACCCCACCTTCCACGTCTCACTCCTCAAACCTTACCACTCTCCTGTCTCTTCATCCACAGAGCCTGGCCGGACTTCGGAACCCCCTCTCCCACTGATTCTGGAAGACGGAGCAGTCTACGAGGTCAGAACCATCCTGGATTCCCGACGCCGTGGTGGTAGGCTGGAATACCTCGTAGATTGGGAGGAGTATGGACCGGAGGAGAGGTCATGGATTCCCAGAGACGACATCCTGGATCCAGCTCTGATGGAGGAATTTCACTCAAACTTCCCCAATCGCCCAGTGCCCAGAACGAGAGGTAGACCACCACGGTGTCGGGTCCTTCGGCCCTCAGGAGCGGGCCGTGGAGAGGGGGGTAATGTCACGGATCAACCAGGCTCCACCACCAATCTCACACAGCGATCACAGTCACCTGAGTTTTAACCCAAGCCACCTGCACCTCATCAACACTCATTAGATCAGCCCTACTTAAGCACACACCTCACATCCGTCATTGTCCGATCTCGATTACACGAATTGGACTCTCACCTTCTATGCTCAGATACTTACCTCTCGAGTACTTACCCTCTATCCCAGGTCATTGGTGGTCCTCCGTATCTCCTACGCCTGTCTGTCTTCATCCATCGCCCCAGCTTGCCTTCGGAGTCAGCCCGAGGTGTGTGCTCACCCAGTCCTCCACGAGTTCCTGGCAATGAAACCAACATCAAGATATCCTTTTTCGTTTCTCAATACCACAGTTACCCTCTCATTCATCCTGCCATACTTACCCGTCTGCTGAACTCAATAAACTCCTCAGTATTATCCATCATCCTCTGTGTCTGGTCTACTTCACGTAACAAACTGTCCAAACAAATAAAAATCCTGTTTGATCCAGAACATTCCTCATACTAAAAATGAAAGGTTAAGCTGAAAGCATTGCATTCTGGGACACATACAGCATACTGTGTAAAAGATTGGTTGATTTTGAAAAAAACGTTTGTGGTGACATTTCAGAAAAATTATATTACATTGCTTCTTCCATATTTCTCAACTTTCAAAGTGAAATGTCCAGTTAATGCTCTATTGTGTTTGAAACTAGTGTACCACCTACACTAAACACTGCCCTAAACCTAACCAATAGTGTTAAAGGGATAGTTCACCCAAAAATGAAAATTATGTCATCATTTACTCACCCTCAAGTAGTTCCAAACCTGTATGAATGTCTTTGTTCTGCTGAACACAAAGGAATATATTCTGAAAAATGTGGGAAACAGAGCAGTCCTGGGGCACCATTGACTTCCATAGTATTTTTTTTTTTCCTACTAAGGAAGTCAATGGTGCCCCAAAACAGCCTGGTTACAAACTTTCTTCAAAATATCTTCCTTTCTGTTTGGCAGAACACAGAAATTCACACAGGTTTGGAACTACTTGAGGATGAGTAAATGATGACAGAATTTTCATTTTTGGGTGAACTATCCCTTTAACAAAAGCAAATGTGACATAAAAATGCATTTGCTGAATCAACCATGCCATTTTAGCCCCTACAAGTTTTTAAGCTCTTTTATTATGATTTATGGGACTGGTACTCAAGTGCTCCATATCACAAGTGCAATGTTGTACCGGGTGAGCTAATGAGCAAGTTTACCATTTAATCTTAATGTTCTTCATTACGAACTATGGTTCCATAAAAGATCTTTGGTAACATTTTAGTATAGGGACCAATTCTCACTATTAACTATTTGCTTATTAGCATGCCTATTATTAATATATTGGCTGTTTATTAGAGCTTATAAAGGACATATTCTGCATGACCATATTCTACATCCCTAATCCTACCTAATACCTAAACTTAACAACTACCGTACTGAACTATTAATAAGCAGCAAATTAGGAGTTTATTGAGGCAAAAGTCGTAGTCATTGGTTTGTTAATAGTGACAATTGGACCTTAAAATAAAGTGTGACCAAACCTCCATCCATGGAAACTTTCAATTGTGCAAAAGGTTATTTATTGTAGAAAAAGGTTTATTAGATTATTAAAATGTATTGCACACTAAATAAATGGTTGAAAGGTTCTTTGGGCAACCCAAAATATTCTTCTATGGCAAAAAAATAAAAATAAAAAAAACCTTTTGGAACGTCTGTATGAAAATGAATGAAAGTAAAACATTTTTCCCATATGCCTATTCTGGCAAAATAGTATATGCAGTATGGTAGTATGTCATGTAACACATTCAGTGGGAAACATAAAATGTAAATGAGATGAGAAAGTGATGTCCAGAAACAGGAATGAGATGATAGCAGGATGGGGAAGGGTGAAATTGATCGATGTTCAAGTGCAGTAGGTGACCACGTAAGGTTGAGTCAAAGGTGAAAGGTCACACGGCTGTTACAGATAAGACCAGCCACACTGAGGTTGAGTGAAAGGCCAATCTAATGCTTGACAGCTCCTTACATAATCAAACACAAACATACTAAAGCTAATGGCTAAATCACATTCATCCAAGTGGAAGCCACAAAATTTCACTGCCAATAAGTAATATGTTATCTATCACAGCATATACTGCACGTTATAAGCTTTACGCCACACACAGATACACAACAATCCTAAATAGAGTAATACACCATTGCACAATACTTAGATTGTATTACAGCACAATGCAATAATCACAAAACGACAATATAGTGCAGATGCTGACAGGACATGTGTTTATGAGAGTATTGGAGTGTGTAAGTGTGTGTATACACAGCGAGAGGTTTAGCAGGATGAGTAAGATGCGGTATTGTTTGTCTCGACTGGCGGGCGTTGCTGCTGAAAAGGCGTCGTGCTAGCATCCCGCGGGCTAGTGCCAGACATCAACAATCGCACTTCAATCGCTCAGCACTGATCCAGCGTGCAGACAGCACTTAATCATCTGCTCTTAACGCAGGCATACTACTAACACACACACATACACACACACGCCTGAGGAAACAGCTGAGCACTGGGTTAAAAAGCAGCACTATAGCCACCAGTATAAAGGGCCTGTTGGCAGAGTGATTCATGCATTTAGCCAAAACGCATTACATTTGTCTCATGCCTTCAACTGAGTTTTACACGTCTTTTCGCATGTTTCAGAGGGCTTTGCACTGATATGACTGCCCGTAACACCAATTCCTCCAGTTAAATTTACATATCCTCCTCAGAGTTGTAATGCGTCGGCAACCCGACATTATGACTTCATTAGTCTCTCACTAGTTCCTTCCTATGCTGCATGTGTACATGAATAAATTTCTCACTGTATATCTAGCACATGATCATGGCATAATGGCAAACCTAATAAGATTTAGAAAAAAACTTTTCTCTGTTGTTCGCAATCCAGTCAAAAAGCAACAAATTTTTATTTTGCAATCTACCAGCTGACTATGACCCCTGGAACCTTATAAACTTTCTTTTCTTTTCTTTTGAATGGGGTGCTGGTTTACCCTTAGAAGGCTGCTTAATCAGCTTAAAGGGATAGTTTACAAAAAAAAAATAATAATACAATTATGTCATCATTTACTCAGCCTCGCTTTGTTACAAACCTTTCTCTTTCTACTATTGAACACAAAAGAAGATATTACAAAGAATGTTGATAACCGAACAGTTGATGGCAGCCATTGACTTCCATAGTATATATACAGTATACACAGAATTCTGGCATTAAACTCTAGATGCGCAGTCCGATAGGTCTAACTCAGTCTGATCTAATGACATCATTATCACATGGCACAGCTGATTGGTTCTCTCCTGTATTGGTAGCCAATGAGCTCTCTGCTCAACATTCAAATATATGACTAGTGCTTGTTGTAGCAGTTTTGCAGCGTGCTTCAGAAACTCTCCACCTTCCCCAGCTCCACCTGTATAGATCTGCTACAGGGTGATTCATGTACGCTGTGGGGGTTATTTCATGTAAGATATATTTGCAGCAGCAGAATTTATTACATGCTCATAGCAGCATGTTGTGGATGTACTGGCAGTAGCAAGTCTCGGTACTTGCTCTGCCACAGCAGCAGCAATGCAGCAGATCTATTCTGCCAAGACCAAATACATTATCATTGTCATGTACATTACCATGCCAATCCCTCCAAGAGTTGCCATGACAGAAATATATATATATATTTATATATGTACGTATGTATGTATGTATTTTTGCATACAATGGAAGTCAATGGCTATCATGAACTGCTGGGTTACTGACATTCTTCATAGTATCTTCTGTTGTGCTCAATAGGAAAAAAAACTTTTGCCTCAATAAACTCCAAATTGACTGCTTATTAATAGTTAGAGAGGTAGTTGTTAAGTTTAGGTATTGGGTAGGATTAGGGATGTAGAATATGGTCATGCAGAATATGTGCTTTATAAGTACTAATAAACAGCCAATATGTTAATAATAGGCATGCTAATGAGCAACTAGTTAATAGTGAGAACTGGTCCATATGCTAAAGTGTGACCAAAAACTCCATAGTTTGGAACTAATTAAGTGTGAGGAAATGATGACTATTTTCATATATGACAATATTTTTGGGTGAACTATCCCTTTGACCAGCAAAGCTACAAGAAAGGCCATCCTGGTTGACTAGTTTTACCAGATAGACCAGCATTAACCAGCATGCACCAGCATAGAAATTCACAGGCAAGGACAAAGGGGACACCCTGGAAGGGCAAGTCATACAAGTATCCAATCTAACTGCAATTTTATATATCATAAATGTAACTTTGTATGTGATAATGTGAGTTTTTCTCTAATGTGGACCTTGATATGTGAGTTTTGGTTAAAAAGTGAATCCTCTGGTTCTTGTAGAGATTTGATAATCGAATCAAAGATGCCATCTCTGTGATTGTAACAACAATTGGTAAATCTTTGATCACTCGTAATGTCATCGTTAATTATTTGTACTGATAGCCTGAGAAATTAAATTTAGTGTGTGTTCACACAGGTGGCATCAAACTGATATGGCTGCCAAGAAGTAATATCAGTTCATCTTTAATCAAAACATGAATATTTAGATTAAAGGACTGGGAGGGAAACAAAAGAGCATTGGTTTTTCCATATAAGAAAATGTGAGGGATAAAGACAGAGAGGGAGAGAGAGATGGACAGAGAGGCAGTAGGTGGATGATAAAAGCTTGCCCTGCCGCTCAGGGATTTGACTCTCTCTTTTCCCAAATGTCAGCAGACATCTGTTTCATATTTATGATTATTATCCTCCCCTCCCCGCAAGCCGGTTAACACTTAAACGATTCTATCACTTCGCAGGGTCGCCCGCTGCCTTATACTGCATAATTTATGAAGCTAATCTGTCAGTTAAAAAAACAGAGCCAGCAAAAGGAAAGATTTTGTGCCAGATGAAGTGTATAAATGCTGTAAAATGTTCTACGGGGAGCTGAGTTAAATGCCTGTTACTGTAAGAGCTATCAAGCGTGAGAAAACAACTGGAAGGTCACATTAAGCGGACTTAAATTTTCTAACTAAGGTGAACTGCTGGATGAAGCTGACTCAAGCCGAGTCCTCTGTTTACATCTTGAATTTCTGAATCTAATAGAGACAGAACAGATTGACCACTGTAGGATCAATCATTTTAGGTGTTTCTTGAACTACTTTTTTGTATAAGGTGATAATTTTTAGTAAAAGAAAAAGTAAAAACAGATTCCAACCTTATATGAAGATTTTTAACCATGCCTTCATCATTTGCTTTTGCTACTCTTCAAATGCCTTTTATGTATAGATTTCATCGTTTTAGCCGTGACTTGACAAAAATAAGATTATACATAATAAAAATAGAATTACTTTTTTTTTTTTTACTACGACAATGTACAAGCTAAGGTTAACATTATCAAACTGTTTAAAAAAAAAAAATAAAAAAAATAAAAAATACAGCTGTCATTTACACCACACCAACAAAACACAAAACAAGAACATTCACATGAACTAGTTTTTAGACATTAATAATAATAATAAATTAATAGATTAAGATAACAGAAGAGTAACAGAATATATTCAGATGTTTTAATTTGATTTTTTTTATTCATTTGTATGTATTTAGGATACATAAAAATGCTAGAATTATTATTTGTGTTATTATGACAAAGGAGCTGGACATTTTATTTTAATTAATAAATAAAATTAAAATTATATAAAATTAGAAATATTATAAAATTAGAAATATTTCCATTACAGAATGCTATTAAACAATACATTCCTTGAGATGTGGTAGAAATGACGGTAGAAAATAAAATTTCCTTTATAAATTATATATATATATATACACACACACACACCCACACACATACAGTATATCTAAAACTGTTTTTTTCAATACAATGGCCAATTCTGAGGAAGAAGCAATTTCAGAATTTTATGCCACTGTTTTCTGTTTTAGCCCCAAACCCTTTGTATCAAGACCAAGAGTAACTAATAGTGCCACCTGACTTAAACACTGCTAATTGTTTACATGGATGTTAATAACTTCCTAGGTGCTTCAAAATCCCTCTAATTTTGCACTCACTTATCTGAGATCTCCACTCAGGTCATCTGATTTCAAAATCAACAATTTGATCTCTTCAGTTTTTCTTTCAGCAATTTCTACATCTCTTGCTCCAGGATGAAGAAAGTGTGTAAACACAAAGGATAAAACCTCCACCCTCTTGTCCTTGCTATTGTTTGCGATTTTCCGCCAACAACATGACACAAAAATGCTGCCCTCTTCTCTACACCTGCATCCTTGTGCCGGCACGTCCGTTCTGTCCATCATTACACCTCTGTCCTCCCATCCTTGAGGCCTGACGTGTCAGCCGCCCCTCCCTGCGCGTGCGGCAGCCCGATCCGCACCCCGTTCCCGTAAGCGTTATTATGAAAAGTACACAGTTTCGATAGAGTGCCCCCTCTGACATTTCCCACTTATTAGCTAGTTTTCATACAGGCTTCAATCAACCTTCCTAATCCTCTGAGGGGCAAGAGCAGTTTTAATTCACCGATCGACCGATAAGCCAAGCACGAGCGAATGAGCGCCTGCCATAGCAATGCAGGCCTGAGAAAAAAAAAAGAAAAAAACGCAAGAGGGAGAGACAGGGAGAGAGAGAGAGAAAATGATTTACACATAGATGAATCGTGCTTACAAGATGGAACCCTGGGCATTAGCCGCGGATCTGAATTTCCTATCTGCCTCTCTCTCTCTTTCTGCCCCATTCTTTTTTTGCTCTCTCTCCTTCTCTTCCACCATTACCCTTGCTGATTGCAATCTTTCAGCGCCATTGGGTCCTGTGCCTGGGTTCTGTTTAATCTGCCTTTAATCCGATAGATTTTAAATATTCCCCCTGCTCCCGCAGACTGGAGGCAATTAACTAGCCTTCTGATGCTCTTCTTATCAGTTGCCTCCTTGTATCTGCGCGAAGCAGCCTCCAGACACTGCCAGACTGACGAATAATACCCGCCATTTACCGCCGAGACCAGCCAACACGCTGCCGCTCCTCTGCATTATAAACAGGTATTTGGTAAACATATCATATACACGCGCACGTAAACACACAAACAACGAAACCCTGCAGATTTCACGTGGCCATGCGTCGGGCAAACAAAAGGTGCGTTTTAAGTTTAAAGTGCTTCGTTGTGTCTATTCGGAACGTGAAATGTACGCAAATGCACTGGTAAATAAACATGTCTGGATTTTGGGCGTAGATAGCGACAAAACATTGTTAAATTGTGTATGCATCTTGTCTTTTGTTTTCAACTGAACTGTCAATTGAAGTCTGGAAAAAAGGGGTTTACATTGAAATATACATGGCTGTCGGAGCTGTGGGATAGTGGGTAGCACATGTACTTGTGACATAGGTTCCCAGGTTCAACCTGGGCCTGGTTCATGTCCGGATCTCATTCTGCCTCTCTAGGTTTTCCAGTCTCTCACAAATGTCTTATACATTTTTTTTTTTTTTTTTACAAATCTGAATTCTGGAAAAAGTCTATGTCTATGTGTGTGTGTGTGTGTGCGTGTGTGTGTGTACACGCACAGTTTGTGTTTTGAATGAAATGGATATTTCTAGAAAATAAAAAAAAACACTAGGGCAATTTGCATGAAAAGTAGTATTATCTGCAATATATTATACATATTATCTTCCAAATCAAAAATGCATGCAAACAAACAAACAAACAACACAACAATGCATGTGCACAAAGCAAACAGATGTATTTTAAATACTAACATATTTCATTGTTTCTACAGTATAATGTACAGTATGTACAATGTATGCAAAAAGCACACAGCTTAAAAACAGCAACAAAACATTGTTAAACTATGCATTCACTATTCTTGTCCCTTCTTTTAGAATAAAAATTGCATGTCAACTGAATTCTGGGAAAAAAAATAGGAAGTTATTTGCATCGGTGAAGTGTATTATCACCAACTGTGTTACAATGAAATACACATGACCATAAACGATGATCATTCTGCTATGAAATGTACACAAAAAAGGTGGTAACACTTTAAATTAGGGAACATATATTCACTATTAACTAAGAGTTTTCCATGAATAAACACCTAATTTCTTGCTTATTAATAGTTAGTAAAGTAGTTGTTAAGTTTAGGTATGGGGTAGGATCTAAAATAGATTTTTGGGATCTAAATTACGCTCATGCAGAATAAGGCATTAATATGTGCTTTATAAGTACTAATAAACAGCCAATATGCTAGTAATATGCATGCTAATAGGCAACTAGCTAACAGTGAGAATTGGTCCTTAAAATAAAGTGTTACCAAAAACATCTGTAGTTTGCATGTAAAACAGTGAAAAAACATTGTTAAACTGTGTATGCACTATAATGTATTTCAAATAAAATTGTCAGTTTGATTCTTGAAAAAAAATACTAGGTTATTTACATTGGTGAAGTGTATCATCAACAGTTTAATGATAAAATAAACATGTCCATAAATGATAAACATGCTGCTATGAACGTATGCAAAATGTAAGCAAAAACATGCAGTAAAACATGCTATATTTTGCACGTAAAAACAGTGACAAAACATTGTTAAATTCTCAATTGAATTTTGTAAAAAAAGAAAAAAAAACTAGGTTGTTGTTTGAAAATACACCTAGCTATAAACAATAAACATACTACTTTGCATTATATACTGGAATTCAGTATACTGCATATGTAAACATGTTGTGTTTGTTACGTCTATGTGGAAGGTGAAACGTACGCAGATATATAAATAAACGTATATATAGACGTAACCGTCAATAGGCATAAACATTTGAAACAAAAGCCAATTTAACCCTGTCTTTTGTTTCAAATACAATTGTCTGTTCAAAGTCTGGGGAAAAAAAACTAGGAAGTTATTTGCACCAGAGAAGTGTATTATCAGCGAGGGTTTTGCGTTGGAATAGGCACGGCGATAAACAGGCGAAATACGCCGATAAGACTGAAAAGATTGCGAGGATCTGCTTGACACGCACACAAATGCACACAAATATGAAATCACAATGATCCAGGTCGGTGTAAAACACACACTCTCTCTCTCTCTCATATCTGCCTATTTCTTGATTGTTGAGAAACAGGGATAAGATGTTTTAATCATCTTGTTCCTGGGAGGAGTTTGCTGTGACTTATTCTTTGTATCTGCACTAATGCTGTATATCAGCGATGACAGTATCTATCTCTGTGTCTCACACACACGCGCTCACAAAGAGAGAGTGCACTGGCTCAAGCAAACCCTGATAAGGATCGGTTAAGAGTTTTATGACATCATCAGACCGTGACAGGTTTTTGGTTTAGGAAGCCTGCATCTGATTGGTCATTTACGCTAATGGTGCCAAAAGATCAATAGATTGGTGCCAAGTACAAGGTCTGTCATAAAGGAACACTCTACACTATCGCACTTTCCATCACAAACACACAATCACCATAAAAAGCTTTTTCAGCCATTAGTGGTGTTTTCTAAACAAGTTTTCCCTCAGAAATCATTCTAATATGCTGATTTGGTGCTCAAAAATATTTCTTATTATTATCAATGTTAAAACAATTGTGCAGCTTGATTTTTTTTTTTTTTGTGGAAAATTTGATCGAACATCGAAAAGAACAATTTATATGAAATAGAAATATTTTGTAAGATTGCAAATGTTGTTACTGTCACTTTTAATCAATTTAATGCATCCTTGGTGAATACAATATTTTTCTCCATACATTCATTGTATGTACAACAATAGTTTAAATGTTCTTTAAAGCATTTTCTTTCATGCAGGTTTGGAATGACATGATGGTGAGTAAATGATGACAGAATTTTCATTTTTGGGTGAACTATCCCTTACAGTTTCAGTTATAGCCAGACCATTCCTGGTTTTAAAGACCTTCTCTTTCTCTCACTCTTGGTGTCATGTTCCACTGCACACATGCCACTTGCCATTAGAATCGAATTCAATTACTGTTACACTAAGCAGATTGGCTACAACCTTTCTATTAACAAGAAAAATATGCACACGCGTACACACACACACACACACAGAATGAAACTGAAGCCTTGGTTTCCACATAGTTTGATAATGATTTCATGGTATTTGCGTAGAAGTGAATAATTGTTTCCCACGACAGATCTGTGGGGATTTTGTGAATGTACAAAAATGCACACGCAGGCCAAATATAGGTCTTGGATACTAAGCAGAGGTTTAGATTAGCCTTTAATGCTGCAAATATACAGTATATAGTATATGAAAAGGGTTATACCGCCATGACACAGGTCAAATGTCACTTAAAGTTTGAAGAATTTCAGCTTTCGACTTTCTATCTCATGATGTGACATTAAATTTCCAATCCCCCAAAGTCCTCCGATCACTGTCGCCCTGTCACATGCTTTTGTCGCAATATACACTGCTGTAATAGTGCCCCTTCATCTTACACACTCACCCCATTTAACCATATAAAATGTTAAACTACATCATGTTGTGTAGTGCAGCTTATGCAAAAAAATCTACTTTAAATTCTTTCAGCATGCTTTTTTAGCTATATTTTAAATCAATGTAACATTCTTGTGTTGTTTGCAACTCCTGGCAACAGTGTGTTTATGTTTTCTTTATTTAAAGTTATATTGTGACTGTGTTGACTATGTAACTATTGCAACTTAGTTTTTCCATCATTGCGACTTTGTAACTGACAGTGAGAGGTTAAATCTAGCATTTATCTTGATTTTTTTTTTCTTTTTTTTTTTTGCAACTGAAACTTTATAACTCGCAGTGTGACTTTTTCGTATCTGTGACTTTATATCTCGCATTGTGATGTTAAATCTATTTGCACGTTTTTCTAACAGTATGACAATAAATCTCGCAATTGCGACTTCTCTCATAATTTTGACTTTAAAATGTACAGTGTGATATTAAATCTCATATTTATGACTTGTTTTGGAATTGCAACTTTATAACTCACAGTGTGACATTAAATTGCGCAATTATGACTTTATATAACACAGTGTGATGTTAAATATCATATTTGCGATTTTTTGGATTAGCGACTTTGTTTTTTTTTTTTCTATCAGTGTGATTTTAATTATTGTAATTGCTTTTCTTATGATGTAAAATTTCACAGTTGTGACTTTATCTCTCACAGTATGATGTTAAATCTCATATTTGTGACTTGTTTTGGAATTGCGACTTTTTTTATTTTTTGGAAACTATATCTCACAACGTGACTTTGTTTCGCTATCTTTTTTCGTTTTATTTTTTTTATCTGAGGCAGAAACAGGCCTCCGTACTTTTCACCAACCGATCAATTCCCTATGGACAAAATCAAGTCACACCCTAAATTTTTTTTCCTTCTTATTTTCACAATTTCACTCTGAAACACTTACCATTACAGAAGTCAAATGAGTTTGGAGAGCCGTTTCGTGTCGATTTTGAGGCCCGATTATTAAAAGTGCATTTTAACATCGTATTTTGATCTGTCTCACATCCACAAAGTCAAAGAGATTGAAGCGAAAATTGGAAAATCGGGTGGAAAGAGAGACCGAGGCGGGTTTCAACTGGATGTCTCCCCCCTCGGCAAGGGTCACTTCAGGAGTGTGGCCCAATTCCACCCCCTCTCATCACCTTTTCATTGGCAACTCTAGTTCTCTGTCTCTCCCTCTCAACAAATGACACGGAATCACATAAAAGCATCCCCAAGAGCTTCCTATGTAGCAGCCACAGGTCACACAGACACACGCGCACACACAAAAACATCTCCAAACGGGAGATGAGTGAGGCAGCCAATCAGAATCGCTCGGTCTTATCAGCGTGCACCCCATCAGCGGCAAGGGGTTTGGGGTGTGGGTGCAGAGGGGTGGTGGCGAGGGGGGACGTTCTACTGAGGAGCTAAGTCGCCGCGGCGACCGCTAAGCCCGCCGCGGTTCCACTAGCTCGACGGGGCTGTGTGAGCCCCAGGCGGGATTTGTGACAGCGAAATCACATCAGCCTATGCTGATTAGCCCTCTCTCTCCCTCTCTTTTGCTCTCCCCCTCCCTCCGATTTACAGAGAGAGAGAGAAGGGGAAAAAAACTATCTTACACTGTGCTTTTTAATAGGAAAACGATCACTATCTGCAAATTGAGTCCCTGCAAACTTTAATAAAGGCTACAGGGTTGAGTGGCATTTTGCATGCTGATTTCAGGCCGATTGGAGGCTTTTTTGATGAGAGAGAGGTTGCCATGGTAAAGCTGCGCTCCCAGCGTTCCAACAAACTGCCATCTCACAGAGCGAGAGCAAAGAATGAAAGACTTCCATGTGGAATCTCGTTTTTTCTTCTTCTAAAAGTGATTGACTGTTGAATAAGTGAATATGTGAGTGTGTGTGTGTGTGTGTTGGGTAGGACACATAAGGATATTCTCTTTCTGGGTGTAAAAAAGTGAACCAGATCATATGCCTGGGTAATATGGTAGAGAACATGGCATTAGTGTACACTATGGAGGGTACGTAATTATTATCGCAGGAGAGGGGAAATGCAATCAAGCAACACACAGTTTTGTGTCCCCTTGAAAACTACATTGGTATTAGTGTCTATTTATAACAGTGTCTTGCTTTAATGCGATGAACGGCTTTATTTGTATAGATGTCGGATAATCCTAAAGACTTTATATGGTCCGAGAGATTTTCCCAACGTTTTCATTAGATATAGCACAGCCATTCTGATGAAATTCAATAGTATTCTGCTAAGTTAACTCTCTGGCTAAATACTCTCATCACAGTATGTCTGAGTGTGACAGAGAGAAAAGGCCAGTGGAAAGTAAATACAAATATAGGTTGATCTAGATTTTTTTTTTTTTTTTTTTAAGACTATTTATTATATCCATCAGAATGATTTGTATTGTGCAAAGTGGGCAGACCTGGCTAGGATTATGTATACACTGTATACCCGCACATATGAACACACCCACTTGCATATATGGTTTATGGGGACTCTTTGTAGGCGTAATGGTTTTTATACTGTACAAACTGTTTTTTTCTATTCCCTTACCTTAAACCTACCCCTCACAGAAAACGAGGGGTAGGTTTTGAATGTCAAAAAAACTGTTTAGTATGGTTCTTCAAGTTATTTGGTTTACAAGGATGTGGAAATGTATAAAATATAGAAATTTGTAGAAATTTGTCAACTGGTAGAGATTCTGGACTATCGTCTCTATCGTGGTTACATGCTCACATGACGTTGCTGTGCTACTAGGTCATGAAAACTTATCGTTTGCACATGTTTTAAGCATTGCGGTTTAAAAACTAGTGATTTTAAGCCATTGAAATGCAATCAGCAGTGAAAGAGAACACGTTTAACAGTTTATTGGATCCGGGAAGCTCTTAAAGTGATGGCAGTCTAAAATTTCTGCTGTCTGTCACTCATGTTAATCAAACAACAAAAGAGAGAAAACTGTTCTTGACTAAATCACTTTTGTAACTTAAATAAGAAGAAAAATACATTAAATTTGCACACTGAAGAATATGCAGTGTTACTCTTGAGTTCAGGAGTCATCTTGAACAATCTATAAAACCAGCTCATAGGAGTCATTTGCTTGTGAATCAAACTTTGTTGGTCTCACTGATTATACAATAACCTGTGCAGTCTACATTACATTAGCAGCAATTATAGTCCTTTCTGAGTCATTTGTTCTTGGCTTTTTTATGCACTGATGAATCCTGCACAATGAGACCGGGATTATTTAAGAAAATAGTGTCAATAACTGTATAAGCTAATGTGTATGCATGCACACACAATATGTAGACAAAATTAGACAAAATATGTCACGTAATAAACATGTGTTAACAGATTTAGTGAAATGAGTGAATTCATTGAATACACAATTTATCTGTAAACTCTCTCTCTCTCACACACACACACACACACACACACACACAAACACAAACACTCTTGGTACATACTTCTGCCAGCTGTATTACAGCCCTAAAGGTGAGTGAAGCTTCCTCGCACAGCCAGACGGCCAAAACATGCCGTGTGTCTGTGTGTGTGTAGCTCTCCAGAGATCTTCTCATAGGGCAGGGTGCCAACACTTGGCACAGTTGAATACCCAGTGCCTGCCACTCCATGCCACCCAACCCCCTGGCATCAGCCCTTCACCTAAAGGCACTGCGAAATGTGAGCCAATCAGATCTCAGATCATGGAGGGGGCGTGGCCACATCAAGGGGCTTTGTAAATCAATCTGATAGGGGGATGATTCAAGCTCCACATATATACAAACATACCACAAAAACACACATTTCTGCTCGTTTAGTGTAGAAATGTATGTATGTGTATCCGCCTTCAAGTCCTCCTGTGAAGTTCTGAACTACGACTTGAAATATTTTTCTTCCCCGTATCACTGAGTATATTAATTTACCTGTTCAGTGTTCATTGTGTTTACCCATTTAGCTTTTTGATATAGCAACTGCCAATTTTAAGACAATGACAGGTTTAAAAAAATAATAATAATAATAATTAATTCATTTTCAAATAAGGTTCTGCACAACAGAACTTGTGCTGTGTGAATTAAAACATGGATGAAAAAATATCCTTTTTGTATTATAATTGTTATTATGAGAATTACATTTTTACTATGCAGTAACATTTCTGTCATAATATCTTCAAGTTAAATCAAACTTTTATTTTGGCAACTTGCCATGAAGATGCATTATCTGTGCATACCCAGAGAATGATGGGAAACATAAGTCTGTCTAAAAGTCTAAAAGAGTATTGTTTTCTGCTGCTATTTTTCATTAAAAGTACACAAAATGTTAAATGTTAAAACAACTAATTGTTTTCAGTATGCTCAGTTCTGTTAAGAGTTTCTTCGCCGAGTCAACTCTGACCGACTTATGAACAAATGACACCTATGAGTCAGTCAAAAGAACTTTTTCGGAATCAGTGAGTCACCGTCAAACGTTTTTGAAACAGTGTGAATGGTAACTGAATGAACAATTACTGAAAGTGAAGTGGCATGACGTGTGGCCAAGTATAGTGACCCATACTCAGAATTTGCACACACACACACACACCAAGAACACACCTGGAGCAGTGGGCAACCAATGCTGCAGCACCTGGGGGTTCAGTGCCTTGCTCAAGGGTCTCACCTCAGTTGTGATATTGAAGGTGGAGAGAGTGCTGGTTATTCACTCCCCCTACCGACAATTCCTGCATGCCAGACCTGAGACTCAAACCCGCAACCTTCGGGTTACAAGTCTGACTCTCTATCCATTAGGCCATGACTGCCTGATCATCCTAATACGTTAACTAAACTAGCTGTTTATACCACAGTGAGAAGTTAAAAATACCCATTAGAAACAGAGTTTGCCATAGAATACTTCAATTAATTCTCATTAAGAGTCATTAAAATAATTCTGTACATCAAAACATCCCTTTATTTGTTTAAATACTGTACACTGAACCATCTTATCAACCAGCAACCAATGGCATGAATCTGTTCGAAATTACACTTTTCTGCTTTAAGGAATTACAATCAAAATCAAGAGCTAAAAGAAAGTAAAATCCGAACTTCCCCCTTTTTCCAGTTTAAATTAATTGAATGGTCAGCATTCACAACTATAGTTATATGTATATTTAATAGCAATTAGCAACTACCATTATTCTTTAAATGACACAGTCCAACTCATAAAGCCTGAACTCAATGAAAATCCCACTAGTAATTATGACATTGTGTTGCCATTCATGTGCACTCATCTCATAAATATGATCATTCCGACATGACTTAAAGGCAGCGTGTGTGTAAGCTGACCAGAATGTATTGAAAGGGTATGCGAGATGTATTGCTATAGCAGTTTTTTTCTTCTTCTAAATATAGAGTTCAATACATTTAGCATTACTGTAAGAGTCTGCGGTCATGCCCTGAATTGGATTGAATTATTGGGAGGAAGCAGAGAGAGGGGGAGAGAGAGAGCGAATAAACTAAAGAAAAGGAAAATAGAGCCCTGTTCGCTGGAAAATGAAGGTCTGAGCGTGGGAGAAATGCCTTTTGGACTAGTCACTGTTAAAACTTGCAAATGTGCTCAGAGCGATGAATTGTGGTGATGCCTTTCTGCAACACACGCACACACACACACACACACTCACACGTTCATCTGAATGGATTGAGAATTGCCAAGAGTGGTGTACTGAGATGGTCTCATTCTCACATTTGGTCATAGCTGACATAACTTCCACCCTTAAATAGCATGTGCCGTCAAGCCCTGGGTCTAAAAATGGACCGAAACGACGCGAGAAAGACACAGAGAAAGAAAAACTGTGTTGAAAGGTAAATACATAAAGCTTAGCTGTCCATTTCCTTACAGATCCCATGCATATACACCAGTGGCATCTGCTTTAAGATTCCATGAAGCACAGCTTCTTTTGAGATTTCATAAAAATTTTATGAATATTTTACCTTTATCAAATGTCTCTCTCTCTCTCTCTCTCTCTCTCTATGCATTATTTTATATTATATATTCTTATACACTCATTTATTTGATTTTAAGATTTTAAATAAGTATTATTTAATACAAATCTATATAATGTATTAATTTATTTGTAATTATGTATTTATATACGTATATATATATATATATATATATATATATATATATTTATTTATTTATTTATATACATAATTTTTTCTTTTTTTAAATAATAAAAATATAGAATTATTGTCATTCCTGGTACATCACAGAATTTTATAAATTTAAAATTATAAAATAAAATGGATTAACGTAAAATATAAAAATAAACATTTGTTTATTTATTTATTTAATTACTGTTATATAATTATAATATAATATAATTCACTTTATTTTTTAATTTTATATATTTAGAAACTATATAAATGTAAAATTAATAAATATATATTACATATCACTCCTGGTACATTACAGTATTTAAAAATGTATAAATTATATGTAATATCTATACATTTCAAATTGATAAATATGTAATATATAAAATACATATTTTCATATTTATTTATTTATAAATATAAAATATAATACTATATAATTATAATATAATTCACTTTATTTTTAACTATTTTATATATTTTGAAATTATTTAAATTTAAAATTAATAAAAATATATATTACATATCACTCCTGGAGCATTAAAGATTTTTATAAATTTATAAATTATATACAAATATTTATAAATTTCAAATGGATAAACATGTAAAATATATTTAAAAAAAACATTTATCATATTTATTGATTAAAGTTAATAAAAATATATATTACATTTCACTCTTGGCGTAATTTAATATTTTAACAAATAAAGGTGTAAAATATTATACAGCTTTATATTGCTGCAATAGATCAATAAAATGCTTTATCAGCTTTAATCTACATTAATATATGCATATGATTCCCAAATGCCATATTTGATACATGCTTGTGGTTTTGCGAAGGTCGTTGCATGTCCGTGATGTTCAAGAGATCATAGGGTGCCATTTATTTTCTTTACGTACTATCACTTTTAGGAATAACATTGTAGACATCCGAATTTATATCTATATATGTATATAGATATACCTGAGTACACATTTTGCCAAAGTGACATATATGCTTCTCCTCTATTGAACAGCAGCAGTCGTCACTGGTATACACACACTCTCTCTTACACGCACAGGCCCGGGACCCCTGTCCCTCTTGAGGCCTTCTGCGGGCCGATAAGATGCTATCAGTTGGCCCTTAAAGCACTTGAGAGCCACTTTAGGAGATCACTGGGGCAATTACCATGAAAAGTAAAAGATACTGCCTATATTGATGTTAGATTAATACTGACCACCTCCCCATTGATTTTTCTTCTTCCTCTAGCACAGTCTTACCCCATCTTACGCTAGCGGTGATCTGAATTTCTGATGCTAACGTTGTTTTATGGGACCGTCTCTCTTACACGCTGCCACCCCGATAAACCTTTCGCTCGAGCGTGCTATCTATGGTTTCAGAGGCCGATCTAGAGAGGGAACGCTCCTTATCGGCTGATGTTATTCAATTGTCCCACGCCGATCAGGACCATTAGCGCTTGGTGCTAAATAATGCATCCTGTTTTAAAAGGCCCCTTATCTGCTCACTGTTTGTTTCTAACATTATTAGTATCGGAAGGGTAATGACAGTAAAAAGGACGATATGAACTGATTGACAGAGCTGGGACGTCTAAAAAGGAAGCCCTCCATTTGGGAGAAGATGTCGAGGTTTATCTTATTGTTATTCAAAGGGCAACAATCCACTAGGGGACCCTGGAAGGCGATTTAAATGCGACTAATTTAAGTGCCTCTGATGAATCTACACACACTTTTTCGCTATCTCTTGCTCTCTGTTTCTCTTAGACATACAGTCCGTTGCTATGAGACAGATTTATACGCCATACTGGCCTCTGGTCCTTTCCAGCTCTTATCGCTGAAATTATGGGATAGCAGAAAGCCATTAAAATTCTGCTTAGGTTTCACTAAAAAGCTGTAACTGCGGTAACTGCTGCATCTTTTAAGGCTACCTATCACAATATCAATCAGATGGTCGCACAAATATTCACACTTTTACTTAATGACCATATGTACGGTGAAAATTGCTAATAAAACAGACTAATTGGTGGGCTTTCTGAACATGTAGTCCTGTATAATTAGACTGGTTTAGGATACTGTCAATCAATTGCTTTTCTTAGCCAGTGTGCTTAGCACATAATGCTAGCAACAAATCCAAGGTGGTCATGGGTTTGATTCCCAGGGAATACATACACTGATAAAATGTGTGCCTTGAATGTAATTTAAGTTGGTTTGGATAAAAGCAACTGAAATGTCAGTATATTTAGTATGTTGTGCTAAAAATTTAACTAAACTAACAAATTAATATTAACCGACTAGTCAGCCTCACTAATGGAAAATCTTGGTTCACCTTGTGCTTTTCATCTCTCATAAAACTGCCCTCTTGTTGTCTGGAGAATGTATACAGATTCGTCACTTTCCGTTAGCATAGGCACCAACAAAATTATAGTCTTCCCATTAGTCTTGTTTCACTTGGCACAGAAACTCAAAGTTGGTCTTCATCTTAAAATTTATGAGAGTCAGACAGTAAACAAACAAGCTGGTAAGACGCCTGACTTTGATGCAGCGGTATCGTTCACAGGAACATTTGGCGGCATCAAAGTTAAGATAACAAATTACTCCCTCAGGCTATTGTGTAGGCAAACAGTCAACCTGGATACACGTTACAATATATGGATATTTATTGTTAATACCTACAAAAAGAGAGCACAATGTTATTGATGATGTCTAATGATGCCCCAGCACGAACATAAGATACATTTAAGATGATATTTAACATTGTTTGCTTCAACAAAAATTACTATTAATATTGCTCATACTCAGGGTTAGGGGGCTTTTAAAAAAAAAAAATGTGTCACTCGTTCCACACTACTGGTGCTATAAACATGAATTTTTCCTCAAATCATGCACCTTGTTATGGATAAGGGTGCTATTACTTTCCTAAGTAATCGCATGTACTATTTCCCATGGAGGATGGAAAAAATCCAAACCAGACTCATGTGTCTGTGGCATCATTTCTGCAAAATGTGATATTATGTTGCTTCTTGCACATTTTGCAACACTATCAAAGTGAAATGTTGAGTCAATGGCATTCACTTTCTTCTGTAACATTTTATTACATTGGTTGTTGTATGTATCAAGGCAGCTGGAAAAATGGAAATGCCTGGTAAGTGGCGCTAAAAGGTTAAGGCTCTACAACAGAGGATCTCAGCTCTGGCCCTCAATGTCCATTTTCCTGCAGAGTTTAGCTCCAACCCTAATCAAACACACCTGAACAAGCTCATCAAGACCTTCAGGATTACCAAAAAGTTACTAGCAGGTGAGTTTGATCAAGGTTGGAGCTAAACTTTGTGGGAAAGTGGACCTCGAGGGCCAGAGTTGCGAACCCCTGTTCTTCAACGGGCTCTTAAACCCTACCCATAACCAAACCGGTGTTAACAAAAGCAAACATGGGATAAAAATGTTGTTTTAGCTTGCTTGTACATATTGCAAGTGCAATGCTGTACCAGGTGGGCTACCGAGCAAGTTTACCATGTCCGAAAAGCCATATATATGGAGATGATTATGTGATGTAAACATCAAAATGTATTAGTTTACAATTCATGCACTGTGATAAAAATGTTTTGAGGTCATATTGTGTTGAAGTTTTGCAAAAATGAAGGCATGGTTTTCCAATGAGCCTATATTGAAAAATTACCATATACTTAGAGGAGAGTCACAACAGAATATAATACATAATTGGGCGTGCATGGGCTCTTTTGACTTTGGCAAGTAATCAACCATCTAGCAACCACTGAGAACACCTTAATAACTGCCAAACAATGCCCTGACTACCAGTCAGCACCACTACAATTTAAGGGGGGAAAAAAAGATTTTTGATCTGTAAGATGATCTTTTCGAAACAGGGAACACATTTACTTGGGGCAACCACACAAACATGATTATTACAAGCGTGTGTGTGTGTGAAAGAACGAGAAATGCCAGCTAACTGTTTGTCTTTTCCATTTGAAGCTGGCAGCAGCATCAGTTACAGATCCCGTCCATAATCCATCTGTGTCCCGCTCACCCCTCTCAGTGTAATCAGAGCACTAATTCAAATTTGGGAGGAAGACAATCCGTGACGGACGTTTTTTGTGCAACTCCGAGTGGCGTCCCCCATGACCGGTGAAAATGTGGTGCAAAACTGTCTAAAGGAGGGAAAAAAAGGCTGTGAAGTGAAAGAATACCAATGAGTGCTTACAGAAAAGGTAACGACATGGGCATACACAGTGAATTAAAGTTACCCGAGCACTTAGGACTGCCTAATATAAAATAACACCTCGTCTTCTACAAAATCATCATTCTCCGCCTCATTTCATCTATCTGCGGAGGAGAATACACCCCAGACGTGTAGAGTAAAATAAAGTAGACTATCCTCCACAGCCCTCAATTATGTGTGGGTGAGAGGTAATAGTGAGGAAGAGGTTTCGGATAAGGTACTGTGCTCCCATGCTCCTTTTCTCTGCCGGCAGCCAGCCACATCTCTGCCGCGGTTTAAGGCAGTGTCGAGTTACGGCTCAGCAAACCACGTTATTGCATTTGCAGCCTCCTTCCTCTCATGAGCCTCCGCTGCAGCTAATTAAGACGAGCGCGGACTCATCAGAATAATACATACCTTACAGAGGAAAGAGAGGGATTCTGAGAAAGAATAGAAAAGAGAAATTCTTTGCGGACATAATCTGTTCCCATTCACTCTTTCACTTTCGGTTTGATATAGCAATTTGCCTTTGGCTTGCATCCAAGGATGTCTTTGCTGTATTTACTGTTTGACTGCACTGTTGACATCGTCATGCATGTCCTCAACAGACACCCAAGCTAGAATCTCTTTTAATACAGGTGACAACACCCACTGTTTCCCATGTGCCAACTGGGCTTACAGTTTATTGTTGCTCACTTCATAAACATTTGCTCTAGATTTACTCTTAATGATCTTATTTTTCTTTACATATTGTGCAGATAAATAATACAAAATTACAAGTTACTACAAAGTTACTACTTCTGAATTACTTCCAAAGAGATAACTTCCTGCTAGGGTGATTCTATGTAGTAGCTAAAGTGTTCTGAATGGTTTTTAACACTTTGCTATGTGGTTTTTAAAATTGTTCTTTGTGATTGCTTGTAGTGATATCCCCCACCCCCACCCCCACCACCACCCATTAATAAAGTCATCTTTCAAGAGAAGTTCAACTTTAGTGATATTGTTCAGAGTTCAATAATATCATGGATGGATCCAACCCTGGCAACAGAAATGCTATCTATCAGGACATGCTTCCAACACTGTACTGAGTTTAAGGTTAGGGTTGAGGTTGGGACTTTGGATTAGAATTTGTTTTAATGCTGTTTATGCAATTAGCACTGTGATTGACATGACCGATGAAATCTTTAGAATCAGCTGAATTGCTGTGGGGAAAAAAATTCTGTCATGACAACTCTCTGAGAGTTTAGCATGGTAATATACATGACAATGTTAATGTGTTTGGCCTTGGCAGTGATTAGATCTGCGACGCTGATGCATCAAAGTAAGTACTGAGATTTGCTACTGCCAATAGATCTACATAAAATATGTGGATCATATGACATATGAAATAACCCCAACATATAACACACATGAAATCATCCCATAGCAGATCCATACAGGTTGGAGGGTTTCTGAAGCGCGTTGCATCTGCTACAGCAAACAGCCGAGTATTTGAATGTTGAGCAGCAAGCTAATTGGCTGCTGATACGAAAAGAAACAAATCAGCTGCACCATGTGAATAATGTTGTCATTATGTGAGACTGAGTTGGAACCTCAGACTATGCCATGTAGCATTTGTTGACAGAACATTAGATATAATACGAGGTTTGTAAGATGTTACAGTAATAGCTAGAATATTTCTAAGGTGTGCTGGGTATATCAGTTCTTGCATTTAAACCCAGGACCTTGGTGCTTCTAGGACCATGTTCTACAGGACTGTCCTGTTTCCACAACAGTTGAACAAAAACTGTTTGACCAAAGAACCAAACTCAAGTCCCATGTTCTATATTTGTGATAGCTATGAATAACACCTGTAACCATAACAGTGACCAACATGAATTGAAATGGTGATCCTTCCTTCAAATGCAAGTTTGTTTGTTTTTTCAGCCATTTTCTTATTAATTTACCTCTGTTTGCTTAGAGAAGTAATAAGACTCATGTCCTCACCAAGCTGCATGATCTACATTACCGTACCACAAACACTGTGTGACAGTTTACACACAGAAGTTTGTAGCGAAGTTTGTTCAAATTAGTATGGCCAATAGTAACAGTGATGCTTGCCTTGGTAAACACAACTAATGACTGGCTGTACATCTTGACATGAGCTGATCGATTACCGTAACATCTGCATACACTGCTGACTGATATCTTAACCCATGTTGAGCTCCAATTTGAAGCAGCTGGCTGCAAGCCTTCGATGAACCAATTATGATGTCTACAAAACCTCTATAGCACTCTGTAATTCCACCAAATCCTTTAATGCCAAAACATAAACCACACAGCCATTGTCGACATAAGCCATATGCTTCAATCACCAGCATCGCCTCTGGTCGTATGATCATTCAGCATTCTTTCAAAAACCTGAACTCACAAACACAGCAACACATCTTCAGCATATTGTCGTCCTGTTTGTGCTTAGCAAGTGTCTATTAAAAAGGCACAATCAGCATTCAAAATAAAAAGGTATTGACTTGTATCCACTTATAGTGAAAGATCACCTCATTGTGAGGGAGATATGTGAGATTTTACTAGAAGATAAAATTAAATCCAGTTAATAAATATGATGAACTGACAACCCTTCATTGTAAATCCAAACCAAAAGGAAGGAGTACTTACTTATCACAGGCGTATCTGTTTCCTTGATGTTAAGAAAGTCGGCGCTAGCAATCTTAAGGGTCACGCATAATCTTGACCTCTTCAATTAGAGAGATATTTTTATAGTATATTGATTAGCCTACGCATGTAATGTAGAATATGGTTCATATTTCTCATTGTGTCTCACTTTCTGTCTGTCCTCAGGTCAAAATCTAGCCAACAGGCTTGGGAAAAGAAACTGAAGCTCTCTGCTGCCTCTTTATTATATCCACTGTCAGTAGCATGGACGTACCTATCAGAAAACATGAATAACACAATACAAATTATTTGAAATATATGTATTAGGAAATAAAAAAGAATAAAATAACTGACCCTAAACTTTTGACTGCTACTGTATAAAAATGTGCACTTATTTCAGTGATTTCATTTAGGAGAATGTCTTGTATGTTTGCAGAATCCTATAAAATACCACTGATATGTAGTTGAAAATGAGAAAGAGGGGGAAAAAATGTCAAATGTTTGAATGTCAGGTGTTATATCCACACACATAAGCATTTGGTGCTAATAGGGGGTTAAACCACGAGAGGAAGAAACCTTTACACAGTCCTTTATTAACTTCACCTACTACTCAAACACCTCACCACATCCCCCTTCACACACACACAGACACACACACAGACACACACATACAAACTGCCTTCTCAGAAACTGTTAGTGACACCTGTTCTGTTGTGCAATTTTCCTAAAACACATTTTCAAGTGAAATCACATGTATACCTACCACAAAAAAAAAAAAACACTTCAATACACTGTATTGCATTATTAGGTCCAACTTACAAGTGTCTACATGACTTTATCATATGAATATGATTATGATACAGGTTTCAGAGATGACAGTAGTAGTCAGTTGTTCAGTTGTGTGTTCTGTGGTATTTGCACATTTTCTTGACAAGATGTAAAAATGTAGATCAGTATGTTTTGACACAGACAGGAGCAGTTCAGCTTCACAAGTGTGGGAGAATTTTTGCTGTACTCAGGAGTAGAGGCCGACGGTACAGCTGCTTCCTGCTGTAATGTGGGCACACAAACACACACACACACACACACACACACACACACACGTTTACCAGGGGCTGTGTGACTTAAAATGTGAAACCCGTATTAAAGAAAGATTATAAACATGTCATGGCTCATTCATTTCTATTTGGTCTAATATACTGATTTTAAAATGAATTTTAAATAATACCATAACAGCAACTCACACACACACACTTACATTTATTTTTATATTTATATTTAGAAAAGTTTTTTTTTTTTTTTTTTAAGATAGCTTTTCTATTCACTTTTCCATTTATTTATTTTTTGTTGTTGTTGTTTTATTTTTATTTTATTTTTTTAAATGTACACACAAAACTATTAATTTCAAAAAGAAAAAGAATGGCATTTTCAATGTTATAAATATATGAATATAATGACTACAAATGAACCCAAAACCCTTAATAACCCTTTTTCCTTTCCCAAATATTCCTGATTTGTCAGGTTTAAGAACATCCTGGGCAAGTTTTGTCCAAAACTATAAGTACACACTCACTCACACACACACAAACCTGGCCAAAGCTGTAATTTCTTTTAATAAATACGGTAATAGCGATCCTCTGCTTTTCTAACCTGGTCACTGGTGCCCTCAGGCCTTTCCTAACCAACAACCCTTTCCTGTCATTACGAATGGGTGTGTGCGTGTGAACTTCATCCAGGGTTAAAAACACAAATAGTGTGCATTTTTAAAAGGTTTTTTTTATTGTGTGTGTGTGTCTGTGTTGGCTGCAGTGTTTTGTTTGGAAGAAAAAAAATAAAAAAGAGGGGAGGGGACGCACGTAACTTAATTACTTCACCGTAATAGCAATTATTTAGTCTGCGCTCCTTATCTTAATTATTTCAAAAGGCAAACTTCAATTAGAGGGGTGAAGGTACATCTCCAACAAAAACACACCTTTTGGAGAGCATGCATGCAGACAGAAACCACACACATATTCATATATGCACACAATCAGACACTGTAAGTTTACTGCGTGAGTCTCTAAGCATTATAAATTAGTACAGAGAACAATTTAAAATAAATGATATTGTGAAAAAAAACTTAAGGACTAAGTGTAAATAAATAGCGTAACACAGTAAACAACAACATTACGCTGTCTTCCATGACAAATTCAATAACAAATTTAGAATTAGGAAAGCCAGTTTCTAACATATAAGAAAATCATGCTTTGGTAAGTCATAATTACAGCGGGTAAAATAAGTATTGAACACAGCACCATTTTTCTCAGTAAATATATTTCTAAAGGTGCTTTTGACACTAAATTTTCACCAGATGCCAATAACAACCCAAGCAATCCATACATACAAATAAAACAAAACAAAACAAATAAGTTCCGAAATTAATTGACACAGGGAAAAATAACTACTCAAATGTATTTAATACTTCGTACAAAAGCCTTTGTTGGTATAATAACAGCTTCAAGACGCCACCTGTACGGAGAAACTAGTCGCATGCATTGCTCAGGTGTGATTTTGGCCCATTCTTCCACAGAGTCTTCAAATCTTGAAGGTTCCATGGACCTCTTCTAAGAACGCTGCAGATCTTTACTTCTTATTTTCTATTGGATTCAAGTTGAAGATGAAATGTCTAAATTTTGACATAGTTGTATTTTTGGTGGTATTATGACATGATTAAGGCATGATTATGGCAAAACATCATATTTATGAGATTAAGTCGAAACCAACATACTGAGTCAAACAGTGTAGTATATGAGAAGAAAATTCTATATTGACATACTGAGTAATAATTGTGACATAAAGAGGTAACATTATGACATACTAATTCATAATGACATGAAATTATGAAGAATTTCTCATAATTTAGAATTTTTATTAATATGAGTTAGTATTTCATAATACGAGATACTGCATCAAATTTATGTGTCTCATAATTAGAACCCATTTCATACAGAATGCATTGCAAGTTCTGGTGAATGAGCTGAGAAAAATGTGATTCATGAATTAAAAATATCAACATAATTAGTTCATTCATATGTAAATGGCTTATTTGACTCATTATTTGTGTGTCCTGTGTATTTTTATGGTTAATAGTGTGGCCTTTTGTTAGCTTAGCAACTTGCTAACACCAAACTCCATTAGAATCAGTTGTGAGTCGAGTCTTTGTGTGTTTCACATGAGGAGGACTATTAGTGTAGGATGCAAAATTTCTGTAAAGCATTTCAAATCAGTCACTTATGAGGTAGCCTACCACTGCAGTAACTTAGAAGGTTGTAGATAGCAAAGATACTAACTAGGTTTCAGAAGAGTTAGTCCAAACTGAAATCCCCAGAGGTCTACAGAAAAGGACTTTGCACTGTAGCATGAAATTTCTCTGTCATGTTTGACCCTCCAGAGAACTCACCATTGATGGTGTTGATAGATAGTACATGACACAGAAAGTGGCCACAAACTCAGCACTGTCGTTCTTCTAGGGACAGTGTGTGTGTGTGTAAAAGCACATTTCATCACCTCAGAAATGTCATATATTGCTTCACTGGTATTTTACTGCCTAAATGTTGTGGTAACGTATGCTTTAACACATGTATCATGTCAGAATCTTTTTTGATGACACTCTACCCTCTCACCTTTGAGTTCTCCTGTGAACAAGTCAGAATTTCAACATTTTGGAATGGGGTAAAAAAAAAAAAACGTATGCCTTTATTGCAGTCATTTATTAAGATTATAAGTACACAAAAACTGTGATAAATGTAGTTTACTTGAACTGAAAGAAAAAAAACAACATAGAAGACTATAAATCTATATATCCACTACACTGTAAAAAAAAAAAAAAAGTTTTCTCAAATTGTCATTATAAGTTTATACAAAAAAAATGTAAGAATCTCCCACAAAAATAAGTTGAGCAAACTCAAAAATCTGCTGAAGCTGGTTGCCTTAAAATTTTAAGTTGGCTCAACTTTTTTTTTTTTTTTTTAGTGTAATGACACTGAGAATTACATCCATAGAAAAGCAGAATCACCAACCATTTCTATTTAATACCTCAGTTGTTCCTCATAGACAACAATGTGATTAAATGGAGATCAAATGGAGACTTCTGCTTGAATCTTCTACTTCTCAAATGTTTCTACTGAGAAAAAGACCCTAACAAGATAATGGGTTTTCAAACTTTGGACCCCCAGGGGACCTCAGTGGGATACATTTTTAGGTCCCAGTTATATTTACATTCACGGAATGATCAGAAATCATCACATTAAATGTGATTATTTAATTCAACTGGCAGCACTTTTTTTACAGGAAAAAAAAAAAAACACAAATATAAAATAATTGTTCTTTTTTTGTGTGTGTGACAGTTAAATACGATTATTTCAAGCTAAACAGTTATAGTAATTGTGAAAGGGGGAAAAACTAATTTGGGGTAATATCACACATATATTTTCTCCAACAGAGTAAATGAGTTGTTATATATGAAAATATATTATAGCTTCCTTCATGTTTTAGGAAAAGGTCTCTCTCAGGAGGACCTTCAAAAGACATCTCAACAATGTCTCAAATTACGCTGCAAAGTCTGCGATAAAAAGTCAGACCTTAATATGAACCAAAACATTCCTCATCAAATTCTTCCAAGACCAAATTATATAAGCTATACTATCCACATTTAGTTTATGACTTTATAAAACAAAACATATAAACTGGCCTCTGGTCAGCTGTCAAAAAACTTTGAAAAGAAAGAAAAAGAAAGTGGTTTTCATTTGAACTCCTCCTAAAGAATATTAGGAGAAATATCTGAGATATCAAACGATACATGACTGAAAATATTTTTCTCTGATAGTACAACAATATATGAATTCCAGCTTGCGTGCCTAAAAGCTTCTGTATTCGCAAACCTACACAGAGTATGTTTCAGGCCTAAATCTTACAGAAAACTGGGTAAAATACAGATTTGTGTTTTTGTTTGTGTATCTATGTGAGGATAATCTTCTCTTATACCAGATTACCTGTTTATTTACTGAACTGATACCATAGTACATCCATATTCAAAGTTAAAATGAAAAAATATGTTTTGAACAGAGTGCATGTACTTGCGTTTATGTGTGTGAATGTGTGTAGAAGTGTGACTATCAGCTGTACTGTCAAGTACTATCAGCATAGACATAAATACACACATGCATCAACAAACCAGAGTCTCGATTGATCCTGAGTGGAAAACCAAATAGGTTTCATGGGAGAGAGTGAAGGAGAGGAAAACATGAAATTCACAGTATATCTCAGCAGAGCATACTGAAGCGCTGAATAGCACTGGTGCATGTGTGTGTGTGTGTGTGTGAGGAAGAGAGAGTCCTCTAATACTGATTAGAAATAGGATTAGTGGATTATTTGGGTTTGGGATGGAGGAGAATGTTTAGGGAGACACTTTTCTCCCATCATTCTGTTCATCCAAAGATTTCTCCGTCTCTCTCTCTCTCTCTCTCTGATTGTGCATATTTGTTTTGTGACTCTAGAATATCTCGAACAGTAGATGTATTTGTTGTAAATAAATACTGGTTACAATGCTCTCGATGCATGCTCTATCTCTGCAGTCTTTAGATAAGCTCAAATATCACATTTCGACATGGATGCACTTTTACAGACCGTTCTGAGAGATTCGATGTCCACCAGTTTCTATACTGGTGTATGTTTCTGTGAAATAGGTGCCTTTTTCTATTTTGAAACAATGACATGATTTTAAACACTGATAATTTGAACATTACTAGTCTTGTGCTTGAGGTCATGATACTACAAGGTGCTCATTCGAAATAAATTTGTATACTGATTATTTCAATAACCACTCACTTTCCAAAACCATCTTGACAATTTTAAGTTGTCCTTGACAAATCAAAACAGTAGATAACGTCCATTTATTTTGTTCAGTGACAGGTGTTTTTTTTTGTTTGCTTTGTTTTTTGTTTTTGTTTTAAATAATAATAATAATAATAATATATATATATATATATATATATATATACATATATATATATATATATATATAAATGTATATATATAGAGAGAGAATAATAAAATAAAAGCTTTCAAGTACATATATTTCTGTTGGATAGTTCACCCATAGTTCATGTTGTCTCAAAGTCGTAAGACCTTCATTCATCTTCGGAACACAAATTAAGATATTTTTGATGAATTCCGAGTGTGTTGTGGTATTCTCGTGAATGCATGTCGAAGACTGACATGGAAGAGAAGAAATTGGTGAATAAAGTCATTATGTTTGTTTTCTTTGTGCACAAAAAGTGTTCTTGTAGCTTCATAAAATTACTAGCTTTTTGGGATTTGAACATGGTAGTTGCATTGCAGTCTATATAGGATCAGAAAGCTCTTGGATTTCATCAAAATTTCTTAATTTGTGTTCCGAAGATGAATGAAGATCTTACAGGTTTGGAACAACATGAGGTTGAGTAATTAATGACAAATTTTTGGGTGAACTACCCCTTTAACATAAAAAGAAGATAAAGTAAAAATAAAGCTACTGATTTTTATTTTTTTGTTTGTGCATTTAAAAATGTCAATATATCAAATAAAATAAGGTAAGGTTTGTAAGTTATTGCCTGTTAAAATAATTTATGTTAATGAGGAACACCAAACACAACTGTTTTGTCAAACGACCCATACAATAAAATCTGGACCAATTTAGGGATGCTAAATCAAAGATTACCATAAAATCCATGTTCATGTGGACTGTTTTAAGTGTGAATATTAGATTTTAGAGTTGAAAGAGAGCTATTATACACCACTTCCTGTGATGGAATGTGTCATCACACCTTTCTTTCTTTCTTTTTGAGGGAAATTCCGCTCCAAAAAGTGATGAGAACATGATGAAAGGCAGAATTAAGTAATCAACGTTTTTAACCTTTCTCTGTTCTTTAGCTTTGAGCGCTATATGCCAGCTTTGAAAAGAGAAGGTAGTCAATGTGTAGCACAGCTGAATGATGAAAATAAGACAGACGGAGCAAGAGAGACATTTCATTAAGTCTATATGGAAATTGATGAAAGCGGACCGTAAAATAGGTGGTCTTGACGTTAGCGTGCTCATTGAAGGAAGACTGAGACATTACACGACTGTGGCAAAGATACGTGTAACCTCATAATCTGCATGTCATCTAATAACTCCATAAATGGCCTTTTTATTTTCTCTTCACAAGTCTCCCAATCCTTGTCCAGTCATGTTACTTATGCCCAAAACATACGCTATGCAAGTAAATGTTCAGTTCAGTCTTGCATAATGAAATGTCATAACAACATTCATATTTACCAGAGAGTGAATTCACAAAACAGCTGTACCACTGCATGAAGCTTCATGAACCACCTGCAAACCAGTTAAAGCAGATACTTACAATATGAGTACTTAAATAATTGTGAATCTTTTCAGCACTAGTGCCTCGTTTTGTTTTGTTTTTGTTTTGTTTTTTCATGAAAATGAGGTTTATCATAGAACTTGACATACAATTAAATATTCACTTAATTGATTGGGCAAATGAGCAGATTTTGGTGCCACCTTTAATGCTGCCACAAAGGGGGCCCTATAGCAGGTATTAGCATAAACTCTCTCTTTCTATGGATAGTTTTGCCCTTCCAACATGTTCTCACTCCCAACTCGTCACATAATGAAGCTTGGTCAGGACCACTTGGCGTCGCTTTTTGGCACTCAAGGTACCCCTTTAGCATCATTTTTCGACTTGCAGGGTCCTACATTGCTTTAAATAAGAAACCCTTGTCGTCAATATGCCGACGCGAAAGGTACTGGGAATTTTATCATCATGATTAATTTATATATTGGGTAATAATATTGCCATTATTTCATATATGTTGAAGTGTGATTTTTCAATGTAAACAACAGTTTTATTTATATTACATTATTTACACATTTATGTTAATTAGCAGGTTAATTAAACTTAAATTAGCTAAATTGTCGACGTGCTACCTGAATAACACTATATCTGGTTTAAAGTCAGCATGAAACAGAAATTACAATAGTCTTTTCTTCCCTTTTGTGACGTATGTCCTAGTGAAATGGCTTCTAAAAAGAAAAAGAAAAGAAAAATTTCTTAGCAGGACTTGATTTTGTCCATCAGAAATTGATTGGAACCAGTGTTGGGGAAAGTTTTTGCATTTTTTAAATAATGCATTACAATACTGCGTTAAAAAAAAAAAAAAAAAAAAAAAACTATTTGCATTACTTAGTTACTTTTTGTGGAAAGTAATGCATTACATTACTTTTGAGTTACTTTTTGTTACCTGGGCTGGGCTTGCTTATTTAATTTATTATTTAAAACAAAAATTCTATTTCAGGCAACTGTAAAGGCCCTTTCACACCAAAAGTGAAATCAATAAGCTTCAGGCCAAAGGAAGTGCCTTAGCCTCTGCACCTCACTCCCAATTTCTCTCAACATGGGGACAGAAGAGGTGTCAATGAATAAATGGGAAAACAAAGTAACTTGCATTACTTATTTGAAAAAGGAAAAGTTGCTGTAAATTTAAAAGTATTGTGTTCTTTTACTAGTTACTAGAAGAAGTAATCTGATTACACAACTCACATTACTTGTAGTGATTACCCCCAACACTGTTGCTAACTGCTGTGATTCATTACAAAAAAATATCAAATTGTGATATGTAGAGTGGGAACACACACTTACAAATGTGTTGGCTAAGCAATCTGTTTGTGTTTTATTTATATGCAATTGTTTATGGACGTAGAGTCTTTTTCCCCCCATTGTCTCTTTCAAGATGCATTTCATATGTATGTAATATTTAAGATTTATTTCTTCACATATAGAGAAGTGTTTTGGATTTGTCAGGTCCTTTTGCAAAACAATCAAAGCTCAAAATGACAGTTAAAGAGAAGTTTCCTGTCGTCAACAGCCCAGGTGTGTGTGTGTGAGAGAGAGATGATGCGTAGGTGAAAAATCGGTCTTATTGCTTCCAATACAAACTCAGTCTTGCGGCGAAGCTTTATTAGACCACAAACTGACATCGACCTCAATCCTGTTTGTGTGTGGGAGCAGGTGTTAGAGAGGAAGGCAGTTTTTTGAGGTACCTTTTACGTGGGTTTGAAAGAAAGAACTTTCTTTCTGCATTTTTCCACCCATCCAACATGTGTGCATCCTGACAGCACAAACACTCTGACATCCCGTAACAGGTAACCTGTATCACCCTCCGCCGAATCATTAGGATGGGGGAAGTCATTTCGCTTTGTGCGCACTCACTCTGACAAAGGAGGACTTAGGAGCTTGTGTTCACTTTTTCAGGCACACAAACATTCAGCTTTTTAATCACTGCGGGAACAAAGAATAGATTTGTGGCGGCTCTTTGGTACTTATACTTTAAGCCTTTTGTAGATGTCACACACACCCCTGTCACTCTCCAAAAATCACTTTTCAGCTTTACCTTTACTTCATATTCAACAATAGTGATGATTAGCAATGTTTGCTAAAGCAAGAATCACTGTTACTATTGCTTATACTTTAGAGATTTGACCAAACCAAACTCTTAAGTATTACAATTTTGAACCCAACTTCTTTAGTGCACCGATGCCTCAAATTATGTGTTTTTGATGTGATTGGCCTTCCAATTTATAGCTAAGACCTAGGCACTTCAATCTGTCCACAAACATCTTTGTTTATAAGTTTGATTCGATCAAAAATGCTTGAACTATTTAGGGTCATGGGAATACTAGAGCCTATCACAGCATCTCAGGCCATAGGTGTGAAAACTCCCTGGATGAATGTCTAGTCCAGATGATTTTACATATATTTGAAGAAAATTATTTTATTTTAGATGTATAGGAAAAACAAAGTGGCTGGAATCACTGTGTAACACGACATGGATAGGAATGTGAAGTCCATCAATTGAGCATTCCTCACTTCACTTGTTTTGCATCAGTCTTGCCAGATTGAGGTGCTGTTTTTTTTAGTGAGGACATTATCCCAACCTCTGGTCTAGGATGTTAGTGGTTATTGAAGGTTTTAGGGACCAGCACAGAGGCAGAACTGGTTTTGAACCACCTTTACTGCAGTGGAAATGCATGGAAAGTTTCCATATTGAGTTTTGTCAACAGCACTGTACCCCTGTTTTTGGAAATGGGACAATAAAGACTGGAGGTGGACTATTTTTACTGTAATGGAAGTCAAAGCTTACCAAAACTGTTTGGTTATCCAAAATTCTTCAAAATATCTACTTTTGTGTCCTGCAGAAGGAAGGCGTTCAGGTTTGGAACCACATGAGGGTGAGTAAACAAGAAGTTTAATTTTGTGGTGAACTGTCTCTTTAAGCAAGGTAGCAATCAATCAGTAGACTACAGCAATGACTTTAGCAATGCCCTAGCAAATATCTAGAAGAACTTATCAACCGCTTAGCAACAATCTGGCATGGTGGTGGCATCTTTTTTGAATGAGCAAGAACCACTCATATTTTCTTGGTAACCCGAGTTCATATTTATAGGCACAAGACTGAATTTCGCCCAAAAGCCAAGAAACTACTCTCTTTCTTGTCAATCTCTTTATCGTTGTCTCTCAATCAATATTCTCCTCAGAAAATCATCATCCTGCTCATCAGCCATTTGTGACTCATAAATCTATCATGTAACATACTTCATCTCGAGTATCAAACTTCACGCTAATTACCGCAGCATTAGGCTAACAGGCTACCATTTCGTAGCGTAACGTTTATAATGGCTTGAAAACTTTGTTTGATTTAAGAACTTTCCTCATTTGGCTCCAAGAACTCACTTAGTAATTTATTTCAGACTAATTTTCTCAATCAAACTGAGACAGAATCTTAATTCAGCGTTAGTGCTGGGATTTCCCAGAAGAACACCGAGGTTTAGCACTAGTATATATAGACCGGGCTTAATCGTGGCAATCTGAGAGGGTTAACCTAATTTAGTAGCCTATAGAAGGTGCTGCGGCGGATTAGAGCCCACCTCGGTCACACCACCGGCCAATTAAAGCCTTAATTATCCCGTTAATTATGCAGACAGGAAGTATCAGCTGCCGCCCGATTGTGTTTGGCTCTCAGAGGACAGGGACCTAATGGCCGATGGTAGTCACCACAATGTCACACACACAAATGCACACTAAGTGGAGAGGCAATTTAATTTCTGAGAAGAACAAAGACAATGGGGATGTCAGTCTGCATATTACAACAGTTGTAAGGCACACAAATACATGTATCTTTCATGAAGTAACATTTTTGGCTGTGTTTCGTTTGCATTTGTTATCTGTGTGTGTAAGCCCCATTGCCTGCTGGGATACCACTGCCCAAAGGGATCCTGCGTTTATGTGTGTACCCCATTCTCTTATCTACTGAGGGAACCAGATATTGGTCCCCTATATGATGTCACAAAACTAATCCCTCAACACACACCTAATTACAAATGAGGCATGCCTGCCAGCATCAAGAATCTAATCACATTTCAAGCCAAGCGAGTAAATTCAGCTTTCTGCACTCTATTCCTCACTTACACACACACACACACACATCTGGCCTAAAGCTATAAAGATTGGGTCCGACTTCCAAGCAGCCAGGAGGTGTGTGAATGTATATATCAGAGTGTTAATGTATTCATGGAAATGTGATGTTTGTTTTCATAAAAATACAAAACCATCTATAAAAGAATTAATTAGCCCTTATTATATTAAATCAAAGTAAGATACACTACCAGTCAGAGGTTTAAAATTATTAAGATCTTTAAAGAAGTCTCTTATGCTCACATAGACTGCGTTTGTTTTAAATTAAGCCATATTGTGAAACATGATTGCAATTTAAAATAAAGTTTTAAAGTTTTCTTTATTAATATATTTGATTAAAAAAATAATAATAATATTAAATACATTATACATAATTATATATTAATATTTTACAGAATATAAATATAATTATTATTATATTTTATAATATAATTATATAATATATATGTGTGTGTGTGTGTGTGTGTGTGTGTGTGTGTGTGTGTGTGCTTCAAATGGAGACTTACACTTAAATCTTATGCTTTTCAGATTATTCTCCTAAGAAAAAAACCCCTGTAATCTTAATCTCTTAAACTGTGCTGAGATTTCTCAAGATGCCACATGCTGCAATCAAGTCTGAGATCTTCTTCCAAAACCAAAGTATATGATCTATAATAACCTTATTAATTTTATAGTTCAGTATTCATACTGCACATCAACAATCATCTTTTTATCTCTCTCTCTCTCTCTCTCTCAACTGAACAACTGTAGGAGAAACATTTGAGACAAAATTGATACTTGAGTTATAAAAAAGCAACATTTGAGCAGTAATAATTTTCCACAGGGGAGCGAATGAAGAAAATGGGATTGAAAAAAGAAATAAAAATTAAAAAAAAAAAGTGCAGAAAGGTGTGTAGTTCATGACCTGGTCAGGAATGTGGTCCGTCCTTTCCAGAATGCCTCAGGAAACCGAACACCCTGTCTGTCAATCAAAATATTGGGGTACTGTGGAGAGAAGGACAAGTCTGCTTGTCTGATTACCGCTCCTGTGTTTGTGTGTGTGTGTGTGATGACATGCAGGACAGAGTTTGCGTACATAACTACAGAAATTCCATCTTATTTAGCAGATTCTCTTCCAGAAGCCCCCCCCAGTCAGAAAAGGGGCGGTGCTGCCGCTTGACACAGGAGCAAACAGCACTGACAGCTTCCTTCCTCGGGGTAAACACACCCCAAACCATTTACACACACTCACACACACCCCCGCCTCTCCTCAGGGTAAACATACCCTTACCTCTTACATGCAGGTCAGGGAGTCGAACACTCACACACACACACACACACATATGTTTGTTTTAGTGGTTTACAGGGACTCTCCATAGGCGTAATGGTTTTTATACTGTACAAACTGTATGTGCTATTGCCCTACACCAACCCTACACCTAAACCTACCCCTTACAGGAGACTGTCTGCATTTTTAGATTAAAAAAAAAAACACCATTTAGTATGTTTTTTAAGCCTTTTGTTTTACGGGGACATAGGTATTGTCCTCATAAACCACCTTCAAATTGTAATACCTCTGTCATACCCATGTTATTATACAAATTTTGTCCCCGTAAACCACAAAAACCAGTACACACACACACACACACACTCCACTTGTCTCTGTATTCAGTGTTTAAGAGCTCTTTTATGAGTGTGAGTGAGTGCTCAGAGTCATTTGGTCAACACTATTTCAACAACCCATTTCTCTCTGTCTCTGTGTGTGACTTTGTTGTTTTTTCGGCCATTTTTTAAATGCATCCTTTAAGTGTACTACATGGTGTAGTGATGGTAAAGGATGTAATGCTATGAGATATTAATATGGAGTGATTACCAAATTCATGCATAGCAGTGTTCTTCAAAGAATACCATGGAACCATGTACAAAAACATAGTACACATCCAGCAAAAACTTTAAAGTACTATAGTACATGTGTAAAAACCTAATAGTACCATAATACATGCTCAAAAGCATGGAAGCACCATGGTACATGTCCAAAATAAAAATTAAAAAAACTTGATAAAACCATGTCCAAATAAAACAAAGCAAATACCATAGTAAATTTTGCTACTTTTTAGTGTTTGGTCGCCACTGCTGTGATTTCTCGGCTCCTTCTATTTGATAGGAACCCGTGTGGTTTGACCACACTATGTAGCTAGAGGCTTCACTACGGCATATGTGTGCGTGTGCATGAGTGTATGTATGCATGCATGCACACTGTGTGTATGATACCACCGAGGGTGGGAATGTTATCTCAAGCACTGATCCATGAGTTTGTCGGAAAACAGAGTGGAAATGTGTGTGCGTTCAATTTGAGGTCTTACTTTCCAATAATAATGCCAAAAAATAAGTCCTTGGTCCTCAGAAATACAATACAAGAAAATTAATTTAACAATATGACCAGAAGTACTAATAAAATTATAAATGTATTAGGACATCACAAAGACATGTACTGATGTACTGATCAAAAATCTGTAGTTGTGAACCTTCTTTTCGTGTAAATAAATGCATATTGTGTGTGTGTGTGTGTGCGTGTGTGTGTGTGCGGATAGATAGATAGATAGATAGATCATGCATTATAAAATGTATTTTTCTATGCCAATTTATTTTGACAAGAGGTATGTCTGTTATTTTTATGCCAGTTTAAACAGTAAATACAGACAGTAACTGTGTTTATGTGTGTTTAGTATTTCAGCTTGCAAAAAGCCGCACCTATTATGCGGAAGGTAAATATGACACTGAATATCATTATATTAATTCTAACCAAGCACAAAACCGAGCACACAATATACCAAAGAACAATAACAAACAGAGAGGGCCCTGCCCTGTAAACTTACAGAAGACAGGTCAAAGCAAGTTACTTTTCATGGTGAACACTTTAATGCATTTATAAAGTGAAGCCTGCAATTATTTATTCATTTATTTTTTAGAATGATGTACACTGCTAAATCATTCATAATACAAAAAAATTATGAAAAAAAAAAACTGCATTAAGAAACTACATTTTGATTTAATTTGTGTTGAACACATTTCACCATTTTTAATCTATTCCACTCTTCAAAATGTTAATAAAAATGCCAGAATGGCACAGTATATATCCATACCATCCTAAAATTCATAGACTCCCCAAACTGTGTTGAAATGGAGAAACCAATAAATGCACACACAAGTGAACTACACACAATGTGTACTGAAAGCTGGACATGAATAATAATTCAGAAAATAAACCACCTAATCTGGACCACTCTACTGTCTCAGGATTAGCCCAGCGAAGTGTGTGTGTGTATGAGAGAGAGAGGTCGGGTCAGGCTCACACACTCTGCCCTGAAGACCCTGCCATGAAATGAAATCCCTTTAATCTGTCATCACCTGCGGAGAGGTGTGGAGTGGAACGTGCAATATCTGCTTCTATGTGTATGTGTGTGTGTATACACATTTTCCATTTTTATTACTGATAGTTATTTAGTATAACCAGCAATACAGGTCTGCAAAGCAATATGAGATGATAACTGAAGGTTTTTAAGTAGTTGATAGTTTGCCCTAAATTGTGTTTTTGTGCCAAAGGACATTGTTGAGAATCTATCATGTTGTGTAGCATAATTTGTCTAAAATCCTCCACCCAACCCCTATTCCTGTGTTTAATGTTATAACAACTCAAAGAAAGAAAAAAAAAGGACACACACATCCACACACACACACACACACACACAGTGAATCAATAGCAGCCTTTTTTTGTAGCAGCCTTATGTAGGCATACTCATGCCTCATTTTCTGTTTGAATTTAAATATGTGGGTATTTTTGACTTTGAGGTGGTGCATTTGGCTTAAACAATGCACCACCTCCGCTGTTTAACCTAGTTCACTTCATTATGATATCATATCTGGTGTGAATTGTTTGATGCAAAAATAATATTCTCTCATGTACCTCCCATGTAGGTTTACCCTGCTATTCTTTACTTCCATGTGAAAAGGGTCTGTGTCAGATTCACAAGTAGACATTTTGAAGACTGTCATGCAGCTCTTTTCCATATAACTCTCAGGGGGAAAAAAGGTACAAAAGTTGTCACTGTGGTGGTACCCTATTAAAGGGTGCATATTAGTACATTAAAAATACATATTAGTTCATATTCATACCTAAATGACACATATTAGTACCTTTTGAAAGGGTACTGTACTAGTGACAGCTTTTGTTCCTTTTTTCTGAGAATGTAGCATGATATATCGATGTACCAGATAACTGTCGTTGTCTGCAAAAGAACTGCGTAAAAGTAATTTCTCCATTTGTGTTTTCTTGGAAAACATACATTAACAGCATACGGGTTTGGAACAACAAGAGGGTGAGAAAATAATGGCAGTTTTTTCCTTTTAAAGTTCTTTCCTTTTTAGTTCTACCAAACACCACCTTCAGGATCTCACGTGCACTTCACATGATGCCTCTTAACACTGTTTACCACTAGGATAAAAAACAGCGACTTGAACAAACGCGATTGGCCCACTGAATCAAAAAACAAACGCTTTAAATGGGATTCCGAAATCGAATCAAGCTGAAATTTTTTGAATTAGTTCAAAGATGTTGAAAATAAAGTGATAAACCACACAGAATGAGGGGGAAGAAGAGACTGAACAGAAACAGAATTTCAGAGAGAAAAGAGCCATGTTCTTTGGCGACACAGCATGCCCGCAGTTTCCTGTGAGTGAGAGGAAAGGAGACGTGTGGGGGCGAAATACTAGGTGAAACAGCGTGTGAAGTGACACCACTGCTACTGTCTTCCTCCGAAAGGCAGAAAGAGAAAGGTAGGCTCATCCTGTCTTGAGTAGTGAGGTTAAATTGTGTTGATATGTGGGTGGGTTTATTCTGCCATCCTGTCAAAGGTGATGTCAGATCTGGCTGAGTGGGCGCAATAACTATGGTGAACAGCCAAAAACACAGGCATACAAACACAGGTAGGCACACAGTTACATGATGCACACTCAATGGTGTACACATTGTACACAGACTGCTGTTGATATTTAAAACACACTAAATAATGCTGAAAAAGTAGCGGCTTGAGGTTGTTGTGTTTCAAGATTAGTTTCAAGAATTATATTCCAGATGAAATTTTACTGCCCTTTATTAGCTTAAGAGATTTGCTTGAGAACTCAGTTACATTTACATTTAGATTAGTCTCATATGTCTCTTCTAACATTCCTTATTATAGACAAAGAAAAAAAAATTGACATAGCAAGAGGTATATATATTTACTGAATTTAGATTCAAATCTACTCAAGATTTGCCTTATTCAGCCTAATCTCAAGAGAAAAGTAACTATTTCAGGAGGTAGCATTTTTGTATGAATTCAATATACAATATACAAATGAAACCAAAAAACATAATTACTATAGTTAGACCATGGTAACCACAAATTAGCCATGGTTTTGCTACACTAACCATAAACATGGTATTTGTAGTAAAACTGTGGTTATACAAAGAGTAATCAATATGCCAAAAACCAAAAAAAGTTACTACACCTTTACTATAATAAAACAATGGTTCATTTTCATAAGGGTTCTTACAGAAACACAATTTAAAAAAAAAAAAAAAAAAAAGTAAGCATTTTCGAATTCATTTCAAATAAAATCAAATCTCTTTATTGTCACACATCATGTACACAAGTGTACCAATGGTGAAATTCTTAGGTGCAGACTCTGTGCCATGGCAGTACAAGCAACAAGATATGAAAATTTACAATATACATAAACAAGAATATACAACAATATACACACTTTACACAATATACACATTTGCACAGTATACAATAAACAATATACAGTTGTACACAATATACATTATACATACATATTTCTATAATATACACATAGTAAGTACACATGTTCTCAAGAGACTTATAGATGTATGTATAGCTTTTATATTTGACTTATAGCTGACTTATAGCTTTATATTTAAATGAAATATAGTTAGAAATTTCCATGAGACTGTGTTAGCTTTACACCTCAATATTCTCTTATCTTTACATGAGTTTAGCATTGCTAAGCTAAATATGCTTCAGCAGAGATCCAAGTAAAAACTGTAGCGTATACGATAAATCAGTTTTAAAAATCATAACCGACAACTCAAAAGTCAATTTATCTGTAAAAAGAAATAGCTACGATATTCTTATCTTGGCAAACAGAGCTAATTAGCAGTTTAAAAAAGCCTAGCATACAGGCTTGAACCGTGGCCAAAACCTTAGCTGCAGTTATTAGCCTTTTAATGATCTTTAACCCGTATTTATGATTAGACACCCTTGTATTTCAAATAACTGTAAATAATGCTGTGAATGTGCACTCTGTAGGTGTAAAATCAAATGGATGGGAAGGCAAAGGTGCAGTGGAGCAATATATGGCACGGAAAGATTGTCAGGCATGAAATTGAACATCAAGCTCCTCTTAAAATTGTCAAAATGGCTATTTTGTACCACGTCTTTGTATTAAACAGCCGCTCATCTCTGTTTAAAAGATCTCTACAGGTTATGTTTACAGTTGGCAGAGTTGCAATTCTTTTCCGTAAGCTATTAATAGGTGTGGTTAAGTGTGTTTGCTGCTGGTGTGTGGGATCTTAACTCTTTAACTCAACTTGTGCTACATGTCGTCTACAGAATCACAGATATTAACATTGTTAAGAAGAGTTACTTTTAAATATAACAGGTTGCGATAGCTAGATCTATCTTTTCACTTTATCTATTCATCCATCTATTCAAAGAGTTAGTTTAAAGCCATTATTATGCTGAGTCTGCTTTCACCATCAACAGTCAGTTTATATAAAACAGGTCACTCGCAATACCGAAACGTGGTTCAGCTATCATCAGCTATGTGTCACTCTCTCTGTTTTCATTCTGTCGAATTAATGTGTAAAAGCCAGTGTATCATCTATCACAGTGTGTCATTTATCAACATTACTAGTAAGTTCACCTTGTTCTTTTGGAAATAGGTGTGACCAAAACATACAGTAACATCATTTTATATTAACATTTTAAAAAATGGTCTTTTGAGTTGGGGTTACTTTTTTATGTAGTCATATAATTATCTTTATGCATGCATATAAAAATAATTATACAGTACATCCTCATTTAGATAGTAAATGTGTGACTGAGTTTTACAGTTAAAGCCACAGGAAAAGGTGGTCAGCTAGTTCTAGTAAACATGTGAAAATGGACAGTATAGATGGCAAGAGGCCCTTAACACCTTAAGGGGCCTACATGCTCACCTACACATACACAAAAACGCTCAATGTCTCCTGCTGTGAACAATTCTTCTACTGTATTACCTTAAATCACCTTTGGTTTTATTGCATTTTTACCTTAATTCGCTCATGTTTCTAGTAAATGCAATACAGAGTCAATCATGCATGAGTTCATAGCATATAATACAACATGGAAGGTGATTACAAAGCAAACAATAGACTTTTAGCCACACAGACCACAATGGTATTAGCATTAGAGTAAAAAAGTGAAAAGGTCACAGCCTAGAGCGAGACTTCTGGGAACACACAAAGTGCACAAGCGCACTCCAGAACTGGCTTGCCTTGGGTGGTGCGTACGTGTTGAAGCAGTGGGACCGGGTGTCATTCTGACAGCACTTTCACAATACTTCACTATGAAGTGGCAGCAGAGCGTGGCGTACACACGCACTCACTTTTGAGGCAGTGTGTTAGTAATAGCAATAACTCTGTTAGCATGTTAGCTAACAAAAGCAGGCCAACGACATTCACTACATCATTTGATTATCACCGTAATCTGTCTGCTTGACTAGTGTTACAATCTTTTCCATCTAACACTGATGTTTATGATAATCATTGATCAGATAAGAGGTGATTGGCTGCGGCCGCGGCGCTGCTAATTTCACACGCCCAACCCAGTGGTAGGAAATACTAATGCTGTTTTTACCACAGAAATTTGCTCATAGCTGGTTTGAATTCACTCGCATACCATTTTACGAACTAAAACAGCAATCAAAAATCACTCTAGCTAAAACTAACAAACAAATAACTCAATGTTGTAACGCTAGCATGTGTGTGCGGTAGCCTAGCAGCAGGACTAAAATAGCAAACAGCCCGTGAGTGGAAAGTACATTTGAGTTGAACATCACCTGTCTTTTTCTCTCTCACACACAGCTTAAGGTGTAGTTGGTACATTAATGCACACACACAAACACACTTCATGAGGGTTGTGCTGAGAGTGTATTTTCCCATCGTCCAAGCACTGCTAGTGTTTAGAGTGTAAACAAGTGTGTGTGAGAAAATCACCACAGGGCTTTAGCTTTGCATTCTTAGGGGGAAAAGACATGCTGGTACACACGCACACACACATTTTGAGTTAAAAGAAACCATCTTTATATGTGTACTTGTGTGCCCCCATTTGGTGGAGCCAGCCTAGATTGAGCAAGTTAGTTACTAACTATCCAAAGACTACTCTGGGGTAAATTATATTTCATTAGGGTAATTACATAAGTGCCCTACACTCTCTGAAGCTCATTAAGATGTGTGTGTTTGATAAACATGTTCTCTGGCTTGCTAACTCCATAAAGACCTATACTAATGGGAAACAGGACAACAGTAGCACGCCTTCAACCAATAAAATATCCATCAGTTATAATGACATCACAATTACCCTTCAGATAATTAGAAAAATTGTCCAGATACAATCATTGAGAACATCTATAGCAATTTCCTCAGAACAAATTTTCCAAGATTTAAACATACTTCATACCACTTATAGATCAGTGAGTGGGTCAGTCATGCATGAGTGGGGTTGTTGATTTATAAATATAGATTCTTATTATACAAATGTTAATCTTAATACAGCTGGGTGAAAAGATCTTTGTTACAAACTGGACTTTCAAAGGGATAGTTTACCTAAAAATAAAAATTTTGGCATCATTTACTCACCCTCATATCATTCTAAACCTGTATGAGTTTCTTTCTTTTTTTCTTTTTTATTAAGGAAATAAAGAAGATATTTTGAAGAATGCTGGTACTCAAACAGTTGATGGTCCCCATTGACTTCAATAATATTTCCTTTCTACTATGGAAGTCAATGGGGACCATCAGCTGTTTGGTTCTATAAATTCTTCTTCGTGTTCAATATAAGACAGAAAATTATACAGGTTTGGAATGACATGAGGGACAGTAAATTACAGAATTTTCATTTTTGGGGGAACTAACCCTTTAATACAGTTTCATTGATGAGTACAAAGCAAACATATTACAACAAATAATAATATAATATAATAATAATATAAATTCTAATAATCTGTCTATCTATCTATCTACCTGTCTATCTATTTATCTATATCTCTGTCAGTTTAAGGATTGCATAAAGTATTTTTATTTCCTTACATGTGATACATACAAATCTTTTTTTCTTCGTAAATGCAATGTCTAACTTCTGTTTTTGTGTGTGTTGAAATATTGTACACTATTAAAGAGGAAAAAAATCCACCTGTATTTCCATATCACACCTGCTACTTTCTCTTTCGTGATGGAAAGCAAATTTAAATGTTATCCCTTCCTTATATGTCATTTGCCACAATCATGTGTCAACCGTCATATAATACACCTTGAGTCATTCTTGAACAGGAAGGGCCAGAGTGATGACTACATGAGGTCGTATGGCAATTGCGCTAAGTATTGTTTGGACGGCTAGCTGGATCATTACAACACAGGAAGGCACCAGGAAGCCCTGACTCTCTCATTCCAGGAGCTTGTTTGATAATGGGCTAACAAACGTGAGGGAAAAGTACCACATTTCTTAGAAAGGTCCGAACTTCTGTACACACACATACACATACACACAATAGTTTAATGGACGGATGTCATGTTTAGATTAGCCACATTACAGCAACTCAATACACACGTTTTGAGCATTAAAATGTCCCTCATTAGTTTTATCTGATGAATCTTTTTTCCCAAGCTCAGTCCATTTGGGTGGAAAGTAATATTATCACAGAAAGCGCCACACCCATCACACTAAAAGCAATCTGACACGAAATTTTGTAAAATACCTCAGTAGGCAAAGGAAATGCGTCTGGGTCAGCCGATGAAGGAAACAGTAGGAATGTGCTCAAGTAAATAAATAAATGGACATTAGTTATTTTAGTTTAAATTAGGCTATTCTATAATTCTACCTATATATTAAAAAAATAATGACCAATACAACAAACAAAACAATCGGCCTAGCAACAAGACAAATAGTGAATTCCTCTGAAGTCATTTTCCATTTAATTTGTGACACATGACATGAAACTAGTGCCAGCTTCAATACCGCTGAATGGCACAATTGACCAATCGGAATTAAGGATTCCAGAGCATTAAAATTAGGTTTTGTTGTGTCGTTGAACTTTCAAACGCGAATGAGATTTAAGTGGTATGGTGGTAGGGAACATTTCAATGAATTTCTACTGACGTTTGAGGTTTTGAATGATAAGGATGAGTAAATGACAAATATTTCATTTTGGGGTGAACTATCCCTTTAAATAATTTGGAGTGTATTGTGATACAAGCATTCAGGTAAGGCACAACAGTACTGTCATACACAGATAGTACACACAGATTCTAGACGGCAACAAATTCTCCTCATAGTAACGCACGCAGCCTAATAAAAGCATAATGATTTGTTTCAACTGTTTTCAAGAGCTCAACTGCCTTAAAAGCTGATGAGTGACTGAGAGGAATGAGAGAGGAAGCACTGCAAACTGGAAATTCGAGTTGTGGTGCCAGAAGTTTGCATAACACCAACCCCTTCAAAAAAATGAAGAGGGGGAATTTCTTTGACTCTATCACACCTGCCGATCAATTACAGTCTAGTAATTCCAGCGTGTTACAGCTTTTTAATAGCTGAGCAAAGATGAGTTAATCTACTCGCCGCCTAGACATTTGCTTCAGGATATAAAAACAGGAGTAAAGCTATAGCATTGAGACAGAAAGTATCAATGAAGTATGGAACACCCAGCAGACTGCAGACACACACACACACACACACACACACACACACAAGTTTACTTATATAGCTATCTATATGAGGACACTCCCATAGACTTTTATAGCTTATTTTTAAAAAGCTAATTGTATACACACCAACTGGTTTCTGTCATTTAACACAGTTGGGGTCATATTTTTTTTACACCTAGCAAAGTTTTGTTCATTGTTTTCAAGTATGAGGGTTTGTCTAGCTTGGCATCTGCATAATTTGACAAATTTCTACAATAAACAAATTAATCTGCATTAAAATAACACATAGATTGATTGGACACATGGCCTCTGACAAAAAATGGAGGAAAAAAAACAGCTTTCTCAGATTTTTTGAAAGGCTGATTCATTTGTTTACCAATAATTTTCCCTGTTGTCTCTCTTTTATTATGATTATGATTATGATTATTAAATTAATATATCAATTTAAAAAATATTTATTAAACAATATTATTTATTTATTTATTCATTCATGTATGTATTTTATTCCCCTAGTTGTCTCTATACCTAAAACTAATAATAACTAACAATAAAACTATGAAACGATATTTCTCTCTCATTATGAATAGTGTTTACATTTGAGGACATTAGACAAGTGTCAATGATATTCTGTCAGTGCACTGTCAACAAAGACAGGACAAACATTGACATATGATTAGTATCAAGAACCATTTACAGTACTATGGAAAACTTCTGAGCACTAATGATCATTTCCAATGAAATTCTTTATTGAAAAGATAACTTGATTATGTAATTAAGGATTATCCTGTGTTAAGTTCAATTATTACATTTAGTGTATTTTTTTATATTGTGTATCTTACTTGCTTATCTTTCCATAAGTTAAAGTTAAAGTTTCATACAAAGCAACCATGCCATTGCATAAGTAATCCATTTTGAGTTGCATATTCTTTCATTTTATTTTGATGTTTTTTAGTTGAGCAGGGTGACAGTACACCTGAGCGTTCTGGGTTTGACACCTAACTGTGTGAAAGTGAGGGTTTGCATATTTGATAGCATGGTTTAATATGTGATGTTCTGGGGTGAACCGTCAAATGTAGGTGCTGGAAGAGGGTGTGTATGCGGTTTAGATATCTAAAGGCTTCTAGAGAGGGTCTCAAACCCACCAAAAGTGTGTGAGAGTTTGCGTAGTGAAGTGTGTAAACTGAACCCCTTTGTTGGGGTTTCTGTCAAACCATATACCTGCTCTTTATACACTAACACCGACCAAGACGGGCCTGTTCTACACTCCTACTCACACACAGTCACTGTTATTGAAAAGGCACATGCTTTATTTGACAGCTGTTTGTTCACGATGCATAGAACTAAATTGTAAATTATCACTGTACATTCTCTCTAGATGGTCACATATTTCACATATTTTGTCGGTGAAGGTCAACACATATTTGGAGTCCCTGTAACACACACCAGTCACACACAGATGATTTCACACAATGACAGATTAACCTTTGAACTCTACAAATCCTTTAGCGCGCTCAAGTTCAATAAGGCAGTTAATGGTATGTATTTACGATCATTATGCGGAAATGACATGTCGCTTAACTCGGCACTGAAAACAAATGTTTTGTTAGGTGATCTAAGACAATGTGTGGAATGTGTTAACATCTACTCTACCATTCAAAAGTTCGAGATCAACAAGATTGTCTCTTATGCTCATCAATGCTGCATTTGTTTGTTCAAAATACACAGTAAATATAGTAATACTGTGAAGCAATTAGGCTACAATTTACATTAACGCTTATCTATTTCAGGAGGCAAAGCTGAATTTTCAGTATAAGTCTTAACTGTCACTTTTTTTTTTATCAAATTAACACATCCTTGCTGAATAAAAGCATTAATTTATTTAAACTACCCATAGTGTTGAATGGAAGTATATTTCTATTTTGAATAAATGCTGTTCTTTGTAACATCAAAAAAATCACAGGCTCCAGAAAATTATTAAGCATCACAACGGTTTCCCAAATTGATTAAAAAAAAACAAAAATCAGCATTTTAGAATGATTTCTGAAGGATCATGTGACATTGAAGACTGAAGTAATGATGCTGAACTTTCAGGCTTGCCACCACGGGAATAAATTATATTTTGAAGTATATTAAAATAGAAAACAGTTATTTTCAATTCAAGCTCATTCGAAATATGTGCCTCTAAATACATTTCTGCAACACCGTTATTACGTATCTTACCGCATGTTTCGCGGCAGTTTCAAAGTGAAACATCCAGTGAGTGTCGCTAAAATGTGGGTTCAATACGTGACCCTGGCACGTTTTTGTTACATTGATATAGGCACGTATTGCCTTGTTATTATTATTACGTTGCTTCAGGTACGTATTGCGGTGTTCACAATTCAGATATCCGATGAGTGTCACTAAAAGTTAATGCTCTATCATGTTGGAAATATCCCCTATGCCAAACCCAACCCTAAACCTACCCAATAGTGTTAACAAATGCAAAAGTGATAAAAATGCATTTGTTGATGCAGCCGTGCTATTTTAACTTCCTTGAGCTGTTTTGTTGAACCGTTGTTTCACGGAGTTCATACCGGAGCTCTTCATTATTTAAGTGCAACGCCGTATCACATGAGCTTCCAAGCAAACCTACTCAATTAGAAAACTCATGCATATTAAGCAGTATATGTGACGACACGTTCAGAAGTATCAGTTTTCAAATCTCGGAGCATATTAAAATTGTTTTGAATTCATAACATAATATTCCTTAATTATGTGAAAATTAGGCTTTATTAATCAAAACTGTGGACATGCAAATCATACTTTGTGTGAAAAGGAATAAAAGCTGTCTTGAGTTTTACTGCCTCTAGAGTTAATTTTAACTGGAAACTGCAGTGATTCGTGTGTATAGGTACGTTTTTTTTTTTTTTTTGAGTTTCGCAGAAATGTAAGTCGCAGAAATTAGCCTATGTTGCTTATTTTAAATTATAATGTTATTTCACGATATACCTTTTTACCGTATTTTTTATTGAATAAATTCAGCCTTGATGAACATAAGAGACTTCATTCAAAAACAAAATCTTACTGATCCCAAATGTTTAATCGGTAGTGTACATTATCTGGTTAATTCAAATCAAAAATATTATTTAAAATAATTGAATCCACTTTTATTATATTAGGTTATGCAAACATTTTTTGTATGCAATAAATTAGAATTCATGCATAAAATGTACATTTGTATAGACACCTATGCATACAATATTAATGCAATGAACATATTTAATTGTTTAATTATTTTTTATTTATTATTTATTTTTATTTTTTCCATTTAAATCTAAATACTGTTATGTGTTTGTTGAATTATTAATTTACTATTAATTAATTATTTTGTATTAACTTTTTAAAATGATAAGATACACTTTTGAATTACTTGTATACAATGTTAAAAAAGGAAAATGTACAGTTACTCAGGTTTATTCAGTTATATTCAGTGATAGTTTAGATTTGAAAAAAACTACATTGACACAGTGTTTTTACATTGTACAAAAAAAACTGAATACCATTAAGAATAAGACAATATTGCTACAAATACATTTGCTGCCTAATTAAAAAAAGGGCTAAAATGATTCCCTTCTACAGTGCACAAATTCTGCATATCATTACGCAAATTGGACCCATTATTCAGAATCATGAAGTTATTGAAGTCAGATATAAGTGACTGTTGGATCTATCCAACAAAAAGAAGTGACAGAGAAAGAATGTAGTAAAGTTTGGCCTAAGGGACGAAGAGTACCTCAGGGAGAGACGGCTAAATACCTTCCCTTTGAAAGAACTTTTAGTTTTTGGTCTTCACACGGACCACCTTTGATTTCCAAAGTTCAAAACCCTATGGGCTTCACAAACAATACACACATACAACTACACCCAAGAGAAAAACACACAAACACACACAAAAACCGGGACCCCCTCCCTCATTTGAAAGGGGTACATGGCCCCCTCCAGGCAGGCTCTATTCATCCAGCATGTCTCTGCCTCATTAGGGCTATTAGCATGGGTGAGACGAGGCGGGGTAATTTATCTAATCCTGCTGTGAGGACACAGACACATGGAAGGAGACAGATCCAGGCCTCACACAGGTCACAACACCTCTGTGGTCTTGTTAAACCAAGATTTATTATTACCATAGCCAGAATTATGGTACATGCAAACTTCTGTGTCAACATACTGAGTCAACTGTGTTGGATGTAAAGGGCTGCTGGTGCACTAAAGCTGCCATGTTGATTGACATGCTGGTTAGTAACAGCAAACTAATTAATATCTGTGTGTACAGGACAGAGAAAAAAAGGATATGAAAGAGGAATATGTTAGAGTGAATCTACAAAAATACACCATTCTGAGAGCATTTAGCATCAGACTAATGTTAATCTTGTCTGCAGGTCTGTTTTCTCTGTTTGTGAAGTGTAGATGTATATTTCTATACATGCAAAATCAATGTACAAACTATTATTTTTTTTAATCAAAAGGGTTATAACGGTGTTCAACAGCATTGTCAAACACTACTTCAGTAATCATAAAGAATAGTCTGACGAAATGTAAGTATTGTCATTATTTATCATGTTTTTAAAGATTTACATATGCAAATAAACACATTTGTGTTTTGTTTGAAGTTAGCTAACTCTGCTAACAGTGCCATTAATTTTATTTTATTTTATTTTATTTTATTTTATTTTATTTTATTTTATTTTATTTTATTTTATTTTATTTTATAATTTAATTTAATTTAATTTAATTTAATTTAATTTAATTTAATTTAATTTAATTTAATTTAATTTAATTTAATTTAATTTAATTTAATTTAATTTAATTTAATTTAATTTAAAGTATCCTTTAAAAGTTCTTAAAGTATAATTTACATTAATGGATTTTAATGACTTTAAAATATTTATTAATTAATATTTATATTGTTTAAAATATTAATTAAGGGTTTGTTTTGTTTTTAAAAAAGGATTTCATTTTAAAATGTTTAATGTTTTATTTGTTTAAAGTATTCATTAAAAATGTATTGTGTAAAATATTTTTAATGATTTACTGCACAAAACTATTCATTACATTTTTTGGTTTAAAATATTTTTAATGATTTATTGTTTTAAACATTTAAAGGGTTTTGTTTGTTTGTTTGTTTGTTTGTTTGTTTGTTTGTTTGAAGAGCTATCATTTAAATTATTCATTAATGATTTAAAATATGTATTTCTTTGTGTATTTGTTTGCGTCAGATCAGATAAAATCAGATCCTAGTGTACATTTATTATCCACATACCTATAAATGATTTCAAAAATTCCCACAATTCAACAGGTCTCTCTTAATGCTAATATCTTGGACAGTAGCACTTACGGGGCTGCGCACACTCTAGAAAGCCACACACATGGTTCCTAATTAGAGATCTCATTCTCTCAATGTACCATACACACACACACACACACACACACACACACAACCCGTCACGCTGTAAAATAACTAATCAGAACATGAGCCAAAGCAATGAGTGAAATGGAAACACGCACACTCCCACAAAGCTATAAACACACCGGTTATTAGGTCTTTAAGGTCATAATTAGAAGCAAACCGCTAGGCAGGTTTTGGGCTGTAAACACAACCCAGAACAAATTGGACGGGGTAATCGGGGGGAGTTACGCCCACCAGAACAGATGGAGAGGAAGGCCCCGCCGTCCCACAGGGGTCTCAGCTGGCAGCCATAGGAACGCTAGACACATATGCACCAGTTTAGCCTTTTTAGCAATGAAAGGAGGGAAGCTGTCATTCGTTTGATATTAGCCTGACCCTATTACACCAGTTTAAAAGACAGCACTCTCCAGGGACAAACCGATGCCTATAACAGCAATCAAACGGCTGGCTGAATGAAGAGGAGAACAGGAAACGAGCGATGGAAGGGGATGGGAATCAATCTCAGACTGATTTCACATGCTTCAAGTTTGTTGTCAATGCTGTATTTAGCATTCAAATGAGGGAGCGCTGAATAAACGCTAGCAACGTCGCAGGTCAATGTAGGGTGACTGAAGCACATTATAACTTTCTACACAAGGATATCTTTCACCTCAACGCTACAAAACTAGCAAGACTGATTTTATGCTCGACTTTGGTTTCGAATTTTATGCTAAACCTGTAGCAACGTACACAATGAGCCAAAACACACTTCAGTCACACCTTATAAAGGTATTAGCATCATTTTTGGAGGGAAAATGTATGTTTTACTTTAATCTGATGTTTTGAAAGGATTGGAACATAACACTTTAGCATGCTAGCTAGCGTACGTTTACACTCAGAAGCTGGAGAGTTATTAGCGTGTTAATTTAATGTTGCGCTTCAGAAAGACGGGGTGGAGAGGTCAAAGAGAAACACTGAGGCGGCACTATACAGCCACCACACACAATACACTCGCTTAACAGCCCAGTTAACATCCCACTGACCCGCCTCTATACACACACACACACTGTCTCCTGCTCTGACTGGTTGTGATTAGCACTATGATGCTGCATAATGCTGTAATCGAGCTTGTATTGGTCTCAGGAGAGACCCCCGAGAGTGCTGGGAACTGGGACCACCCTCTGGTTCTCCTGAGAACCCGAACACACATACACATACACGGCTGTAATGATGAGCTATAATCACCTATCTCTGCTAGCACAGAAGAGCTGGTAATAAACTAATGTGTGATATTGAGATAAAGAGATAAGAGAGGGGCGGAGAGAGGGAAAATGGGAAAAGAAAGAGTGATGGATAAAAGCGGGACAATGGCATGGGAAGATCTCCAACAGAAGGATTCCATGCTGGGAAAAGATGAATATTGACTTGGACATGAAAATAAACCTGTGAAAATGAATGCCTCATGAAATTAATTACGAGCCAACATAAAAACTAAAAATGTAAAAACACCAAAAAAATTATTCAAAACTATATTATATTACTTTTATTTAAAAATGTATTCAAATATATTCAGTACAGTATAAAATGTAATTTAAAAATGTGTTTTAATGTGTTTATTTATTATTTATTAACTAATAATGTATTAATAAAATACTTTTGTATATTATACATTTTATGTGTGTTTATTCAAATTTTAAAGTAATACAATATAAAATATATATATAATTTTAATAAAGTGTAAAAATACATTTAAAAAGTGTATTGTTAAAGAAATAAAAAGAAATGTATACATTATAACTATATATAAAATATATTACGAACATTCATATAATTTGTATAATAACAAATAATAGGATTATAAAATGTAATCATTTTAATATTAATTCTCACAAGCATGCAATATTATAATATATTACAAATACCGTCTTTGCAATGATTTTACCACTGCATTAAGCAAAGTAAAAAACATGGTAAATGATTTTGTTGAAGTTTGGCTTATATATATTACAATTCATTTATACAATAGAACTATTTTTTTTTTCTTTTAATTTCTTTGACAGTTTTCAGGATGCTGCAGTTTTCAGGATTTTCCAACCGATTCGATAAAGCTTTTATATAACAGAAGATATATAGTGCGAATATTCAGTCAAAACATCTCAAACGTTGCCATTTTTTCTGAATAGGAGGGAGGTTAATTGATCAAGACATGCTAATAGTGTTTACACTGAGACAGGCAGGGCACCATGTGCTGATCTGAGCTCATGAATATCAAACACCTCCAAACCCCTCGGCCCTCCTTCTCCTCTCCCCTCCCCAAGGGTCTTCATTGTCCGCCGGAGGTCCCGAGGGCCTGCTAGAGCAACAGTGCAGACGCGTCGACAGAGCCCAGTTCAACAGGTTTCAACACACTCTTCCACTGCCTCAGACCAGACCAATACTAGAACCAGAAACCCTGCCCTCTGCAAAAACCACTGCGAGAGAGGCTCAATTACGTAAACTACCCCCCTGTTTATTGTGTTTATGTTAAACTGTCTGCCGAGGAAGAACTGCTGCGGAAAGATAGCGGTTACAAAAACATTTTAATGAGGCAAGGAGTCGTTAATAACACGTACAGCCGCCTCGAACAACGACACGTGAAAGCACGCCTGGAATTCGCCAAGAACTGGGAGGTTTTCACACAAAATAATGATTTTCTAATGGTATTTTTAATCCAAACCTTCCCTCAAGTGCACAGTTGGTCTGAAAACAAGCTGCAATCATTAGCAAACGTTGTTGTTTTTTCGTCTGAGGAAAATAGTTTGCTTTCAACAAGCAGGAAGCTTTTAAAGTTGAACAGCCTCTTCATCACAGACATTAATCACTGGATAGAAGTTCAGGAGATTGCCTGAGAGTTATTTTGAAGAAGAAAAAAAAAGCCATGGACTGTAACACAGGGATAATTAATCAAATGAATTCATTTTATGGTGATTTTGGAAATTAATGTTGAAAATTATTTGGGCTGATTGACTTGCAAAGTTTGGAGAGACTTTTTTTTATGAATGTAGCCCGAGTTGAAATGCATCTGACAGTTGCACACACACGTATACACACATCCAATTAACAAGCCTTTCACGATAATTTACTGTCAAGTGTCAGCTCAGTTGGAGAAATTTAATATAAAGTGATCTGTGTATCTTGGCAACCGGTGCCATGACTAAAGGACTGAAATGAATAGATGAACAGGTGTATTTCCATTCCCCTCACTCACTTTCTCAGTCCCTCGTTCTTTCTCTTCATCTCTGCATGTGTTCGGTTTGTGTGACGTTTTGATGCATTGATGTTTCAATAAAAGATTATACAACATGGCTACATTTGCACAGTTACACAATTTGAGATTTATAGCCTTTTTCTAACAGTTGACTACTTTGAAATCTAAAATATGAGATTTGATTTGACAATTTAGTCTCTACATAACTCCATATTACCATATAAAACCATTATGTACATTTGGGTTATTAGTTTTCATGATTTAAAATTATTCTAAAATGTGAAAATTATAGCAATAAAATATGAGTGAGTTTGTCCAAACGTGATTATTATTATATATTTTTTTAATGAAAGTTTGCTTTCACACAAATAGTGTAAACACGCATTTTGTCTTGATAAATGTTAATATGCAATATCAGATTACAAACAGAGTGTAACAAACTCTTTTACAAGAGGACCACCACAGATGAACAAGTTTGATAGAAAAGTTTAATGGTGACTAAAGATATGATTTTATTAATTGTATTTAAATTATTGAACTTATACCAGTAATTTAATTGATTATTTAATCATTTTAAGAATGATTTATAACTGTATATTAAAATGTATTTATAATTAAGTCTTTGTTACAAAAGTAAAGTCATTTTGGTGGAATCAGCGCCTATAAATTTCAATGAAGTTTAATAAGTATACACATTAATGTGTATTTCATTCATTTACATGTATGTGTATGTGTGTGCCTTACAGATGTTCATGCTTTTCTCTTTTTTAACCAAAACACCAGATTAAATGAGTTAAATGCATTACATTTAATGCCATTAAATTATTTAATTATAGTTTTCAAATTACATATGTTTTAGCTTTCGATACTTCGATATTGTGCGTATCGGTTTCTATCCAAACATAAGAGCATTTGAACTACACTTTGTGTACAAACATCTACGAATACTAATGAGATCACATTGTTGCGTGTGACAGATTACTTAACATGTTACCACACACACTCATAATACCACTAACAGCTTTCCAACACGTTCTGCAAAAGCACTGCACAAGCTCATAGAGGCACATGAGCACGCAAAGAACCCTACTTTCTTTATGACACGTCTGTGTTTTCAAAAGTAGTGAAAATAAGTTCACAGGACGGAATTCAAATGAAATCGATACAGCACAGACTACAAAATTTGCCCCCACCTAAATTTTCAAGGAACTTCTCTATCAAAGAACCACAGACACAGCTTCTATGAATAGCTATTTTAGTTTCTCATAGCACAACTTCTAAGAACTTTACAAGTCTGTTACAAACCAGAAGAGGATACCTGACTGACTAGAAATCGGGAAAACTAGTCAACTTTAAGCCTAACCTGTCAATATTAGCAATGCAAGCTAAATTGTATTGCTCATTACATGGTATGCACATGGCACATTTGAAAAAAAATCAAAAGTCTTTAACAACAATTTCCTAAACACGCAAACATACTGACATATTAGCTCAAAACTCTGTATTTGTTTTTTACGCTAATAGTTTTGGCATTTTAAGGCAAACATTTGTGTAGCAAAACATTTAAAGTCGTTTATATGCAGTCAAATATGTATGATGATGAGTAAACTTGACTCCAAATTCCTCAAACACACCATTGGAACTGTATTTGATCTTGACTGTTTCGTGTAAAGGTTTTACATTTAGCATCAGTGCTAGCAATGCTAATGCAACAAAATGCGACACTGCTGTTTTAACACAAACAGCACATTGTACTGCTCATGCAGTTTTGTAGCAGCGTAAACTGGGTCAATACATCAATCAAACTTGCTACCTGTCAAGCTTTCTCACTTCCACCAAGGCATCCGACTTCGTCACATGTCCAAGAGAAACACGCTTTTTTGGATTTCTCTTTTGAATAAAATCCATGGAAGGTTTTCAGCTATTAAAACAAGTTAGGTCACCCAAAAATGAAAATTCTGTCATTATTTACTCACCCTCATGTTATTCCAAAGCCATAAGACTTTTGTTCATCTTCAAAAAACAAAGAAAGATTGTTCATTAAGGCATCGTAAAAGTAGTCCATATGAATCAAGCTTTCTGAAGCAATACAATCACTTTATATGATGAAAACATTTAATTTAAGAACCTCAACCATACTTGCTTGATGCGTGAGAACAATCTCCATTGGTTCTTGACACACAAATCTTATTGTTTTTTACCAAGTTTACCATATTTGATGTGCTGTTGATCAATGGTTATATGGTTATATAAGTGACCATCTCTTCAAAAGACTTGAATTAAACCATTGTGTCATATGGATTACTTTTATGTTTTTGATTCATATGTATAGCTTTTATGTTTTTATAAACTTTTTGAAGTGTCAAAGTTTCATTGCAATGGACTTTCAGTGGTGGAACGGAAATCTCTCAGGCTTTATTAAAGTTTAATGGAAATTTTTCATGAAATCAGTTGAATAAATCTGCATGTTTTATATATTCCTCCCTCAATAGTGTTACTTTTTTTGGTACATTCGTTGTGATTCCACCCCTCTTTCTCTGGCACTTTGCTTCCTGTCCACACTCTATAGCAGAGATGGGCAACTCCACTGTCCTGCAGAGCTTAGCCTCAACCCTAATCAAACACACCAGCCTGTAGCTTTCTAGTGATCTTGAAGACCTTGATTAGCTTGTTTAGGTGTGTTCGATTAGGGTTGAAGCTAAACTCTGCAGGACAGTGGCCCTCCAGGAGCGAAGTTGCCCATCCCTCCTCTATAGTGTCTGAATAATCACTCTGTAAATAAATACATCTTTCAAAGAAGCTGTTTGGGATTTAAACTCATAAATGCAGTCATTTGTTTTGAAGCCAAACATCTAAAAGCTATGCAGTCAGACATCTATAAAAGGCGAATTAACACCACTTCAGCTCCTGAAATACCCCAACTGGAATTAGACTTGATCTTGGCCGTTTCCATTGAGTGGTCATCTATCCATCACAAAGCCACCCTGGACAATAGCCTCAAAAGCCCACCGCTGCGCCAAGACCACGAGACACACGCGCTCAGAAACACACACTCACTCCAAGGCGTCACTTGAGCCTGAAACACTTCTCTTGAAGAAAGAAGAGAAGACCTTTGGAAGAGAAAGGCCTTAATTAATATTAAGAAGGGTAAGCGGGCTGCTCAGCTGACGAACTGCAGAGTCTGACTGCCGTATTGTGAATAATCGGTGTAGCTTTCATAAAGACGTACTGTACCGTGGAAAACTACTTTAAATCGGTGTATCAAATGCCCTCTGTCTCTTTCCCGTTTGAGGCGGCTCAGCGTTTAAGGCTGTAGAACAAAGGTAAACAAAGCGACATTAACGTCAGGCTACTTGAGATGGTGAGAATTAATTGAGCATTAATGAAATGCCCTATACAAACGCTCTTCCACTCATAAAAGAGAGTTAACCTATCCATAAAAGAGGTGAAGGGTGACAGGCGTGCGTCTCAGGGTGTGGTCTGAAGTTACTGTTGTCGACTGTAATAATTTAAGCCTGCAGGATTAGGTCTGAATGGCAGACGGTGGTGTACCTCAAGTACGACTTTAATCTTCAACACACACACATACACACACACGAGTCAGGCCAACTATTACACCTGCAATTAGTTTGCCCTCAGTCAACGTTAGGGGTAATTTTAGGCCATTGTGTGGAAGAATACTGTCAGTGCGGAGAGAGATAGGGGTATATTCATGTCATTCCAGAGAGAGAGAGTGTGCTACCAACTAGATTCAGTTCCAACGAAACTGTGAGTAGTGTTTGCCCGTGCACAACTGATGCAAAGGTGTTCTAGGTTGTCCACAGCAGGAGGCTAAGAGGTTGCAATATTGTTTAGTTTCTAAGGTGTTTTGGGTGGTTGCAGTTTGGTTGCTTACTCAAGTCTAAAACTGAATTATGAATTTGTACCCTTGAAGGGCTGCAGGAAAGGGTCACTGCTCAAAACCCTTCAGTCCCTTCAGGAAGAGCTTTTTACAAGAGAATAAGCAAATGTTACATTTTAATGTTAGCCTACTGTAGTAATTTTGCTGTTATTAACAAGTGAATGCATTTTCATTTTGAACACTGAGGTAATTTATTTAAGAAGTTACCTGGAAATGTAATGAGTTTACACAAAATTACACCAGGGTTATTATCGATAACTATAACTAAAACTAAAACGTTTAAACTTATTGTTCTGAGATACTGGGCAATTCTGTTTAGTTTAAGCTGAAGAATAACTAAGACTATGCCACATGTAAAAAATGTATGTAAAAATGTAAATGTAAAAAATGAGTAAAGTTGTAAACGAAACAAAGTTTAGTGCAAAACATTTTACAAGAAAGATCTACTGCAAAACTTCATGTGTTACTACAGAAAAACAATGTGTTACTTGCTGTTTCTTTGTAATTATGTGTGAAATTTAATAGCAATTTCTGAGCAATTTTCAAATGGATTTTTTCAGTGTATAAATTAAAAGCTAAACTAAAATTTAATAGAGACTACATTAAAAAAAAGGCGTTTAAAAAACAAAAACTCGTCGGCGCCGATAACCTCGTGGGCAGTGTGCGACATATAGCACCATTGCACTTCGGGCGTCCTGAGTTCGAATCCTGGCTTGTGGACTTTTCCCGATCCCGATGTCCATTCTACACTGTCCTATCTGAATAAGTTTTGCCTAAAAAGGCAAAAAAAAAGAAAAGAAAAATGGCAAAACAGCAAAATTACTAAAAAAAAAAAAAAAAAATGTAATAAAAATATCGGTCACACTTTATTTTAGGGTGTCTTAACTAGTTGCTTATTAGCATGCATATTATTATCCATTTATTAGTAGTAATTAAGCACATATTAATGCCTTATTCTACATGACCTTATTCTACATCCCTAATCAATATCTAAACTTAACAACTACCTTACTAACTATTAATAAGCAGCAAATTAGGAATTTATTGAGGGAAAAGTCATAGTTAATAGTGAATAAGTATTCCCTATTCTAAAGTGTTACCAAAATATCAAATATATATATATATATATATATATATATATATATATATATTTGAAATTAAAACAACACTGAATTACACTGCAATACTTGTCATGAATAAGATCAGGAAAAGCAAATAAAACACTCCAACTACAAAAAGCATATTAGTCAGAAACATTGTCTTCCCCATGACGATGAATAGGTGCAAGAGTGGAACCAGAAGTGGATGTCAAAAAACTTGCTGGCTCAATATGATCAAAGTAGATACCATGTTGGTAAAAGAATACCAAAATTATAAAAAGGTACTGATCATTTTCTGCCAGTTCTGCAATGCAATGAGTTCTATCAAAATATGGTTAAAACACCAGTGAAAAAATAAATATGTGTCTACATTGTGTCTAACTTTTACAGACCTTTCTTAGCGTGAACAAATTTAGGTAATTGTATCATAACCCCATTTTAATTCCTCGCAGAGTGCAGAAAGAGAAAGCAAGTGAGAAATTCAAAAAAGAAGGGGATAAAGTTGTGTTTGCTTGTAAAAGCTTTGGTTTCATCCGCAACGGCCTGATTGAGTGGTCTGAACAAAATATTCAGAGCCACCGAGCAACTCTATAAAGAGCCTGGTGTCAAAGAAGGAATTCATACAGGTCTAAATATGAGCTCCATTTCCACACACACACACACACACACACAGACGTCTGAAGCCAAGACAGTGCGTCTCTTTTTCATTAGGGCCATTGTGCTGGATGAGACAGATGGAGTGAGTGAGAGAGAGAGACGGTGCCTGAGGTACAGATTTAGATGTCCTTCATTGTGCTTACACGAGTATTGTCTTGTCAGACGCGTTTAGGAGTGCTCTGCATTACTTAACACAAGGGAGAACACAAGTGAAAGACAGAGACAGACAAAAAGAAGGGGTTATGTTCTTCTGCATCATGGTCTTTTAAATGTACAGCTGTGCATCAAATTACATGAGAAAACAAAGAGGGAAAAAGAAGCCGAAAAGGCTTTATGCATGAACACAAAAGTAATACATTAATATACATGTCATAACAGTTTTATGACATTGTTATTACACAACTCCAGGTTGTTATCAGTTTTATTACAAAAAGGTTTTTCTTACATTATTTCAACTTAATGTCCAGTAACATATTTCTTATTTACATACACACACACATTTGGAATCATTAAGATTTTTTTGAAAGGAGTCTAATCAAGGCTGAATTTATTTGATCAAAATACAATATAAACAGTATAATATTGTGAAATAATATTACAAGTTACAATTTACAAGATATTTTAAATTTTAATATATTTTAAAATGTAATTTATTACTATGATGGCAAAGCTAAATTTTTAGCAGCCTTAACTTCAGTCTTCAGAGTCACATGATCCTTCAAAATTTTTGACCAGTTAAATATGTATGCATACAGACTGAGAAAGTGAAAGAGAGAGAGAGATATTATTTTGCTATTATCACTGTATTTTTTGTTTATAACACATTTAAAATATATTTTATTTATGTCTTTCTGGCAGCAGCAGTTGTTGTTGGCAAAGTGCCACTAACCTGTCTGTCCAGACAACATCCAATCCAGAAGAATAACACAGGAGCAGGATCACGGATACAGGATCACTCCCTCTCACCCTCCGCCTGTCTCTCTCGCTTTCCCTTCGTCTTTCTATCTCTCCTACACATCCACACGACACAACTTCACTTATACAACAAACACCACTAATCTCATATGCATGCACACTGACGTCACACAATTGGTGGCAGAGCTTTCTGGAATAATTATTGATTTTGCATAAGACAACATAGAAGTTCAATAGACATTAGCTGTGTGTTGGCATATGCAAAATCTGGTTATTTTTCTTAATTCCGCAATTTCTCATCATACAAGGCTTGTATGATGTCATAGTACAGCATTATGTTTATGAGTGTGTGTGTGGGTCTAATGTGTGTTCAGCTGTATGTGTAACCAAATATTAGTATTAAAGCCTTCTGTGAAGACATTTGTCAAAAAATGTTCTATTTATACAATCTTAGAAAGTATGTGTGTTTTGTCTGTTTGAGTATTCCTCATGTGATCACTGAAAAAACAATGTCATTAAAATTGTGAATATGATCTGTGAGTGTATTTTAGGTGATATAAGCCACTTTGAGAATGCAGACAGACAATTTGTGCAGATGTCCTGAGGTAAAGTTACAGAAAGGTGACATCAGTTGTATCTAGTGTTGTGAGATGTGATCTTTAATTTATTTATCAAATTTAGTTCTAGGCTGTGTGCCTGTGTATGACCGTAGGCGCTGCATGTATCAGCAATGAAATACCTGTCTATCATAAAGTCACTGATCGCATCAATAATTTTGTCTCTTTAGCCCTCAGCATGTCCAAGAGCATGGCTGGAAATGTTTGTGTGTGTCTACGTGTAGCAATGCTGTCAAGTTTTATGAGATATTGCAGCAGAAAAATCTCTTTTCTTACAGATATGTACACGCACACAAATCTGTTCTAAAAATCTATTGTTTTGCTAGTTTCCTTCTAAGAGATGATCCCAACCACCACAGAATGTCCAAAAGTCTAATTTGTAACGGACAAAATAGATAGTAAGTATGCATACTACTAGTACAAATAGTACTCAAGAACTGTAAAACTCTACTACCAATTGATTTCAGTAGAATTCAATGTTAGCATGTTGCTAAGCTAACAGCCCAATACTCTAGTAAGTAAACAAACATACAAAGCACATACAAATATAGCTTGTATAAGTTAGTTTTAATTACACTGAATAATTTTTAATGAAATAATAATTTTATTTGTGATCAACTTTTCTCTCACCTCGCCCACCATCTTGGATTTATTTATTAATTATTGTAATGCTTTATTGCAAAGCATTCTGGAATTGACTTCTTTGTGAAGGGTGCATGTGATACCACAGAAATGTAATACATGGATGTCACATTCAACAGATTTAGACAACCTTTCACAGGTAAGAATGTGCTGGTTTGTGTTTTTATATTACCTCAATATTACAAGTTTTTATAGGCTAATATGGCAACTATTAGCAAACGCCTAACTATCGATATAACTATCGTTGCAGACACACATTCAACTTGCTCTCGAGTGTTCACGGGACCTGCTTTGATCGTTCCAATATGGAAGATGTCTTACATATAGCGTCCCATAGAAACAGCTGCCATTGACTTAAACTATCGCACACAATCCTTTCATTACAATATAAAAAAAAAAAAAACATAAGTTGGGAAATCGACCTTTTGGAACTGTAGCTTCTTTCACTTAAATGTATCAAATTTCTCAATGCTACATATGACAAAGAGAAGACATTCAGAGAGGTTTGTTTTTACCTCAACTCGCATGCCCACAAAGTTGTGTGCTCAAATAATGTGACATTAAAAACAGTGATGTAGCCTTCTGTCACGGTACATTGCTACTTTAGCTTGTTACTGGAAAAACTGCTCTGTTTTGAAAACAGCCGAGCTACTGTCCCGCTACTGAAAGATTTACCATCAATACTTTTAGTCAGCAATAAAAACAACAAAGATTGACTGTTTAAAAGACCCAAAACAATTAACAACTTTTGTTGTCGTCTTACCAAGTCTTGCACCTGCAACACTGATTATACCATTTATAAGAAAAGTGTGTATGAAGTTAAACTGAATGAGAAGTGGAAACAGATTAATACATGAGAAACAAAGTTGGATGTTAAAAATGTATATAACTATCGCTGTCCATTCATACTGCAGTTACTGCCTTCTCCAATGAGCAAATGAGAACAATTTTCCAGTTTGGTCATGTGTGTTCAACATACTTTATAGATTTTTTTTTTAGCTAAAACATCACGGCTAAACAATAAACCCTGAGAATTACCCTGAGAAATGGAGCAAAAAGTACGACAACTAGCCTCTGTCTGACCTGTATGCAGAAAATGTAAAAATATAGCCATCATTAAAAGCCAGATTGGCCAGGCCTAAATTTGAGACAGGCAGAGAGAGAGAGAGAGAGAGAGAGAGAGAATAGAGGAACAGAAGCCTGACTGGTTTTGGCCGATGTAAACTTCCGTGTTGAGAGAGACAAGAGGGAGAAAATTCCCTGGAATTCCACCGCACTGCTTCCTCCTTCTGAACGTCACCTGAGCTCCCAGTTCCCGAAAGTAAACAAAACACTCTCAGGCATACAGGGGAAAGTGGGGGTGGACAGAGGTACACAGGAAAGAAAGGGGCAAGGAGGAGAAGAATAACAAGCACTGTGACACACGGACACATAACACAATGTCAAACACACACACTTTTGTCATGTCACTTTTCACGATTTAAAGGAATTGTTCCCCTGAAACTAAAACTCCTGTCATCATTTTCTCGTCGTCATGTCATTCAGAATTCATATGATTTCTATGATTTTTATCATAGAATTTACCTGTAAATGTGTTGAAAAAGAAATGCATGACAAACTAGTTTAAGGAAACAGAACCTTTCACACTTCCACCAGGTATGAGACATAATCCTTATTATTCTTTTATCATTATTCTTTAGTTTTTATTCAGCCATTATCAGCCTTTAAACTGATGATAAAACGTTTACCAAGCCACATCGCTTCAATCCCAGTATACATTTACCCAACTATTATCAAAAGTATTTCTAAATAAATACAACAAAACATTTCTTGCGACCTTACATGAAGTATTATGACAAAATACATTATGAAGAAGAATTGGACCTGTTCTGCCGGTGCATTAGAGCTAACATTAGCATCATGCTTCATAAGACAATTTATGAGATTTATAGTACACTTTTACTCAGAACTCACTTCAAACCACCATCGAGTGTTTGTAATAACTTCCTTTTACGATCACATGTGGAATTTGGTCGTTTACTGTTGTTAAAATATGCTATTTATAGCCTTTTATATCTCTGCACAAATTAGCATTTCAGACGTACACATTCTCAAGAAAATTACATACAGACCATATCTATCGTAATCGTGTGTTTATTATCTTATATAATCTATTGTGGCTGTTGTCAAGTTTATTTCTGCTGTGTAAAAGCCTTAACATGTGTGCTCTGGCTGAAACTCACGTTGTTTGTGATGTTACAACCGCCTCTCCGTTCTTAAGCTGCCAGGGATACATTTCAAGTATAATACACATTAGTAAAAGGATCTATTTTAATTTTTATTTGTCTATATACACTTTGGGCGGCCGCGGTACATTATAAAAGTAGCCCAAAAAACCACAACCCGCCACGGCTCTGTAATTTTTCCTGCGACTGTATATTCAAACTAAACCACTTGTGCCGCTATCGTTGCCCTGGCAACACTGGTGCTGTACCCTCATCACACAATGATAGATAACCTTCCGCGCTGCGATGACAGGAAGAAGTGGGGGTCAAACCTTATCAAACGATTAATTTGTGTTAAAAAAATATTAACGCGTTAAAATATTTTGATTAATCGCATGCGTTAACGCGTTAACGTTGACACCCCTAATATATATATATATATATATATATATATATATATATAACTTTGATTGTATTTGTCTCAAAAACAAGAAAGTCATCTAGGATGCCCTGAGGGTGAGTAAATCATGGGGTAATTTTCATTTTTGGGTGAACTATCCCTTTATATGGTTTTTAAAAATAATCAGTTGCACTAGTGGTCAACAAGAACCGCCATATAACTGAAAAATAAATAAACAAACAAATAAATACCAAGCATTTTTTGGGACACAGGCTACAAATCAGCCTTGACGCAGAAAAAAAGACAGAGCAATAAAGGGGTTAAACTCCAAACATCAAGAATTCACAATAGACACACCCACTCACATATAAAACGTTGGAATAAAAGTTACCTTCATTCTGTTTACTTAGTCAGTGAACTTGATTAACCTGAATCTTTTTCCTGCTGTTTTTGTCTTGTTCTCCTTCCATACATATTTTGACCGTAGGCATACCTATTATGACCTTTAGTATACAATCCTGTTCTACGTACATAAAATAATAACTAATTCTAAACATACTTACCTAAATATCACCTTAACCTTAAGTCCAAATAGCTATCTTACATTATTTTTTTCTTGTGTAAGTACAGTACACATACTGTAAAAAAAAATTAAAAAAAACATAATACAAAATTAAGTGGTTACACTTTATTTTAAGGTGTGTCTGTTTCAGTATAATTATACATAAGTACTGAGTAATATTAATTAACTACATGTACTTACATATGGTTAGGGTTAGGATTAGAGTTTCGCTTAGGGTTACTTGCATGTAATTATGCATAATTTATTGTTATTATAATAGTAGCATGTATATAACATGAAACGTGTAACAAGGACACCTTAAAATAAACTGTTACCAAAAAGGCTACCTAATAAATTGATTTTAATAAAAATAACAACTGAATTTAGAGTAAGATATAGCTTCTGGGTTAGGGTATTCCCCATAGTCTACACATTAGCATTATTTAATTTATTCCATTTATATTTTTTTCCCTTAAGTCTGTATATGACTCAAAAATGGAAAAGGTTTAGTTTTACATTACAATTTTCAACTTTTTCCAAATTTCTTAGATTCTGCAATGCAAATCACATCTAACCTTTCTGCATGTAAAATAAGAAATAATATTGTTGTAATGATGCATAATCTGTTAAATCCTGAATAGTCAGCATGTATCTTTATTAGTTAAAACTGTCATATTTCTATTGTTGAATATGCATTGTAAGATCAAGGCTGGAAATTTCTCTTGCCTTCAGAAGACGTCAGAATCTGCAATTATGCTACACACGCTGCCGCTGGACATGCACGCGTAAGTCTCTCAGCTTGCAATTCGAACCGCGGTCAATCACCCGGACACCGCCACTCACCTTTCCACCCGTCTCCATGGCAATAGGGCCACGTGCATGAGCACTGTGGTCAGAGGATTGTGTGTGTAGGGTAAATTGAGGAGTGTATGTGAGCTCTAATCTGCCATGAGGTCACCTGCAGGGGAGCATTTTGTAACCTTAAGTGAACGTTTTGTAATAGTTAGAAAGTATTTTGTATCAGTTACAGCAATCCAAAAGAACCATGCGGGGCGAGCGAACGACCCCTGTTCTGGACGGGACAATTAGAGAGCTGGTGTAGGGGTGGGGAGGGGGGTTGCTGGATGTCACAGATCAGGAACTTCAGGAACGCCGAGTGCAGGTGGCCTTTCAGGATATGAATATACACACAACCTTACCTTTCATTCCAAAATACTCCCCTATATGTAGGGCAGTCACATTGTGAAATGCTCTAGTCTACAAAGAACAATTGTGTTGTATGTGTGTCTTTCGATGGGTTAAAACAGGTATGATGGGAATGAGGCATCAGGTTGAGACATTCTGAGGGGGTCTAGCCGTGAGCTATTAGCTCAAGGCTGTATCTCTACCTTCTTTGCTCCCCCAACGTTGCACCTGGACTGAATCTAAAGACATCAATATACCCCTCAGGTACACACTTACAGATACACAGCTACATGTATACATTTAGACATGTATATGCTTAAAATACATTTAAATATAAATGAGGATCAATGACATGAAAAAGCTTTGAAAAATCAAGTTAAAACACGTGCCAAGTTCTTAGAAATGCAATCTTGTGGTTCATGTTGGTTTCGGGAAAAAAAAAAATCATACATTCTAACTATTTTTATTTTATTTAATGAACACGTTCATACTTTACATTCTTTAAAAAAATAAATAAATAAATAAATAATGTGATTAAAATAATAATTAAGTAATTGATTCAAATCTTATTTTAAGGATGAATATTAAATATTTGTATTTTATTTTTTATTTATTTTATTTATTTATTTTTACATATACATCTTATACTGAGCAATTTTTTTTATACAGTTTTACAAATATCATAAATTATTTATAAATATTTAGTTTGGAGGAGTCACACCACATGACATTTTGCAACCTGATCTAATCTTGCCTTGTCATAAAACTGTCAAATTATATGATATTTAAGAGAAACATACTGACCTTGACACAGTTGAGTTTAAGCTGTCCTTTTCGTTATTTATTAATTCCGCACATTGGTTGCACCACATGACTTTATTTTCAAAGACAAACATTTTGTCTCAAAACAAATTCTAATAATAAGTGATTACACTAAAGTTTTTTCATTATGATATCAGGAATCACTCAGATATTTTTCAGTTCATATAAATTCAAAACATGCTCATAACCTAATAAATATGTATATATTCAAGTTACTGTATGTGTGAATATCTTTATAAACAAACAAACAAACAAATAAAAAAAAGTAATTATTTAAAAATGTAGATAGGGTTATGTCATTGACCTGAATGACATTGTATTAGATAAAAATACTAAACCAAGTGTCATCAGCAAATAAATCATTTTTGGTTTAATATTAAATCTAATGCAGTGACATCCAGATATTTTATAGTGTCCAAATACATTCTGAGGCCACGTAAACCCACTCCCTTATTCACCCCATGCAACAAAAGCAGCTAACATTTACCATGCCTGAATGTGTGTGTTTTTTTTTTTAATAGTCCCCATACAGAGCAAAAATTCAAATCTTACCTGCAAGAGTGAGAAACCACTCATGCAAGAACAAACACACACTCACACACAATGACAAAAGCCTATTGTTAAGTCCTCAAAACTGAAACAACTGACTCACCAAAAGCACCCAAGGGATGTACTATTCACTGCTCAATCAATTCAGAGCCTGTGCATCCACTTCAGACAGTCAAACACACACATATATAAACATCAACACACTGTTTTATGAATATATACAATGTGAGTGGAATGCATGGCAGTGTACAATAACCACACACACTAAGTAACTCTTATTTGTTTTGGCCTGTGTGTGTGTGTGTCTAAGAGCTTTGGGAATAGTTGTAGACAACAGCTCTAGAATTACGACAATTCCAGTTACTTATTCTTCCCCAATGTGAGCTTGAAAAGAGGCAAGGGCCTCTTTAAATTATCGGCTCAAACACACATTCACACACCCAGGGTTTGTAGAGAGCCTAATTAAATCATATTGATTTGGAGGTGCATTACAGTTCCCTAGAGTGGTTTAAAGCCACACTTCCAGAACAGTTACTAAGTCTACCTCATAGATCACCGTCAAAACAAACTAACTGACCTGAGCTAAAAATCATGCAGGTGGATTTCATCTGAAATTAAACTGAAATTAAATTTTTCGAAATAAATTAAAGTCTTGTTTTGAAGTCCAGTCATTTGTGGTGCAGGACACTATGCAACGCCACAAGTTTTAGATTTTGTCTACCAAATACAGTTAATACGGTTGTGAAACAAGACAGCAACGTTAAGGTGGGTAATTTCTTTGCAGTAGACATGTAACACTGTCAAATTTGAAGATTTGCTGTAAATTCCTGTATGTGTGTGTGTGTGTGATGTTGCTAAATATTTCCACTTGTGTCCAGTGTGATCTCAGCCAAGATTGTGCGAGATATATACTCTCGCACTCCAAACCCTGAAAGCACACACTCTCTAACACACACACACACACTAAAAGCCCTGAGAAATCCATGTTCACACTCACACCCCACACCACACAGCTGAGAAGATTCATAAACAGCCCTAAAAACATGAACTCACATTTAGGGGTGAAAAAAAAGTTGTTAGGTTCCATACATAAGACATGAAGAGAGCTACAAGGGGGGAAAAAAGCAGGGTGGATGAATAAGAGAAGAGGAAGAACGGATGCATAATTCATTCACCAGTGATTCATTCACTTGTAATTATAGTTTACCTGTTTAAAACTGTGACTTTGTGTGTGTGTGTGTGTGTGTGTGTGTGTGTGCGCGTGTGAGAGAGAGAGAAACAGACAGAGAGAGAATGCTCCCTAGGGCAACTGAGGGCATCCTCAATATAAAAAATAAACAAATAAATTGAATCAATAAAAGTAAACTAAGTGTGTGTGTGTGTGTATATACTGTATATATATATATATATATATATACACAGTAGTCAACATTTGAAGTGGATCCAAGCCTTTCATCAAGTTGTCCTAAAACCTAAAACCAAAATGTCTTAGGACAACTTTGATGAACTTTTTTGATCCACTTCAAATGTTGACTACTGTATACATATGTAATAAAAAAGAAAAGAAAAACAGAATTAGCTTAAGATGCCTATGGTATATCCTCATTTAAAATTAAATGTGTGTTTGTGTGCGTGTCTTCAAGTGTTCTTTTGGCTAATAGGTCACAAATCATTGCTTTGTGTGAGCTTGCTTATGTGTGTGTGTGTTTGTGTGTGTGTGTGTGTGTGTGTGTGTGTATGTATGTGTGTATATGTATGTGTGTGTGTGTATGTGTGTGTGTGTGTGTGTCTTAAGAACATGGCTGCAAGGCAGCATGGTTCGGGTGACAGAGAGTTCAGAAATGCAGCGTTGCATTTTTCTACATTTACCTCAGCATTTTCTTACTGCGTGCGCACACACACACACACACACACACATATAAAAGGGTTATGGTGGACAGTGTTATGCGCCACGTTTGTTTAGTGAAATGTACAATCCAGTAAGAGCGAGAGCTCCATAAATGACAGTCAAGGAAACAGACAAAATGATGCACTGCAGTTAAGATGTATGGAAAGCTAAGTGACGCATTACACTTTCTCTCTCTTTTAACATCCAAGCCTTCCAACTTTATTTATATAACTTCTGCCGGAATGTGGGACTTTTCGTTGTTTTGTTTCTCCAGCCAACAATTACAGGAACAATTTCATCAGTGAGGAATTTTTCTAAATTACTTGAAGAGGAGAAATCAAAACTAGGCATTAAAGGAAGAAAGAAATGGGAGTAGCTTACTCAAACAGTGCTAAAGTATCAACACTGCTAAATTAACGTCAGTTAAGATTGGCATAGGTTTTCAAAACAATTAGTGTGTAGCTTGATAAAACCATTGATCTTGATCTCTATTTTTATGTCACATTGTATCATGTTATCAGGCATAACATCACACTTACAACCAAATCAAACACACTCTCTTCAAACGTCTTTAATAACACTAAGTTATTTTATTTTGAGTTTTAACTGGGACAGTTTGATTTAGTGTTCATGAAAAACATGATTTGCCAGTTTAGTCGCCACTCACAAAAAAAAAATGTTCACAAAACCCAAATGACTCTGTCAAATATCCCTGTGTTATATAATCTTTTAATTCTCTAGGAGATATTAGTTGTGTCCCAAATGATGTATTGAGTCTGACTGCATCTCCTCTTCCGCTAAATCAGGAAAGTGGAAGTGTATGAAAGTTTCCAACATTCCATACTTCATTTTTTTATTTCAGGTTTAATAGGTGCATTATTATTATATATTACTTCTTCTTGTTGGAAAATTCAGTTTCAGTGTGAACACACTACTCACTCCATTTATACTAAAAATGGCAGAAAGAAAGAAAGAAAGAAAAACTTTGAAGGTAGAGACAGAGACATATGTCGGGGAGTGAGTTCATGCAACCCTGCAGCAGTTCTCTGTATCACTCCAACATGCTACAACAAGCCTGACCCAATCCTGGCCTCAAGATCACCTCTCTTTCTCTTAAACTCTATCTCTCTACCTTCTCTCTGTCTCCCCCTTTCTCAGCTTCTCGTTTCTATCTATATCCTTCTGTCTGCCTCAGGTGAGCGTTTCATTGGTACATTTATAGAGACCTGCTAGGAAACCAAACATATCTTTTTCTCCAAACAATCATTCAGCTCTAAAAATGATTTACAAACCATTTAATAATGAACTATGAATAACGCCCATCGGCATGATTACGTCAAGAATGTTGATGGTATCAAAGCCACACAAGACGAACGGAACAACATCACAACAGAGACTTTTCCCAAATTCTAGCAAACTGCCTACCAAAACAGCAGTCATAGTTACTGTCCTGATGAAAAGGCTGTCATGTAAGGTACCTTTATGGCCAGATTCTAAGGCAACATCATACACAAGTCAAGTATAAATATGCATCACATTCATTATCAAAAAATAAATCAATATTTACACTTATTTAGCTTAGCAACATGCTAGCATCATGCTTTTTCAGTCGGGATATTGTCTTACAAGTCAGCTGCCTGAGTAAGTGGCTAATATTTGAAACAGAGCTAAGATCTTTTGTTTACATCTAAAATTCTGTGTAAAGCTTCAAAGCAGCAGGGGTAAAAAGGAAAATAAGGGTGAGACAGAACATTTTAAGGTTTCAGTTATTATTAGAGACGCTAACTGTGAGGAGATTTACTACTGCTGTACGGCTAAGTCAGCTAGCATGTTGGACACATCTCTGCTCTCTTCTACTGTAACAAGCTGTAATTACAAAGACAGCCATGACAATGGCTGGCTGCTAGTTATGAGGGAAAGAGTGTGTGTGTGTGTCTGTGTGTGTATGTGTGTGTGTGTGTGAGCTGAGTCACTGAAGAGAAACAAGCACAATAAAAACGTGTAACCCCAAGCTGCTTTGAGCAGAAACTCAGAACAAAAAAAAATCTGTCCTTTTTCTCTCCTACCCTCAGCTTTAACACTCAGCTAGTCAGCGCTAAGTCCCTCGGAAAGCTCATTGTTTTAGGGAAAACATTCCCCATCCCCCGCTCCAAAAACACCCCACCCCACCTCCACCTCTGCCCCTCAACCTGTTTATCCAGTACACACACACACACAAACAGCGTTCGACCGTTAGCGTCAACCACCTGCCTTTTCCTGCTCTGCGGCCTGCAACAAACCGAGAGCAAGATCGAAAAAGAAAGGGAAAGAACAGAAGGATATGGAGAATGTAGGAAACAGAGCATTAAAACAAACATGCCAGCAATGTACCCTCTGAGCACTGACAGCATTGCATTCCGTATTTCAGCTACCCTCGCCTACGCAACCTCAAAATCAACTTCTCGGTGTAGCAAGACTTCGGTTGCTTCTCAATTTGCATAGTTCTACTATGGACTTGCTGTTGAATGCAAAGTATGTTCACCCGTATTGTGTCACGATGCTGTCATACAATTGTCTTGATGCCGCAGATACCATTCTTATGTCCCTGTTCCCAAAATAGTGCACTAAATTGAAGTCACATATTGTTTTATATTAAGGCACATGATTTTTTTTTTTCACCACATACTAATCAAACTATTAAATATAAGGTGATCTCTAGATGATCTAGGTGATCTCTTACTTAATGGTAAACACTTGTTGGCAGGTGACTCTTCAATTCAGATTGTTAAATCTCAAATGAATAAGTGAAATGAAGTCCCTAAATTGTTCCTATGATAGCTTTAGGATATGAAAAAACTCTCAGCACCATGAAGAGCTCTGACTATGCTCTAAAGATTCCCTGTTATTATCTGTGCCAAGAATTACCCCCATTAAGGTTTCGTTTTCCATGATTCTTAAAGAGCATTCTGAGTAACTTTCCCATGCACCATATTTTCATTGTCAAAAGAACATTCTCACTGATGAATTTCACTGCACAGCATTAGAGAAACTCACATTAGTAAATTGCAATGAACTCCAAAGTTCTAAATATAAATGGTTGATATAGAATGGCTTAGAATCAGTGTCAGTCAAATTGCTGACTTAGACAGAAAACCCTGCCATGCGATCTTATTGACCAATCAGTTCGCCTGCCAATAGATGCTATCAGCCAATTAGAGGAGCGATCCATATGCTACCCATCTAACTGGCACTGCCTGACTCTCCATCTTTAATAAGAGGCAGACCGAAAGTGGAGAAAAGTTCCAGGGCTTGGGATAATTCAATTTCTGTCCACATTCATCTGAGTCACGTTGAGGTATCAGTATATCAAAGTGGACAGTGCTGTCAGTACTAAAGAGCTAAACAGGAGACAAGCCAAGTACGGAAATGCACACACAACATGTGTGCCTGACATGCGCATAGAACGTTGGGAATCGAAAACTGGATCCATTAAAAAACAACACATCGACCAAATTATATTACTGATATTTGATTCCATTTAATAACACCACTTTAAATATGACCCACATTATTTCTTACTATCTGAGCATGCGGATTCAGCTTTGGTTCTGTGGAAATTAAATAACACAATGAACTCACTTTAGGTATGCAAATTCATGCCTATCTAAGGCTTTGGCATTGTCGTTGGTTGCTTATTTTTATTTAAAAATTTGGGTCACACTTTATTTTAAGGCCCAATTCTCGCTATTAGCAAACCATTAACTACGACTTTTGCCTCAAACTTCTAATTTGCTGCTTATTAATAGTCAGGTTGTTGTTAAGTTTAGGTATTGGACAGGATTAGGGATGTAAAATATGTTCATGCAGAATAAGTGCTTAATAAGTACTAATACACAGCCAATATGTTAATAATAGGAATTCTAATAAGCAACTAGTTAATAGTGAGAATTGGTCCCTATACTAAAGTGTTACCTTTTTTCCTCTACAGAACAATCAACATTCGAGAGCTTGAGAGATTTTTTTCTGAGATATTGTTTCCTGTCTAAACTCACAGAGAAACTAAATTGTAGATTTTTGTTGTTGTTGTTGCAAAACATGTATATTCAAATTTACTAAAAGAATTGATAACAGAATCATTAAGGAACCAGAATTATTAAGTGGAATTGGAACCAGAATAGTTAAATTCCTCAAAATTCCCATCCCTACTCCCAAACCTCCAAGAATCAAACCACGCCGCACGCAGTATTGTAGTGGTTAACCCGAGGCCTCCCTGCATTTCCATTTCCTCTCGCAGCAAGGAGTCCCTGACCGCAGCCACTTCTACTGACCTCAACTCAAACACTTCAGACAAATATCCGATTCACTGTCCTACAACGGCCAGTGACTCGTCCCACTTCTTCTAAGGACAGCCTAGACTGTGACATCAGCTTTATTGCAAAACGATGCACAAATACTCAAAGAACTAGTCGAGACACTGCAGACGCTGCAATCTTGCTCTGTCACATTCCCACTCTCTTTCTCCCATGCGGTCATATCAGGGCAGCATTACCTCAGGAAAAGTCGAGCACTACAAAAACACACACAGTCTCTGCTGAGCTCCCCGCCTACTAAACAAACACAGGCAGAGATCCCCAAGAGCCCACGTCCCAGACAAACTCACTCTATCTTTTTCAGTGAGGAAGTGAGAGAGAGTGAGAGTTTAAAGGAGGCAAGGGGAAGCCCTGTGTGAGTAACTTCCTTAATCAATTCTTCAAACTCTCTGCAGTATGTTGCAGGCAGACCTTTGGTACATGATTCCCCTGATGGGACACTATATTCTGTTTGACTGCTGACTGACTAGACAAGATGTAGTGGTAGTCGCAGGCAAGAGCGCAAAAGGAAATTATACGTTTTGTATTATGTTAAGTAAACATTATAACCACACATTCATATTGCAGTCAATAATTCCAATCCTTTCTCCAAAACCCCTTGTCCTCTATAGGCTGGAGCCTATCCCAGCATCTCAGGCCTAGGACAAACACACATTCAGATTCAATCTACTGTCTCTAATTCACCTGTCCCACACATCTTTGGACTGTAGGGGAACCAGACCCTCAGAAGAAACCCATGCCAACATGGAGACAACATGTGAACTCCTCGTGGCTAAACTGGGATTTGAACTGAAGAGTTTCTTGTTGCAAGGTAACAATGCAATCCTACTGAATCACCATGTCACCCTGCCTCACAGATCTGAATCTAAATATTAAACTAACGAGGGTTTTACATTGTACAAAGAAAATTTGAGTCATGCTTGTTCGTACAAAAGTTGGTGCCACTATATTGTGTATCAAGTGCACATCTTATGCTGGATGCACATTGTACAATTTTTACAGTATTTTATGATTGTTGCTTGTCAGACTACATGATATGATCCAGATGAGATGTTAGGTAAAAGCAATGGCAAAGTGTTCAACATAATCTTTTATATCAGACTGTACAATAGATAATATAGTCAAGACTTTGCTTGCAACAGGACAGGAAAATGTCAGACACTGCAAGAACTTCATTGAGGTCAAGCTGTATCACAAAGGTTATTAATCTTCTTTTGATGAATATGTCACACTAAAGGGTCAAAGACTGCCAATAGTTTCCTACAACAAGAATAATCATTTACAACCCCACAAAATTGTTTCAGACTGCAAACTATACAGTGTGAATCCTGCTTTTAGGTGCATCCAGCATAGCTTAACAGATTGCAGTGGGAGTCTTGTCACATGCAACTGAAAGAATGAAACAAACGCCAAGTTGTAGACCAGCAGTACATTGTGATGTGGTTGTTATTCTGTGTTTTGGTTGTTGCTATATTGCATGTTCTAGGTGGTTGATTGAGTGATTGCTAAATGGTCGCTTACCAAATCTACATTTCACCCAGGGATATGACTTAAATCCCTTGTTCGGTAAAATTCTCATTGATTTTTTTGTTGTCTTATATTCTAATCTGCTTTATTGGTCTGACCACCTAGTAAAGTAATAGACAACTCTCCTTGGCACACCATAGTAGTTTTGCTGCAAAGACATGTGGTCGAATAGTTACAAATAGTTATTTTTTAGGGTTTACATTAATAAAAAATGCTAATTAAGTGCAAAGTGTAAAATGCAAATTGTAAATCAAAAATCATTGACAGAATAATTGTGTTTATTCAGAACACAATGAAGAGAGTATACTCTAAATAAACAGCTGAGACAATCCCAAACACACAAATCATGGATGAGCAAAGTGATTTCTCATTGGGTATGTTTTAAGAGACTATTAAAAGCATGCCATACCTATGATGATAACCCAGGACAAGCTGCCAAATGCGACACTTTAAACTAACTCATGCTCAAGACCAATCTGTGCCAAGAATCTTTCCACAGGTGTGTGTACGTAGGGGTGTGTGTGTGTGTGTGTGTGTGTGTGTGTGTGTGTGTGTGTGTGTAGTTGCTAAAGCTACAAAATAAAAAAATCTTAACATCAACACCTGTCTCTTTGCTCACCTACAGGAAAATAGTGTTACTCAGAGGTTGTTTTTTCATTGCATAGGAGACATAATAGAGCTCTCAGTTGTAGCTCAACTGCTTGCTTGGTGTTAGAAACAAATGTCACAGGTTTAATAATAAAAATGTCACGGGCTTAATAATAAAAAATGCAGAACTTGAATGCACTGCAAGATGCTTTTAAAGTCTCATTTAAAGGTTGGTCATTTTTCAGTGTTGAAATACTTTCTGAAATAGACATTCCCCTGAAAAACATAAACAGTGTGGCACTATCAAAATAATTGCTTTGTTTGTTTGAGCAGCCTGACACAGCAACACTGGTTTAACCAGTGGCATTGAGTTTTGGGAAGGGACAATGTTTGTCAAACCAATGGGAGTGCTCGAGAATCTGTTGAAAATCCTTTTTGCAACCCTATTTGGTGACACTAGTGGCACAGAAACTACACACTTCTCTTAATAAAATTAATGTGGAGAGCAATTTGGTCTTGGGCAAATTTAATGAAATATTTTATAAATGTTTTTTGATTTCCTTGCATTCGTTTAGAAATGAGAAGAAGAGAAGAGAAGAGAAGAGAAGAGAAGAGAAGAGAAGAGAAGAGAAGAGAAGAGAAGAGAAGAGAAGAGAAGAGAAGAGAAGAGAAGAGAAGAGAAGAGAAGAGAAGAGAAGAGAAGCTTTTTTAAATTATTTTTCTAAACTCCGTTGACAGGTTCATGCAAATAAGGTGATTTTCACTGAAAAGACAGTTTTGCCTTTGGCATTTAAGAGTCTTGTGTCCGTTAGGACGACTGCTCTGAAAACACAAACACATACATCATAGCACCATTCTTCCCATTTAATCAAAAATTAATAATGTGAGTGTTTTTTTCCTCTATTCCGTGAAATTAAAGGCTAAAAGGCTATTTAAAAAATTAGAAATAGGTGCCTCTAAATACATTTCTGCAACACCTTTATTACGCACCTTACTACACGTTTCGCGGCAGTTTCAAAGTGAAACGTCCTGTGAGTGGCGCTAAAACGTGGGTTCAATATGTGACCCTGGCACGTTTTTGTTACATTGATACAGGCACGTATTGCTGTGTTTGTATTACGCTGCTTCAGGTAGGCCTATGTAGGTATTGAGGTGGTTCATAATTCAAATATCCGATGAGTGTCGCTAAAAGTTAATGCTCTGTCCTGTTGGAAATATCCCCTACACCAAACCCAACCCTAAACCTACCCAATAGTGTTAACAAATGCAAAAGTAATATAAAATGCATTTGTTGATGCAGCCGTGCTATTTTAACTTCCTTATGCAGATTTGAGCTGCTTTGTTGAACCGTAGTTTCACAGGGTTTCGAGCTATCGAGCAATCCTACTGATTTAGAAAACTCATGCATTTTAAGCTGTATATGTGATGACAATGTTCAAAAGTATCAGTTTTCAAATCTCGCAGCATGTTAAAACTGTTTTGAATTCATAACATAATATTCATCGAGTAATTATGTGAAAATTAGGTTTTATTAATCGAAACTCATACTTTGTGTGAAAAGGAAGAAAAGTTGTAAGAGTTTTACTGCCTCTAGTTTTCATTTCAACTGGAACCTGCAGCGATTCGTGTATGTTTTTGAATTTCGCAGAAATGTAGGTAGGGGCATGTATTTCCATTGAGCCTATGTTGAAACAAATCATCAATTAATCATACCACCGATGATAACACAGGGTGGAAATTTTGTAGGGGACGGAGGTGCCAAACTTTAAAAGTGCATATTATATAAGAACATTTCAACTACATTCCCAAATACTGTTTTGGTAAAGTGTTAGTATAACTAATTTTAGAGAATTGATTTGTTCGGATAAACCGTTTCATTGTAAACAAACTGGTTAAAATAAAGAATTCATTGTGTATTGCAGGTTTGCAAAGCCCAAATCATTTTACGTGAGTCATTTTGTTCTGGTCTTTTCATGTAAGTGAACTGGTTGAAATAAATGATTTATTAACAATTGTTGTGTTGAGAAGTCCAGTTCCCTTTCAGTCGGTCACTCCGAGTCACGTCGGATGACCGACGAATTGGGATCTCGCCAGAGAGACCAATCCACTTCGAGTGTAACTAAACGAGCCAATGGACATTGGCATGCGATCATTGCATCCAGCTGCCACTGATCACAGCATGAGTATAAGAGGCAGCGGGTGCACCACATTAATTCATCCTTTCGCTTCGGAGCCGAGCGGTAGTGGTGAAGCTACTGCTCTTCCCTTCCAGAGAGTGTTCTGCGAGCGAGTGCGGGCTTTACGGCGCAGCAGCGGTGGTCATGTCGGCGGGAGAAAAAGTTTGTCTTTGCTGACAGCCACACTAGGAGTGTGTGGTGGCCAGCTCCCCTGCGTGCTTCAGCACTAAAAGAGCATTTCTCTGAAAGAGCAATTTCTCTAAAAGAGTAACATGGGTGATCGCGTCTTTTTAAAGATGTCTTATCACCCGTGCGTTTCTGGGTGTGGTCGTTTCCTGGCGCCTCAGGACGGTCACGATCGCTGCCTCACGTGTCTGGGCATTCAGCACGCTGAGGAAGCTTTCGTGGATGGTTCATGTTCTTCTTGTAGGGACATGACCATCTCGGAGTTGCATAATAGACTCCGCTGTGTCAAACATGGCGGAGTCCCTCTGCCTCTGCCGCGATCCAGTGTTCGTTCCCGGGGCGGCACTGGATCCGGTAGAGTCAGAGGTGATTTGAGGATTATGGTGAGGGCTTCCCCAAGAGGAGTTCCTCACCCCTCAGGCGCTCCGCAGCCGGTGGGGTTGCCGTTGGAGCGGGCTGGGACCTCTGCAGAGCGGGGTATACCACCTGTTTCCTTCGGTGCTCCCCCTGACGACCAGATGTCGATCGCTGCATCGGAGGGTGAGTCGCTCTCTGGGGATGACGACTCGGCTGCGTTGCACCCTTCGGGTGTGGTAGCGTTGTCCGAGCCAGACCCAGAGATGATGGCTATGCTTTCCCGGGCCGCCGAGAATGTCGGGCTCGTGTGGAATCCTCCACCGCTGGTTCTCAGCGCCCCCCCTCCGGTGCCATTCTTTCCGGAAGTGCATGAGGAGTTTACAAGATCGTGGAAGGCACCTTTTACTGCCCGAAACAAATCTTGTGGCTCCTCCGCTCTCACCACCCTCGATGGTGGGGCCGCTTTGGGGTATACGGGCATTCCCTCGGTGGAGCAGTCTGTGGCCATGCAACTATGTCCAACAGCCGCTACCACTCTGCAGGGTGTCCCGTGTCTCCCCTCGCGGGCCTGTAAGTATCCGTCAGGTCTAACTGGCAGTGCTTATAGAGCCTGTGGGGAGGCGGCTTCTGCCCTTCACGCCATGGCATTACTGCAGGTCCACCAGACCAAAGCCCTGAAAGACCTGCACAAGGGTGGTCACGACCTGGTGGTTCTACATGAGCTGCGTGCTGCGATGGACCTCGCGCTTCGAGCGACAAAGGTGACCGCACAGTCTCTGGGTCGTGCGATGTCCACGCTAGTGGTCCAGGAGCGCCATCTCTGGCTGTGTCTTGCTGACATGAAGGAGCAGGAGAAGGTACAGTTCCTGAATGCTCCCTGTTTGCATCTCCAGAAACCACCCACTGCCAGTGGTTCTACTCCCTGTCCGAGGCAACGCTCGGCACGGATGCACTGGCACACAGCTGGCCCCAGGGCCTGCGCAAATATGCGTTCCCCCCAGTGAGCCTGCTAGCACAGACACTGTGCAAGATCAGGGAGGACGAGGAGCAGGTCTTGTTAGTGGCTCCATATCGGACCAACAGGACCTGGTTCCCGGAACTCATGCTCCTCGCGACAGCCCCTCCCTGGCCGATTCCTCTGAGGTAGGATCTGCTTTCTCAGAGACGGGGCACCCTCTGGCACCCGCGTCCAGACTTGTGGAAACTCCATGTGTGGTCCCTGGACGGGACGCGGAGGTTCTAGGTGATCTGCCCCAGGAGGTAGCTCTCACTATCGCTAGCTTTGCTCTGTCCTGTATGTGCACTGCAACAGTACGTGGATAGAACTCAGAGCTTCAGGACCTCAGAACAGCTCTTTGTCTGTTACAGAGGACACCAGAAGGGGAAGGCTGTCTCCAAGCAGAGGATGGCCCACTGGATAGTGGATGCCATCACCTTGGCCTATGAAGCACAAGGTGTGCCCTGCCCGCTCAGGTTGCGTGCTCACTCCACTAGGGGTGTCGCATCGTCCTGGGCGCTGGCTCGTGGTGCCTCGCTAGCAGACATCTGTAGAGCTGTGGGCTGGGCGACTCCTAACACGTTCGCTAGGTTTTATAGCCTATGTGTCGAACCGGTTTCCTCCTGTGTTCTCACCTCAAACGGGTAGTGGCACTGAGAGGCCCGGCTCAGAGTCGGCTTGCAGCGTTCTTACGCCTAATTCTCTTCCAAATGGAAGGGCACGCTTCCCAGTGTTATCCAAGTCCTACTGTCTGGGTTGCCCAAGGAACAACAGTAGTTGACCCTCTCTGTGTAGAGCCCGGTCCTATCGTCTGCCTTATAGGAAGGATCAGGAGGCCTACACAGGGTACTGGAAGGGGCAGCTCCTGTGGCGCTTTGGTAGGGATCCCAATTCGTCGGTCATCCGACGTGACTCGGAGTGACCGACTGAAAGGGAATGTCTCGGTTACGTATGTAACCCTCGTTCCCTGAAGAAGGGAATGGAGACGTCACGTCCCGTCGCCTCAGTTGCTGTACCACCGCTGAGCGGCCGGGTCACCAGCTCGGCTCCTCAGCGAAAGCATAAATTAATGCGGTGCACCCGCTGCCTCTTATACTCACACTGTGATCAGCGGCGGCTGGATGCAATGATCGCATGCCAATGTCCATTGGCTCGTTTAGTTACACTCGAAGTGGATTGGTCTCTCTGGCGAGATCCCAATTCGTCGGTCATCCGACGTGACGTCTCCGTTCCCTTCTTCAGGCAACGAGGGTTACATACGTAACCGAGACGTTGTTGAGTAGTGAACCAATTGTTTCAAATGTTCTTTCAAAGTAGTTTGAGGTATAACTAACTTTTTTTTTAACAGTCAAGTGTTTTAGCTCAGCACGAAGAGTACTGTTTCAAAGTAGATTCCCCCACAATGCATTTTGACACATCAATTCCAGTTTCACCGGCAGACAGTCACTGTTTTGCGTGTATGTTTTTGTCTGCTCATCCATTCAGAAGCTTAGATTTGTTTGAAAGAGGATCTGTGTTTATGGTCACACACATACACACACCTTTCCCTCTCTGGCCTTCAAATCACCCCTCATCTCCACTAAAACCATGTTCTCTCCCTCCCTAAAAACCCCAGAAGCCCTTTCAACTCCTCCTCTTCAGTCTTTCTCTCGCTCATCATTCACTCCATCTGTCACTGTTGTCATTTACCTGAACGCCCCCTCTTTCTGCTTTACCAAGTGTGAACTGCTGAACTCTGCGTAAGTATGTGTCTGATTACCGTGATGCCCCATTCTGTCCCCGTCTAGGGATGAACTGATGAACTTTTAGCACCATGATTCACCAAGCTTTCCAAACCACTTTTTTCATCATCCAACCCCACACGTGACTAAACTAAGCAACTGAAAGGACCAGTAATCACATAATTGAAAAGTTTAAAAGGCAAAAGATGTTTGGAGGTACCTATACAGTTGCTGGGTGTTCTAGGTGGTTTCTATGTGGTCAAAATAATACAGTTGTCAACATTTGAAGTGGATCAAAACCTTTAATCAAAGTTTTCCTACAGCCAAAACAATACCTGTTCTTGCCTTAGGACAACGTTGATCCACTTCAAATGTTGACTACTGTACATCCCCGACTTTTGATGACATACCAATCCTAGTTATGGTTAACTCTTTCTTTCAAACTTGTTTTCACTAGTTTTCTCATTTAGCAAATAAAAATCGGATGGTCAGTTAAGTAATTAAAAGTAATGTTGCACCTCTTCTGACCAAGATGCATGATTTGAGGCGTAATTCATACCTGTATTAGTGTGATGTACTCCAAACTTTAATATGTTAAATTTAGTGGATTGGTTTGTTTAGGTAATTTGTTCATTGAATAGTTCATCTAAACAAAATTGTTAAAATAAGTGGTTTATCAAGCACTGTAGTAGGCTATTATAAAGTTCGGTTCATTTCATTTTAATCGGTTCATTCAGATGGCTCATTCAAAATCTGACAATCATAATATCATAAAATGTGCTTGTTCATTTCAAATTACTTTTTTATACATTATTTAGCTAGCGCTCATGCACCATTAATAGTAAATAAACAGCCAATGCCTCTTTAACTGAAAGATCTGAAATTTCTTTCCTTTAGTCGCCATATTGCTAGGGTTTCGCTATGCGGTTACTACGGTGTTACTATGGTTACTACGGTGTTTCCATGTGGCCAAAAGAGTAAAACTCTTTATGGCCGCATTTACACTACAGGTCTTGGTGCCCAGTTATGATATGTTGACTATAACTGATTTTTTGATGACCTCCTTACATTATCTTTAAACAGATTAACCGATATCTGCATTTACATTATACACTTGGTAAAACAACCCAAGGTAGACTTGAGTTGACATTCACCACTGTCGTTTTTTTTCAGTGACATACAACTTTTACAGGGGAATATCTGTTCTGTCCGCTCACATGGCAGATGCAAATTAATTTCATCAATCTGATTTATTTCCGCATATAAATGAGGCCTAAAGCCAGTCTGAGAATTACTTTTTTCCTGCAAACACTGTATAAAAAAAAAAAATTGAGCCAACTTAAAATTTTAAGGCAATCAGCTTCAGTAGATTTTTGAGTTTTCTCAACTTGTTGATACAACAAAAATTTCACTTTCATGGGTCATATCTGCTCTGTAAAAAAAAAATATATATATATATATATATGTTGTGATCATTTAAATATCAAACTTCACCAAACTAAAGTTAACTAAACTTATTTTAAGTCAAGCACAATTATTAAGTTGAAACAATGCACTATTACTTATTCTAATGTTGAATTTTAAGGGAGGAAAAAAACACAATGGGGTTTCTCTGTTTCTGTTCGTGTGTGTGTACATGTGGCAGCCGGCATGTAGTTTTGTCGACCGGCCACCCTGCAGCCCCTTAGGCTTCCCCAGTCGAAAGAGAGAGATGATTATCTGTTATCTGCCATGTTTTGACGGGAGATTATGCTAAAGATTTACGATTGCTGAAAAGACAATGCTGAACACTGCATTCTCAAGTGGCAAAAGAGTGTTGAAAACAAACATACAGACCACAGATAACTGCTCACTTTAGCAACAGAGGGACAGCGTTCCCGGCGTTTGAAGCAAAGGTTCACAGAGACTGTTCATTACAGCATCACCACAAACAGCAAAACGACTCTCATTTTTATCAACATGAAGCATGTATTTTCATGTATGACTTGAATGCAGCCTTATTAAAATTCTTGGCAATAGTTCATCGGGCTGGGCCAAGACGCTTCCACAAAAGTGCCAAAGTAAGAATCTGAAATTAAACTGACAGGCTTTGTAATTGAAGTCAATTGTGGTTATACGTCTTATGTTTTATAATGTTTTCAGACTGACTGTAAGTCTTTAATTTTCTGTGATGATTTCTATGATGATGATATTTGTGATCATTACACAATGTTAAAAATGTATAGGCTATCATTTGATTTTTATTCAGGCCACACAGAATCTGTGTTTACAAAGAATTGCACAGAAAGTTTCAGTCAAGTTTTACATCTGTGTGTTTGGCTAATGTGATCATGCTTTTTGCTATCGATAAGTGGGCATGACATGACCATCTTTTTTTTTATTGCCTATATCTATTAATATGTTCAAAAAGTTATATAAAAATGCAGTTCCCACATTCATGACTTGAATATGCTTCTTCTATGATTAACATGTTTTAGATAACTTTTGGGGACATAAAATAAAAATTAAAAAATGTTTTGGAAGAGAAAGAAGCCATTAACACAATAAGGATTCAAGATTTGTAAAGATATCATATGAAAAATTTGGAAAAACTAGAAACAAACTCGACATTTACAAGATTTTAGGTCATTAACCCAAGTATGGTACTCTTTTTAACACAATTTACTATTTCTCCTCCCAGAAATGCAAACAAAATCCAGCTGCATGCTACTCACCAACAATGTATGAAATTGCATTGGGAAACCAGGACAGACAGATGTAGTTGTTTATTTTTTGTCAACACAGACATCTCTTTATATGTGTGGTTAGACTGGCTTGGTTTTAGGTGTGTCTAAATGCGTATGTGGTTTCAAGCAAATAACTGTTCAGGTATGACAGTAAGAATTGAATAGGTAATAGGTCACAGACCAGAGACATGTGTAAGAGTTCGAGGGTAATGTTTGTATGTGGTTAATGTAGGTAAATATGGAGTGGTTTGTTGGAGACCCACATGAATCCCATGGTGTTGTCACATAACCACTGACACACTTCAATCAGCAGTCACCTGATGCAGAATTACGCCGAGGATCGTTCCAATAAACACAACTATCATAAAAATTCTCAGCACTGAAATGTCTAGTTAAGCCCTGGTTAGTAGTAGATCTAATCAACATTCAACTGAGCCACAGCTGGCATATCAAGTCTAATAAAAGTGAAGTCCACCCTTTAAAACAATGAACAGGAAGGAAATCTGCGCCGCTGACATTCAACTGCGCAAATGACTTCTTATGAGTTTAGCTGAACGCATAATAGCATCTGACCAGACAGGTCTTTTTTATTTATTTATTTTTATTTTTTTGCAAAATAAATATTTATGCATGGGTAATAAATATAATAAATGGATGGCTATCATTGTCATCAACATACATTTTTACTATAATATCAGATACCTTTGAGGAAAACTTGAAGGAAACCTAAGCTATAGTTAAAGAAGATGGTCTTTTATCAGCTTTTAGTTTTTATTTTTATTGATTTGATTGATTTAAAAAAAAAATTAATTAGTTATTTTAGTACATCAATGAGAATGACATATGCTGCCTTGGAAAGCTTATTTTTATTTTTTATTATTATTTATTTATTTCAAATTTTATGTTATTTTATGGTTTTACTTTTAGTTACCTATAATAACCCATGTCTACATGGCATTAATATGACTCCACTGGATGGCCGTTTGTTGGTTTTACCAGTATGATTAATGAAAGATAGACAGTACATACCTTTTTATGAATATTTCGCAAACAACTTATGACCACATGAGGGATGGATGGTTTGAAGACCAGTTTTCTTTTCTATGTTGATGTTATTTCCAAACTAGAAGCATGGGTGAAATATAATAGCCACCAAAACATGACTTGCTACTTGCTATTTCTAATGAGTGGCAGGTGGTATTAGCAGGAGGGATCTTCTCAGTGTAAAGACCATTTGATTGGACAAAATGTATATTTTGTATATTACTCGGTCTGTTACATACGTGTAACAGTAGCTGCCTATCACATGTACATAATTACAAACTGTAAGTACAGGTTGTTCCATAACTTAGTTACACAGTAAGTACATTTTGTTTCATGTATGTACAACAGCTACTACTAAGCACTTAATTAGGTAATTACTCTGTATTATGGACACCTTAAAATAAAGTGTTACCGAATACTGTATATCTGCTACAATTGTATTTGTCATGTTTCAGGACACAAAGCTAATAGGCTAACATGGATTAACAGCAACAAAATATTTTAAATTCATATGGTCTTTAAGTCAGACTAGTAGTGTCACATGACAGGTTTGGCACATCAAAAACTGGAAGTAAGCATTCATTAAAACTATTTGGCACTCCAAAATCTTTTCTCCTGGTAGTTAGTGGAGTTCCCCTTTAGGTTCTTGTTTACACGTAACTGATGCCATTTTATAGCATAATAATGAGAGCAGTTTCTTCCAACACAGGCATTATTTGGATGATGAGATTCTGCTAAGATGGTCTAGAGTTAAAAAACATGTTTGAGCTTATATTAAGACTGCAGGTTCAAATCTCAAGGAAGTCAAACACAGGTTAGATGTTCAAACATACAGCTGTCATAATAAAGGTTATGTCAACTGCAGGTAACTGCCTCTCAGGTGCTTGTTCCCATGACAACTACAATGTTTACAAACACATACTAATTTTTTTTTCTGTTAACCCGGAAAAAGAGCTTTCAGTCAAATTGAGTGGGTTAACCAAATACTGGAAGATGACCAATAAGTCCCGTGTTGGGTTGCAAAGCAACATTTGGCTTATTATTTGGATGTATTTTTGGCGTATCTGCCTACCACTGCTATATATATATATATATATATATATATATATATATATATATATACACAGGTGCATCTCAATAAATTAGAATGTCGTGGAAAAGTTCATTTATTTCAGTAATTCAACTCAAATTGTGAAACTAGTGTATTAAATAAATTCAATGCACACAGACTGAAGTAGTTTAAGTCTTTGGTTCTTTTAATTGTGATGATTTTGGCTCACATTTAACAAAAACCTACCAATTCACTATCTCAACAAATTAGAATACTTCATAAGACCAATAAAATAAAATAAAATAAAAAAATTTAGTGAATTGTTGGCCTTCTGGAAAGTATGTTCATTTACTGTATATGTACTCAATACTTGGTAGGGGCTCCTTTTGCTTTAATTACTGCCTCAATTCGGCGTGGCATGGAGGTGATCAGTTTGTGGCACTGCTGAGGTGGTATGGAAGCACAGGTTTCTTTGACAGTGGCCTTCAGCTCATCTGCATTTTTTGGTCTCTTGTTTCTCATTTTCCTCTTGACAATACCCCATAGATTCTGTATGGGGTTCAGGTCTGGTGAGTTTGCTGGCCAGTCAAGCACACCAACATCATGGTCATTTAACCAACTTTTGGCAGTGTGGGCAGGTGCCAAATCCTGCTGGAAAATGAAATCAGCATCTTTAAGAAGCTGGTCAGTAGAAGGAAGCATGAAGTGCTACAAAATTTCTTGGTAAACGGGTGCAGTGACTTTGGTTTTCAAAAAACACAATGGACCAACACCAGCAGATGACATTGCACCCCAAATCATCACAGACTGTGGAAACTTAACACTGGACTTCAAGCAACTTGGGCTATGAGCTTCTCCACCCTTCCTCCAGACTCTAGGACCTTGGTTTCCAAATGAAATACAAAACTTGCTCTCATCTGAAAAGAGGACTTTGGACCACTGGGCAACAGTCCAGTTCTTCTTCTCCTTAGCCCAGGTAAGACGCCTCTGACGTTGTCTGTGGTTCAGGAGAGGACAACTGTAGCCAAATTCCTTGACACATCTGTGTGTGGTGCCTTGATGCCTTGACCCCAGCCTCAGTCCATTCCTTGTGAAGTTCACCCAAATTCTTGAATCGATTTTGCTTGACAATCCTCATAAGGCTGCGGTTCTCTCGGTTGGTTGTGCATCTTTTTCTTCCACACTTTTTCCTTCCACTCAACTTTCTGTTAACATGCTTGGATACAGCACTCTGTGAACAGCCAGCTTCTTTGGTAATTAATGTTTGTGGCTTACCCTCCTTGTGAAGGGTGTCAATGATTGTCTTCTGGACAACTGTCAGATCAGCAGTCTTCCCCATGATTGTGTAGCCTAGTGAACCAAACTTAGAGACCATTTTGAAGGCTCAGGAAACATTTGCAGGTGTTTTGAGTTGATTAGCTGATTGGCATGACACCATATTCCAATTTGTTGAGATTGTTGGGTTTTTGTTAAATGTGAGCCAAAATCATCACAATTAAAAGAACCAAAGACTTAAACTACTTCAGTCTGTGTGCATTTTATTTATTTAATACACGAGTTTCACAATGAATTACTGAGTTGAAATAAATAAACTTTTCCACGACATTCTAATTTATTGTAATGCACCTGTATATATATATATATATATATATATATATATATATATATATATTTTAATACCATTCATAGAATTCAGTGTATGGCATAAATTTTAATTAAATTGACACAGCTGCAAAATGGACTCAATAGCCAACTCAATAGTTCCAATCTTGGTTATTTGCTGTCCCAAGTTATAAACTATACTTCGCCAGTTCAAGAGTTGAGACAAATTACAAATTTGTTTTTATAAAACACATTATTAAAGATGTATGTCCCTGCTGCTGCTAATATTGAACAATGCTTCAATATTAGCATTGTTATACAATTTAACTCACTAGAGTATCAATAAACAGTAAAAAAAAAATACTAAAAATAATTAGTCAAAAAAAGCTAGTTAGCTAGCTAATATCAGAAACTGCTGTCAATAGACAAAAAAAAAAGTACTTACGCTGTACATAGGCTAATCATGCCATCATTATTCCCTGCTCGCTGCATCATTTGACTCAGAAGTGTCAAACCAAAGTCACCACAAAAGCTTCATGTCAAAAAAACCCAAAGGTGCGCTTGCTTTTTCTGCAGTGTCATGATATTTTGTCTACTGGGGATCCTGCAGTTTGCATGCTAATGTGATGGAACTAGTTTAATTGACAGCACTTAAAACTAATGGAACAAACCTTAAAGTATGTAATTTTGGACCAAAAATGTTTGAACTTTCTTTAGGGACAGTTTAAATATCTGCTTAATAGTAATTAGCATATTGCTAATTCAAGATCACCCATATTCCATGTTGAGTTACAGTTACAAATCACAGTGTTAATGCACAAAATGCTGCAAGTATGAGAGACGTTATTTAAATATAGAAAAAGAGTTATATTGGTGAACAGAACAGCTAAAGTCAGTCCAGTAAACTGATGCGGTGACTGCCGTGTGGTGTAGTCAAAGCGGAAGCTAGCAAAGTGAGATTACGATATGATTTTTGATAAGACCTGATGATTTAACACGCAAAAAGTGTTGCCTCAGACGTTGCACTCTCAGACTCCCAGAAGCAGACATCAGCATATACACACTTGTGTAGTTGGCGTAAAGCTCTAACTTCTCGAATTCTCTTTCACTCTCTCTCTATCTGCATTTTCATGTCTGGTTCATTATGGCCATTACAACAGTAATGAGCAGTAAAGGGCAGCAAAGGGCAGCGAGACATTCCAACACGTTCATATTTGCAAAACCAAATTCAAGTGTTTTACGCTAACAGAAAAGCTAATTGTTTTCTATACGCTGTAGTAGTGGAAAGTTTTTGAAGTTAAGTGTAAGTGAGTGTGTAAATACATTTTCATCGGTTCTCTACTATATGTGTAAGTGTGGGTCTTTAGCGTCCCTGTGGTCTGGGGTCAGTTCCTCTTTTTTATGACTTTGCAGAGAAAGTTTCTTAGCAGGCTAATGTGCCATTAGCACAAGCTGCATGCAAATGTATGAAACCACAACAGCAACTAAAAACAAAACAGCTCCTCTATATTCACTTTGTTAAGAAAAAGAAACATGCAAATGAATCATGCAGTGTTGGGTGACAACTGCTCTGTGTTCAATTTAGCATGATGCTAATATAAAACAAGCCTTTGCTTTTGGTTTCTACGTTCACCTGCAGGATTGGAAATCTTAACCATGATGAAATGTTTTTGCCGTTATGCGAGTAATGCGCAATAAGGTTTAGCTTCGGTTAATGATGAATGTTTCTTTGAACTTAGCATAACATGGGAAATCTATTAAAGATAGAGTACTATTAAACATATGTATTGTTGGTATTACATGTAATCTTTAAGTTAACAGTTCTTCTACAAAGTGAACGCTTTATAATCAAACAAAAGCCCTCAGGGCAGGTCCTTTCTTACGACCCATAAAAACTAATGGAGTGAAGACCATGGCTAGCTACAATGGAACAGTAAGCAATGACCCTGCAAACCCACAATGAACCACTGATCAAAGTCAGCTGGAAAAAAAAAGATTTCCTGCATGTGTAACGACTGCTTTTGAACATTTTTAATGCTCTTGCGTTGTCTCTTACTGATTTTGCGGACCAGATTTTGGCCTACAGTATGGCCCCAAAATTGCGATATTAAATGTATTTATTTTTATTTTTGTAATGTTTTGGATTATTCTGTTTTGCTTTTTAGTTTGTAAAAATTTAATGTCCAAAACCTTGTCAAGATCCAAACTGCAGTGTAAACTCACTCTTGAGATGCCAGCTTAAGCCTAATCGCACCACAGAAACGTTTAGCCAATTTTTTGCAGACTTATTAGTTTCTTTTCTATATTTACTGTGTATTAGCAGCCACAAGCCGAGGGTATTTTCTGTGGTATCTTTTACAATAGTCTACCCATAAGGCTATGTTTCTGGGGGTTTTTTTGTTTTTTTTTGCACTCTGCTCTTTTAGTAGATGTCTTTAACTCTAAAACTAAAGATAAGTGATTGCTTTGTCGATTCAAATATAGATTTCATTGCCATATTCATCACTGGATTGCCTCAATCCTACAGTACAGTTTGCTTTTTCATTGAAATTCACAAATATTAAATGATGTATTACATCTTTGATTACTCATGGATCAAACTTGTTATTGTAAAGTACTGCTGTTCCAAGGTATTTTAAGCATTTGTGTCTTCAAAACATAAACCGATTTTACTTTCAACATAATTTGGACGGAAAGCTGAACTTCAATCTCCTGACTGCCAATACTCTTATTTGTGTCCTGACATGTTCAAAAAACATTTCTCATGTGACTAGCATGCTAACAGCAGTGTTGATGGAATGTCAAACTCACATTGGTAGCGTGAGGAGTTTTAGGCTGTGTAGAGTCCCTCACAACATGTCTGTTTATTTCTAGGTTTCCTGTTGGTATGTGGCCAACAGCATTCTGGGTAAATCTAGAGGTGTCCTTGTGGCTAGAGAAAGCCATGTGTCAGATATCACACATACACAGTGACATATACCCACAAAAACTCACTCTCGCATTCACACACAAAGTCATACACAAACATTCACAAAAGCTACCACCGTTGTGTCCTCGTATGATGTCAACAGAGATTAAACTAGTTTATTATTTTTAAAGAGGAAAAAAAATTACGCAACAAAAAGCAAGTTTTTTTTTTACACTAGTGATTATTAAATTTGTACAACCATTCAGTCTGCATTACATAAAGAAATAATTCTACATCTTTGTTTCTTTCGTATTTTTGGTACTCTGAATTATACATACAAATAACAAATACAGGAACTTTTTTCACAATGCATATAACCTGGGCCCAAAGAAGTCTTTCAGGTGTATACGTGAGTGTGTGTGTGTGCGTGTGTGTGTGTGTGTGTGTGTGTGCGCATGTGTGTGTGTGTATGTGTGAACACAAACCAATTGCCCAAGACCTATAACACATCCAGAAGAGTAGCTGGAAGTCTGCGAGACAGACCTGACTACAAGTTTTAATGCATTACACACCATTTCCTTTCTACTTTTCTTCTCCCTACATCTCGTCTCTTACTTTTCTCGGATAGAAATCGTGGCCGCTTCGCCACGCCATTCCATCTTCCAGGTTTGAGTCGTACCCTTCTTATCATTAGCTGCCCACGGGCATTTCCTGTCCTCGCCTTTTTTCATTTTGCGCTTTAAAAAGTCTTCATTAAATGTATTTCAGACAATTTTTTTTTACAAATATATGCAGAGTTCATCTCCTGTTGTCATTCACAGCTCGATTCCTCATGTCTCACAGGGGCGAAGAAGAGGAGATGCGTAGAAGAAGAAAAGGAGCGGGTTGGGGAATTAGAGGAGGTTTGTTTAAAGTCTCGTAATGTTTGTGCCTTGATGCCCACAGGAAAGATGGCATTTGTACACAAATGAAGGTTGACATCAGCGCGGGGCTTCATGGTTGGAGGGGCGATGAAGAAAGTCATTGTCTTTTCTCTTTCATTCTCACTGTCTCTCCCTCATAATATAGGGTTTGAGGGGTTTAAGCGGGGCATACCGGAGAAGGGGTCTTGGGGGGAGCTTGTAGCTCAGACGGAGCATGTGAGAGAGCTGGTTCAAGGTCGGAGGGTTGCGGCGGGTGACAGGCTTCAAGGTTAACGGTGCTTTGAGACGTCCACCGTTGGGAGATTGGGCGGTTGGAGGTAGAAGGGCGCTCTAGCCCATCGCCGTCACCATACTGGAAGGGTGGTGAGGGGCAAAGGACAAGCTGGAGGAGGGGTGCATGGGGGTGGGCGTGGTCAACATGTGGCCGGAGTGCGAGAAGGGAGGGAACGAGGTCATGTGACGCGACAGAGCGGCCGGGCTGAAAGAACTGTTCTTTTCCATCAAGCTTTTGGAGAAATCATCCATGCTGTCATGGGACTTTTTGCTCTTCTTGGACTTGCTGGACATCTTCCTGTTCCGGGTCTGGATGCCCTCTTTCTTCATGGTGAGTGGTCGGTTGATCTGCGAGGAGAGAAGAGACAGACGTTAATAATGGCCACGGGACCCTCGTGCTTACATAAGACAGGAGCATAATGGAAAAATGTCGACATTTTTCATTTCATAACACATCCAGAGGAACACTTTATTGCTTTGAGATTGGTCCCTCATATTTCAAGTTTTAACTTAAATCTCAGATGTTTCTCCTAAAAATCCCTTATGAGAAATAAAGATAGACACGGTTCATAATGAGAGTTCATAATGAAATTTCTGACTATTTTGCAGTTTAGTAGCTCAGAGCGCAGTTTGAGACACTGTGAGATGTTTTTCTAAGAAAAACCATCTGAGAAACCTAAAGGGATTCATTTTACTCATGTCGTTCCAAAACTGTATGACTTTCTTTCTTCAAACGCAAAAGAAGTCACAGTGTTTTTTTGTTTTGTTTTTTTAAATACAACGACAGTGTGGTTTTAGACCCCATTGACTTTCATTGTGAATCAAAATATTTTTATTTGTGGTCCGTAAAAAAAAAAAAAAAAGTTATACAGGTTTGGACTGACAATAATTTTACTTGATTTATTCCTTTAAGCAAAAGGCATTTTTTATCTAATCTCTGTAATTGCTGTCTTGGAGAAACAGTTGAGATATGAAACAGATCTCATTTATCATTTCTCCTCCTTACGGGCATATTGGAAGCTGACACCCTTTTAAGTCACAGTTTTTAGGATTAGGATTTGGTTAAACAATGACGCTCACTTCACACACACTCATAGTAATACTTGAGTGCTAGCATGTGTAATAGAGCTACACTATATCGCCGATATGTCAGTTTCTTTGTTTGAGCAAGCGTGTCTGTATGTACGAGTGTTTGTGTCGGGTCATATCAGGACTAGGCTGGATTTAGCCTCTGGAACCCTGACACCAGGCATGGACGGTGCCAGTCTTGCCAAAGAGAGAAACCCCAGACTCTGGCCAGCCGGGCTCAAGCGCGGTGGCACTGCCACGTCCATCTGCCAAAGACTGCCACTTTCACCCCATAACTGGACCGACTTTTTCTCCCTCTCTGTCTTAAAACACTCTAGATGCTTTGTGCAAGAGCTATCAAGTGATACTAAGACATGTTCCTTTACAGGCGTTTGATTTTAAGACTTTAATAAACAATGCACTTTCTACTTTAAATTTACCATTCGGACTTCTAAATTATTAATAAACACCTCAAAATTGTGGTTATGCAAATTTGTAATTTTGAGTAAATACTGTACTGTATCATTAAGTCAATTAATTTCAGTATTTTCTAACAATTTTCTCATTTGCTAACATCAAATTGGATTATATAAAAAATATATCTGCAAAAACTGTTCTCTAGATATCTGCATTGACGCCTCTTATTGGAAAACCCATGTTGGCCAACCACTAATGTAAATGTAAGCGAATGTGCCTGTGTGTGTGTGTGTGTGTGTGTGTGTGTGTGTGTGTGTGTGTGTGTGTGTGTGTGTGTGTGTGTGTGTGTGTGTGTGTGTGTGTGAGAACTCGCACCCCAAAGCAAAACTGTTAATTTAAAACATCTCCATCGGGCATCACAGAAAACACATGCTTATAGCCATCGGCTATTAGAAACACTCTTAAACGTTATTCAGTTTTGCTTTTTGGAGATTTGAAATGACCACATAAAGAAATTGAGAAGGAAACAGGTCAGAAGCCTAACCCCAAACTAACAGACATACAAATACAATCACAACTCGGTTCTTCTGACAAATCCCTGTCCGCTCAATGACAGATGGGAGTGGTTGTGATAATGCAAACATGCAAGTTAGTGAAGAACACTCTGGAGAGAGCTCAGCTTAATTTAGTATGCAAAAAATCTGGAATTTGATTGAAAGCAGGCCGACCTTAACGGAAAATAGGATGTACCAAAACAAACTAATTTTCCAATTACCCAAACTCTTTGCGTGTTTCAAACGATAATACATGTTATTTGTTTCTCTGATAACCTAGGTCAGGTTTAGGGGATTTTTTTTCTCAAGTTCTTACGAAACAGCCAAAACCAACATGGAAAAATGATTTAAAATGGTGCGCTTGCGTGACTAGTAGGGGAATGTAACAGGAGCGTGGGGCCTCAAAGTGTGATGATACAGGATACCAGAGCTGATTAGGTAGAATGAAAATGTTCACCGGCATATGTTTAACATAGAAATAGCACCAACTGAAGTGTAATTCAATAGTACAACAGTACTAGCAGTTTAGCCCTAGCATAATAGCCATAAAAAAAAATAATAATATGAGGAAGAACAAGACGAATCCCTGCATGTAATTGACTCTAGCGGCTTGAGACCATTGGGGAACGTTAAAACATTTCAGGTTCACAGATTGGGTTAACTTGTCCCTGGGGTGCGAAAACCACAATACTAACTACTATAGTAGGGCCAGTCGGACAGGCTTCGGAAAATGCAACAAATCTGAACTTTTTTGATGGAAAAATAAAAATTAGACAGCTGGTGTGATTGATTATTATAATGGTCACTTAACAAAAACCCGTAGTCACTTCTGAGTAGGCAATGCATGAACCTTGTTGTGAATGTTGTGAAAGAAAAAGAAGGAAAGAAAGAAAGAAAGAAAGAAAGAAAGAAAGAAAGAAAAGAAAGAAAGAAAGAAAGAAAGAAAGAAAGAAATAATGAAAAAAGAAAGAAAGAAAGAAAGAAAGAGAAAGAAAGAAAATGAGAGAAATGGCATGAAAGCTGCCATCATGCAAAGAGAAGATAGAAAATATCTTACTAGATAAGTGTAAGACAGCTATGGAGCTTACATTGTGTAATTTGTAATAGAGGCCGCAGGCATTGCAGACAGGATCGCCGTTCGCATTTCTCCGCCACAGTGTCGTCGTGGTCGTTTGACAGTTTGCGCATGAGGTCCCCGCTCGTCTGGCAGCAGACTGATGGACATACACACAGAGAAAGAATCACGGTTATTACACTAGTAATATAATAACTTAAGATGATGATTGCATTCCTACAATGCTAATGGCCCCCAACCCTCCTGTTTCCTGAAGCTGCAAATGGTTTTTAGCAATGCAGAAATATGTCAGAGGAAGAGAGATCTCCATAACACTGGTGCCTTAAACTCTAGGGTAAAAATAGTGCCTTGCGCACATGCCCTCTCAAACCTAAATATTTACAGAGGACATGAAAGTACTGGTTTAAATAGTGCCCATTAAAGCTGATGACATTTTCCCGTTAAATGATGGAGAAACAGCGGCTCTGCATGAAATGGATCCACGTTTAAACATCAACCTTCAGTTAGATATTAGCAATCTTTATTCACATCAATATGCTGCACTAAAATACCTTACTCTAAATTAACATGCATTGATTAAAAGCAGTTAGAATTATTAATTATAAGCAGCTACTCACATAATCAAATATAAATATAATATAAAACAAATATTAAGTAAAAAGTAAATACAAAAACAATAAGTAAAAAAAAGACAATGGGGAACAAGGGAAAACTCAAAAGAAATGCAATGAATTTGTAGGGATCAGCAACATATTTTGAAATATGCAGAAAGAAAATTCATGTGTTCTGGGTTAATACATAAGTGTTGACGGAACGTACTGAAATGACTCTTAAATGTGTCGTTTAATTCCGCTTAAAGCCAAACTGATAATCAAGAGCATGATTCATCGAAGCGTAATATAGGGCGACGTTACTTTATGACTGGTCGTTTTTTTTGTTTGTTTTTTGTTTTTCTCGATCGGACTCGTTTGTAAATGTCAAAATAGAGCTAAATCTTATTGACAAATAAATTCAATTCAAACACATTAGGCAAAGACAAACAATATTTGTTCTATACAGGTAATTCTTTATTCGCGTTTTATTCTTCTTCGTGCTATTATTTTCTCTTTATTTCTAGACTACTTGAGCTTAGTGAAGATCAATCTGAAGTCGTGACTCCTTTCTGCGCGTTCTCGCCTGTATGTTTAGACTGCGGGAGCGAGCGCTGTTGTTCGAGGAGTTTTATCAGCAGCGCTCAGATATCCGCCAGTCTTTTCCTGGGAAGTCGGCTTTTCACATTAGAGAGGGAGAGAAGGCCAATGCCAAAATAGCAGCGCTCGGACTATTTCTCTGCGCCTCAAGAGCCTCGACTCTATCCAAAGCCCAGAGAGAGACGTGTCTGTGCTGCCAGGCCATTGAAAAACACAGAGTTTCTCTCTCTCTCTCATTTATTAAATCCCTGTGAAACAGTGTCCCCTGATGAATGGCATATTGTCAGAATTGAACCTAATTTCTGCAGACATATTTGACCTGTCGGAGCTGATCGCCTCCCACGCGTACTCATTTGAGATAAGCGCTCGTTTCACAACACTTTGAAGTCTCTCCGTGACAAATTTCGTTATGCTGACACGTAGACACAGTGTCAGCAATATTTGCGATAAAATAAAATTGTCTACGGGTTTGTTTAGAGCGGAAAAAAATAGAAGAAAAATAAAATAACAGCTGATACATAAAATGGCATTATTATCATTATTGATGATAATAATAATAATAATAATAATAACTGCTATTGCTTAATCTTAAAGAAATGACACCTGCGCTTGGCGAGTCAATTTCTTGCAGCTAACACTTCTTCCTGGGTAGAAAAAGAGAAAGAGACAAGTGTCATTAATGCAGTGCAATAGAGCAACATACCAGCCTCCGCTTGGGCTTGATGAGGGGTCGGTTCTGTCCGTTCATCTTGTGGTACAGTCCGCAGGCGTTACACAAATAGTGACCGGTGCCATCCCTCCGCCACAAAGGAGTCGAGGTGGCCCCGCAGTTAACACATTCTCTACCCTCTGCGAACACAGACACACACACACACGCATGCACAACTGATTTTTTAGAACCATTAAAACACACCTGCATGCACACAACTACACAATCATCACAGGCCACGCCACTAGTGAACATACAAAACGCCCGTGGCCAGTCGCATTGATATATGTTGATAAAATAGTAATAATTACATAGCTATCAATATTATACACATAATATGAGCACAATATTTACTAATAATTGTTTTAATATTACAGACATACTGCACATCAAAAATTACAAATAATGAATTATTCATGAAAATATCAAAAATTCAAACAGGCTAAAGATTCGCATTGATCAAAAGCAATTAATATGGAAATGCATTAATATCATATTATTACTATTATTAATGCATTACCACATAAAAAGCATTATCTAATATGACATCACTGAGCTTAACTCTTCAATCGTCAAATATGACATCATCTGATAAGATCTACAAATAACTTAGCGGTTCTAAGCAGGCAATGCTGTGTAGGCAAAATGTACACAGAGATAGGTCTTATCAAACGTATCATACTGCAGGCTCTAAACAACGATGTCTTGAAAATACTGCATCATTTATTAGAAGAGGGAATCGCAAATATAATATAGCTGGATCAAGCGTCATGACTCGATTTCCAAAGAAACAACCTCCCGGTTCATTAAACCATGTGGCTAAGAATAATTATTTATGATAGGCTATGTTAAAGTAGATTTTAGACTCTAAGGGTGAAATAATGTTAAAAAGATTCAGCAACGGTAAGTGAAAGCGTCGGTCTAATTAACTCATTGTGTAACCCGCTCTCTTTACGTAATTAAAACACCGTAGCGTTTGATTGGCATTCTTTCCGTTTGACTGACAGGTGAAGGGCGCGCGCTTCACATGTTCAGTGACCCACGCCTCCGGTCGCTCTGCTGAAACGAAAAACAAGCTCGCCGTGCAAGCCCCCCTGTACCCGGCAGCATTTCTGCCCTCATGTGTGGAGGCAACGAGTCTCTTTGTACCTCTGCTTACTGCCCCAAAAACCACAGAGCTTGCGAGCATTTCACCTCAGACAGTGACAGTAACACACACAAGCGCGTAAAAGAGCGTTCTGCTGCACCTATAGAAAATCGCGCAGCATAAAACTTTGGTTCAAAATAAAACCTAAAAAGAACGACACTAGAACGTTAGTGGTAGTGCTTCCTTATAGTTTATGCTTATTGTGTATCTATGTATTCCAAATAAAACAGCAAACGAATTATGATAGCAATGATATTTATCCAAAATAAATAAATAAATAATAATAATAATAATAATAAAAACCTTAATTTTTTTTTTTTTTTAAATAGTAACACACAGGTTAAAACGATTATAAGAGAGATTAGAATAGATATTTTCTCTCATTATGATAAAATCAATCGTTCTGAACAGACATCGCATCGCATTTAAAAAGCTGGTTGACCTTTTGAAATCATTTTCTCTGTGTGTTTGGATAGCACTCTGTCTGTGCATGTCGGCCGTGCATTGCGCCAGCTCATTCGTTATTCCGAGCGATCCGCGGCGCATCCGGACTCTATCAAAGTTTCTGCGCAAAGTAAACAATGCAACTGTCGCGTGCAGCAGTCTGAAAATAATTGGATTAGCTTAAACATATAAACGCGAGAGAGACGGGGCCGTGCACTGCGAGGCACAAGAGGAGCAAGAGATGAGAGAGAAAACACACGCACGCACACACACACACATCTACATCCGGAAAACCCTAGCGCTCCGCTTTAAACGTGTAGACTCATCTGCATATGCTGAGCGACGTTTAATAAATCAGGGAAGCTAATTCCGCTTTGTAACTAGACGACATTAGATATAATATTCTTCGGAGCGGAATATAATAACGGAATAGTGCAAGGCAGGCGTGTTAACAAATCTCTAATTTCTGTAAAAGAAAAATCTATTGCGGATTGATCATTTAAACTGATACCACAACAAAAAAAAGATTAGATTATTGCATCATAAATTAATCAAGCGAACAGGATTATATCATAGCTCAAATTAATTATATTAATTCCCAAAATGTTTAATTATTAATAGATTTTTTTTTTTTTTTAATAAATAGATGTTGCTTTATTTTATTTAACCTTATCTTGTTGTAATATCTTGAATCATTATAGATTCCTTTGTATTTTAAGGAATGGAGCCACTGATGCACTTTGAATAAGGGAGGTGGACTGTGCCCAAATCTGATAGCCAAGCCTTGGCACAGAACAAAAAAAAGAAAAGAGAAAAAAAAATCCAGGACCAAATCAATAGTCTGGTAATTGGCTAACCTGGGAGGCTGTTTTTGAGGAAAACGAAAAGAATGGCAAGTGCACAATAATAGAGCTTTTTAGAGGAAAATCTACTGTTGAATGATCTTACTATGATTATGTTAGTAAAAATCAAAGGGTAGTAAAGCGCACGCCTACCTGAACAGGACCTTGTTTTTGGTCTCGTTTTGGAACCATAACTAGAAGAGGACCCACCTATCAGGCTACTTGGTGGGAAGAGCCCCGGCCCGTAATCGGACACATAGGATGGGTAAGTGGCGATGGGGTGGTGCGCGGAGGACGCGCCCGGTCCGATAGAGGCCATGCTCCGACTATGAGCCGAATCCAGCTTCATGCTTTCGGCCAGAGACACCTGGTACTTAATGCACTCTTTGTCCTCCTGCCGTATGGATGAGCCCGAGCCTGACGTGGAAATTGCGGGGTCAGGGGACACATCTTTGGGTGGAGTGGGGGGAAAGGTGAAGAGGTGTGGGCTGGAGTGGCCAGCGGACAGCGAGGAGGAGGAGGCTGGGGGGTAGACGGACAGAGGCCCAGGGGAACTGTGATGCAGGGAACTCTTGGGGAAAGGCCCGAGGTTCCAGGGGGAGGTACTGTGGTGAGGGCCGATAGGTTTACTTCCATCGAGCCAAGGAAGAGAGCCGTGCAGCAATGATGGGCGACACACCTGAGTACCTGCTGAATCAAAAGACAAGCCTGCTGTTAGGAAAGGACGAGGTGGGGCTGTGGGATTCTTCACATTAACAAGCCAAGAAATAACATGTGAACGATTAGAAAAAGCACACTGTGTTTTGTAAACACGGTCGTTAAACGTCGCAATTATGTGTGTGTAATAAAGGATAGAATTAAAGAAAGGTGTATAATAATAACACGTATAAATAAATATACATATAAATTTACATGCAAAAAAAATCGGTCAGGATATTTCTTTACACTTTGATTGGTATGTTATGTATTTCACGCATATCTGGTATTTTATGCGCTGAAACCCTTTAGCAACGGTCTTTTATTGCATGAAAGAACTAGTGCAACTTGACTAGCCTAAATGAGTAAAACTGTGAAACTGCACGTAAAGGCCTACATTACTCTGAGAGACTTTCGATGGCGCTGGGAAGGGTCGCAATTAACAGCCCTCGAGAGTTTCTCTCTTTCAAAAGACTTTCGATACCCACCAGTATCAATTGATGCTGCACGGATTTTGAAAGTTTTGATATGTTTAGAGATGGGGCAATTCAAAAGAGAAACAAGGTCACGCTTTGCCCCATTCAGCTCAGGAAGTCATGTCAATAAATTAAAGCAATTGTTCTTCCGCACTAAAATTCAAGTACCTAGTACAGGAAAAATGCGCTTCATTATTTAGAGACCGACTTTTAAATCATTAAATCATTCAATTGAATCCCAGCCAGCTAGTGCTAATAGAAATATTTTTACTTTAATATATTACCAACATTATATATTTCAACTAGCTATGTGTGTTTTCGAATAACACTGCTTGTTCACATTTGATTTTTGCTCACATTAAAATGTAACTAAACATTTTTTCTAAAATTAAAGGAATACATTGCATTATCCAATATTATATAATTATAGTATACCTTAAAAAGTCATATAACCATAGAATACTAGAAAGATGTGAAACCAGTGACACACCACTTCAGGTAAGCCACACGTAAACTACACTGACATTATTCAAAATGTCAGTTGCATTTTCAGTACAATCCTAAAAGGGGTTTCTGTCTTTTTACGTATTATTAATTTTGTCAGAATGGACTAAGAGGAATAATGTAATAATTTAGGGCTGATATACTTACCGTGAGGTGGCGGGTACCTCTGCACAGCCCGAACCGAGTTCCCGTAGTACGGGTGGTTGCTCTGTCCGTCGATATTAAACAATACATCCACATCTTCCGCGAGGGGATACTGCGACGGGTCCATGTAGGAGTGTCCCAGTCCTGGGTGGTGTGTCTCGGGATGCTGGCCGTTAATGACCGGGTGATGGTGGGTCATCCAACGGGGCTGCTCCGGACTTACTTCCATCGTTTTTTTGTTTGGTTGTTTTTTTTTTTAACAAGCGTTCATACACTCACCGAAACACACGACACGAAAGTTCAAAAAAGTCCAAACTCCTCCTTTGTTTAATCCACAGGTTCGATTTTTTTTTTTACTTCCGATCACCTGAAATTGAACAAGACAATTTGTTTTTACAAAGTCCGTCCGTTCGTTTGTGTTATTTCAGTCATTGGCAAATTGTCAGAAGCACGTATTAACTGGATCCGTCCGTTCAATAAACGCGCATTAACTTGTGAAAGTCAAATGCATTTATACTAATGCTGGTCATAAGTCCGCGTACGCATCCAAACGCGCGTCAAGTTCCGCAAGTTTTTCTCTCTGTATTGTACTGTTGCGTTGCGTAGACTCAACAAGTGAGTTTGACGGTTCAGGCTGAGCCGGGTCGATCTGGATAAGTTTTCTGCCTTCTGACCGAACACAAGTTTGATCAAATCTGTGTTTATGCGCAGTAGTAGTAACCCTCTTCCCTCTTACTCTATTTCCATCCCTCCCTCTATCTCTCTCTCTCTCTCTCGCTCGCTCTCTCTAGTGCTCACTCCCTCTGTCTCTGAATGCACTGCTCTCTCTGTGTTTTTTTACAGTGAAGGCATTCTTTCAGGATGGCGCCAGTCAGCTCAATGCTCGCAGACAGCTGTGGCGCGACGCAACTTAAGGAGGGTCTGTGGTGTCATCAGCAGGGGCGGGGCCCAACAGCCTGGACTAATTGAATAAAGTGGGCCAGGGAAAGATGACCAGAAGCTGCGCCCAATTCTGCTCCCCATTCATATAGCCAACAAAATGGAGCAGTTTTTTTTTTGTTGTTGTTGTTGTTGTTGTTGTTTGTTTTTTTTGAGTAGAAGTACATTTTTTGAATGTGTAAATATTCAACACACATAACTCAAGCACGCCAAATGTATTTACGTAGCTTAAATACATTTAGGTTACACTTTATTTTCAGGTGCCCTTGTTACACTGTAATTATAGATTTAAGAACTGAGTAATATTAATTAACAACAGGTAGTCTACTTATTGTAGAGTTATATTTTGGTTTAGGGTTAGTTGCATCTAATTGCATAATTCACTGTTATGACTGAAGTATGTAACAGACACTGTAAAATAAAGTTTAAGCTAAATTAATTTAGGCCTAAATCATAAAAAAAATAAATAAAAATTAAAAACCTGTTCATGAATCAAGTAGCAATTTGGATAAAAAGTAACGAATTTAAATTAGGACGATGGCAACGTCTGAAATAGAAACTTAAATTTGTTTTCCTTAAACCAAAAATATTTCTTTAACAGATTTTTGGAATGAATTAAATGCTGAATAATTATTGAATTTATTAAGGTCGCTTAGTAAAATAAATAGGCATTTATTTTAATATAAATTATATTAACATAAATTAAAAAATAAATAAATAAATATATACAAATCTTGAAATATCAGTTGATATGTCCTAAGAGCACCATCGTTCTTTGGCCTGCTGTCTTTTGTGTCTACGACTGTGTTATCAGTGGGAGCTCTTGTGGTGTGTGTGCTCTTTTAAATTGTGACAGTGCGTCCTCTCGCGGTGACAAGCACGTTTTTCTAATGGTTCTCTCTGCATGTTCAAACGAGGCTCTTAAACACTGACTGCGACATATAGGCTAGTGGTGCGGTAAGAGTACGGCCAAACCTTCCTCTCTTCTCACACTTTAAACACAGGCTTTCCCTCGGTATCTTTAGGCGTTTTTCTTTATTCCTTGAAGGACACCAGTCGAACGACTGCATCATTATTCATTTAAGGGGCTATTACATGTAACATGATGCAAATAGCTACATTAGCGTTTCAGTGCGCACGGGTAAAACTTTAACCCATAATATATAGGCCTAATGGGAACGTATTTCTTCTGAGAGTGTGTTCAGACGCCACGTTAAGGGACAGTATCAGGTATTATTCGCAATCATTCTACTTGGATGCGCTGTAATAAGGGGGCTTGGCCCTTAGGGTGATATTTTGTCTGCAAAGCTCCGGTTTGGCCGGCCCGTCCCCACTGATTGACAAAATGTAATTGGGCTGCTCGTTTGATGCTCTGAAATGCGCTGAGATGATGGCCAGCCCAGCCGACGCCGCTGGACGTGACGTCAGTAAACAGGCAGGAAATATACTCTACGCATTGGATGAAAAATATGTGCTCTGCAAGCTTGCGTTTCTCTCGCGATAGTTATTTCTCTTTAGGTGTCCAGAAAACCATAGGAAAACACCAATGCTACTCAAATAGCTTAATGTGATTTCAAATGAATAATAAAACGAGTAAGAATGATTTATATAATAAATTATATAATAATAGCGATAATTTACATTCCATCGTGGCGACTAACCTTTCATGTTCCTTTAAAAAATGGAATTGGTTGAAAATGCTGATTCAGGGAATGTGCATTTTCTCTCCCCCCCGTACGAAGAGGAAAGCCTCTCCTTTCGCTGGTAAAGACCGAAGTTGGATGGAAAGTGTTGCACTGGCTCACTGTCATTGTCGAGCTGTCAGCGGACGCGTGTAATGATCCGCGCGAGCTATTATCCCGCGCGCGAGCGTACATTAGAGGTACTCGAAGGCAACACGCGACGGTAAAAGTGAAATCCTGATTATGTGTTTTGTTTCTTGACTGAATGTCTTAAGCTTAGTACGCGGGACATGGATGGAAACAGTCCCGAACACTATGACACGAGTTTGGAAGTATTCGAGGAGCTTCCCTCTCAAAAAAATGCTGTAATTTATGATACTTCGGGTTGTCAAAACAAAACATGGAATAGAATCCTATTATACAGCTATATGTTGTACAAGAGAAAGAGAAAAAATAAATCCATAAATACATTGCAGTTCCGTACATATATATATATATATATATATATATATATATATATATATATATATATATATATATATATGAGGGGTGGGCGGTATGTTAAATCAGGCCAGTTCTTTTTAGCCGGGGCCACCAGGTTGATTCATAGACACTACAGTAAATCGGTGGTAGACAGCGATACTGGGTCAGGTTGGAGATTGGGTAGATAATTTGTGAATGATTATGTCAGGCTAGGCAGATTAAAATCAGTAGGCATCACACTTTTCACTGTGGGTGAGAACTTAAGACCCGGCCGTTTTATTTTAGTCTATCCTATAACAAGGGTTAGAAGATGTGCGCTGATAACACGCTTTGTTTATCGAGCACCATTTATCGACACATAAAACCTCTCTGTAATAATTTTGGTGAAGTGTGTTTTTGAACGGGTGAACAAATGATAAAATCCGAAAGAAGGTCATGAAGGTAGAAGCTATCACAAACAATATGGTGCACAATAATACTAATTAAAACAACAACAAAAAACATACCATTTTCTACTGCAACTACTGTTATTATTACTGTTGTTATTTTTTGTGGATTATACAATTCACTAAATCAAAACAATTGTGTTAATTTTCATCCGCTTTCATTTTTGGTTGATCGTGGAGGCGAGTGCGATTGTTATCTGTTCATCTTCTGCATGACTGATTTTGTCATTTATGTAGGCCTATATGTATATGGGCCCTCCATACACACGTTATACATGTGTAGGTTGTATGGCGATGAATCAAATTTTAACGCAAGCTTCCATGACGTTTGTAGCGACCATTTGAAGATGTGAGGAGATTTGATGAAAGGGTCGGCCTAGAGTGCCCAGGTAAAGCTGTCCAAACAGAGAAGGGTGAACCAGAGGACACACACTTCACCCCAGCTACCGAATGATGAAGACAGGGGAGGGGGGTTCAGTCCATAGCGAAACATGAGCGCTACACTTGCAATATTCACGCTTTTAAAGGCTTGTTCGTCACATTTATTTTTAAGCAACAAAACGTTTCTCTTCTCAGTTACCAGCGGTGGAAAATCACAACAAAGAAGCTCAACTGTAAAAAGCGTAATGTTATAATAAATTATGCCCAAAATATTTGGAAGATAAATTATTATTATTATTATTATTATTATGCGTGTATGTGTGTGTGTGTTATCTCTAAAAAAACAAAAACAATAGTAAACAATTTAATATAAACATAGTAATTATTATAATTGTGTCATATAGCATAATAATAATAATAACAGCAATTTTATAACATAATAATAATTATAATAATAGAAAAAAGACGAAGAAGAAAAATAATTAAAACGGTAACTCGGAACGTTAGGCGGATTGTGATTCATGCACTTCGTCTTTTCAAGAACGAACTTTCTTTATGAATTTGTATACTGTGTGATGGTGGCCTATATGCAGCAAATTCTTAGAACCCATTCGAGGACCTGAAATTCTGATAGTTGCGTCATAATGAGAGTTTGACTTATTTCTAAGAACAACTGACGAAAAAAAGGTGAGAGGGAAAAAACACGAGAGCCTCGAGTGCAGGTTTTGTTTTTGATAATTCCTCGCTCGAGAGAGAAACATCTAAAGATGGTTTTCAATTGATGCAGATGACAGCAAACTCCACAAATCTGCAACAGGCCAAACAATTAATTTCCCAAATATTCGTTATTTAGTCTCCATTTGGTTATTCGTTCTCATTGATCCATCCCCGATATTAGCCTTCAAAATATGAATCCGTCTGTTCGTATAACACCATCACCCTGTGTTCGGCTTCTTATAGGCCTAATGCATTTATTTGATCTCCACTGGTGCTCTTTGGGATGTCGCATGTAACAACTTCATAACTCAAAGAGGGTAAACAAAGAGGCACATCGCAGGAATATTCTCGTTCAAACAAAAGTGCATCTCTTCCTTTCGGTCGAGTGCTGATTTGAGGACATGGTTTCAGATCATTTCTCTGTGCAGCTGAATGGAGTGGCCGGTCTCGTGCTATCAGGGAGAAACAGCTGTTTTACGCGCATTCAGCTCCAATCAATGGAAGCTGCTGCTCTCTACATGCAAATACAAACCAAACGAGCTCGCTCCCATGAAAGATGGCCTATGATGTGCCTTAATGTCGCGTCCTCTTCTCTGTGTTTCCAATGCTCTTCAAACCAGCAACACAAATGCATCCTCTCTCTCTCTTTCTGCCTCTCTCTCTCTTCCTACACACACACTGGAAGCGCAGTTTCAGCAAATCCACTTCTCTTTATGACCCATTGCGGGGCTAATCAGATCAATTTCACGGGTTAAGGGAAGCATACTCGCTCACACTCAGGTGGTAATAGATCATTAAAATCCTTCATCTAGAGGACGGTAGGCGGGAAAATGACTCTTAAAATACAGGGGCGTCCATAAAATCCCACCCCGATTGTCGGAAAGTGGACGTGGGTGCTGGTGACACTCATAGCCTATATATGTGTCGGGTGAAATGAATAAGCTCATGAGAGTTGACATCTACACGTCTGAAATTGTTAAATGACTGTACCACCCTCAGACAGAACAGAACATGTGAAAAAAATGATCAATTTTTTTTTTAAATAACGGACACTCGCAAACCCGACATTTCTGATGCAGAAAGGTTTGTTATCATATCCATGTGTATTGCTCCAAATATGAAATGGGGGGACAAAGCATTCGAAGAACTGGCATATAAACGCATGCATAACGCTTAGGAACATGCAAGCTAAATCAATTTATTCGACAATTTTGTAAGCTAGGCTAATTGTGGAGCTAGAAATGACTTTAGAAATATGGAAAATATAAATCCGAATATTTACTGACCTGCGGAATTGTGGCTGACGCGTGGTCAGACGTTTTTTTCTGATGGGCTTCAGATGTGAAGTGACACACAGATGGAAGTGCCGATGGCATTTACAGCAGGAGAGAAAAAAACTAGGCTCCTTTTTTTCTTCTAGCCTACACACACACACACACACACACACCGTCTCTCTAGCTCGCGCGGGCACGCACACACACACACTTACCGTACTTACTGTACACCAAGCGCGAGCTCTTCCGGGTCGGTGCAGGCTGCGGAGTAAAAACACACACTTAAATCTGAATGGGAGCGATCATACGCGTCCGTAACGAACCTTTTTAACACAGAGAGAGGGGACGTGGACGTACGGGCCGCGGAGAGGGAACAGGTACCACCCGCGTGCGTTCGGTAGCACGCCGCTTTTCTCCGTGAGTCGTAATAACGCAGCCCGTTAGATGCCAGGCTGATGCTCTATAATGCATGAGATGACTGATAGCGCCTGCCACGGTTTGACCATTTGAATTTGTTTTTGTTCACTAAACCTTCGCGGTAACTATATTTTGTAAATAATTTCTAATGAAATAGCTAGCTATCTGTTGAAATTCTGTTCGAATATTTCTATTTATGTTTTATTTGAAATGGTAGCCTAAATATAGCCTACGGTAAGAAATAACGGGCTACACGCTTGCTTAAACACGTAGGCTATTTTTAACGTAATATTTTATCCAGCGATATTTTACTAGAAATATTATAGATGTATTTCCACATGAAAGTTATCGTGATTTGCATAGATACATGCGATATTAAAACAATTCAAATCAGATGATGCTATGTGTAGAATTATTACTTGTCTGTGTCGATAATGTCAGCTAATTCCTAAACAAAATATTTTATCTTGGCCATGATATATATTGGTAGGTAAATCGTGGTGTTTGTATATATGACATCTCCAGCACTAAAATTTTAAAATTTCCAGTATTTTGATTGTATTACTCTTTAATATTTGATATTGTTTTTTATTGAAATTTTAAAAATGTAGATATGCATAAATCATTACAGATGTTCTGTTGCAGGTTTGCAGTGGAAACTCGCTGAAGGTAAGTCCTCGGCTCTGTAGCCAGAGCGTTTGAGAGGCCTTTGAGAATGTCAGAAATCAGAACACATGCAATGTAATCGCGGTTCAGGTACACTTCCTATTCGAAATACAACCATAGTGTTTTTTCTTCTAGTGATGTGCTGATTGCAGATGACAAGCAGCTGTTTCGGCTAACACGCCCATTTATTGACGGAGTGGCTTTCTGTTCTCTTCATGGGGGTGGGGGTTGAAGAGTGGGGTGGGGGGCGAGGTTGGATGATGTGCAACAAAGAGAGAGAGAGAGTTAGAGAAAAGGAGATAGGATGCTGAAACGGCAGTGACAAAGAAAGAAAGAAAGAAAGAAAAAGAAAGAAAGAAAGACTTGCCTGTATCTCTCACATTGCGTTGAGGCAAGTAAACTGATCACACCAATATCTGTCTTTGGAGAAGAAATTCAATTAAGGTCGTAAATTAAAGATAATTGGCTGAAACTGCACTATAAACTTACAGCAACGTCTAGCCAAAACGAGGCTCTTTAAAAAATAAATTATTCAACGTTTCCAGAGCATCAACAAGACCTCGAATGTTATGTATTTGATTTAATAATGGAATTAGGCAAAGGCACATTCAGAAGATAATGATTTAATAATCTGCCTCAGTCTTAAATAAAGTGCTTAGTAAAATAAACAGCACCCTAATATCTATGTAAAAATGTTTTTAATATGCGTCAATGATGAATGCGCATACTAGATGTAATAAAACAAAAAAGTCAAATGAAGAAATATTGCACAGATAATTAGAACACATTATAAATATGATAAATACAGATTAACGTCAACGGCGGTTTAAAACATTTTTGAATTAATTAGTTCAATCTATTTCTTTTGAGAGCAAATTAATTTTCAAATCAATTATCTCTCCTTTCTTATTATCTTTTATCTCTGAACGCATAGCATAAATAAGATTGATCTGGTAGGGAAAATACTGACGTATCGACATCATCCATTCCGCAAATATCACAAATATTAGTTAGATTATGTGTGAAGTAAAATATGGAGGCAATCTTAAAAAAAAAAAAAAAAAAAAAAAAAGGATGTTTGAAAAACGACAACGCCGGGCCTGCATTTTTCGTTAGGTTTTGGAGAAATGCATAACGTTATTTCTGAACCGTTTTGAGGGATAGCGCAATTTGTGGTGAGAATAATTTTGGGGGGCAATAAAAACACACTCCGGTCACACAAACACACACACACACTCCGCTGCTTCTCGCGCCGTGAAATTCAGTGATTAATGTCGTATAGTTGACGTGAACCTCAGCGTGACAGTACAACTGACAACAGCCAAGTGTAAACCTTGAGTTTGATACTAACACACAGCGCTGTTTATTCCACTAATTTATTTATTTATGCTTTTGGTATTTATAACTCCCTCAGTCTTATCGGCAGATAGAGCAGGGGATTATGATATCACGTTTATAAAGCGATTAATTTCAGCAGCAGAAAGCGGGGTGGTCTGTTTAAACACTTTGAGCCAATGTGTCGCTCAGTTGAGTTGTTTGGACAGCCTCTCAATTCAGCGTTCATTTGCACCTAACCGTATTAATTTATCGCTTGTTTATCAGTTGCCATTGATCTTATTCGCATGATCCACCCGAAGGTTTTATTATTGTCATTGTTGACCCTTATATTATGATCAAAATCAACACCATATGATAAAATTGTTCATTTTGAATGGTGAAATGAGACATCAGTTTATTTAATCTAACATTTTTAACACTCATACTTTGGTGAAAAGAACTCATTGGCGATTTTTTTCTTCTTCAGAATGTAATGTTAAAATCAGTGAATATAGCCACAGTATTGCCTCCCTCTTTCTGTCTCTCTTTCTCTCTCTCTCTCCCTTTCTGTTTTACCATTCTCCAACCGTGTGCTCTCCCTACAACCATAAGCCTGTTTTTTGTTCCAGCTGCCTCTTCCTCCCGATTTGATTTGAAAATATTAGGCCAAGGTGGGGAGAATTATAAACGACTGGCGCTTATCTGCTCTGTGCCCAGATCCTGCAGGATCAGAGAGTCTGATTAAGAAAGAAGGCAGAGCCATAATGATGAGGAATAATGAATCCTTATCTCGCGCCTCCAGATTATCTGCCTTTCAGCGCGCCATGTTTTGTTACATGGGATAATTTATTGCATCTAATACATCACAATGAATCTGATGGGGAAAAGTGATGGCCAATGTTGTGAAAGAGGATGTTTTTTTTTTTTTTTTATCCCGGGGCAATGAAATGCCTTTGCGATTTTTAATTGGTAAAATATAAGGGGGAATCTGATAAATAAAAAATAAATAAATTAAAAAAAATAAAAAAGCAGAGGTAATCTTGCCTTCTAGTGTTCATATGCCGCACTATAATTAGTGTGTCAATTTCGACCAGAAATTAACAACAACGACCTGCCATCAACTGCAAGGCTGGTGGAGGCTGCGAGATCCTAATTTCGCATGATTTATTTTTCACCATGAGGAGATAATTAATCATAAACACCAAAAACAGTGCAGTAACGCGGAGATAACGCAATATTTGCATCTAAAAAGATTCGATGGTGCTAATTCTCCTCTACATCATCTCCACCTCCCCCGCCTATCCACTGAAAACCTCCAAGATCTTTCATTTTCTGTGATTAATCTTAGTGAAATATCATTAATCACCGAGCAGGGATTGGTGGTGTGAGGGGTGGGCATGAGTTCAGCTCACCTCTCAGAGCTTCATGCTTGTGGCTTTGGCAACAAACCGTCTTGTAGATATTGCAGGCTACCTGAGCTTTAACGAAAAGCTGCGATAACGGATATCATTATGATACCAAAACCCTGATATCAAAATAAGATAAAAGATACAACACAAGATACATCTTGTGGTTGTGGCTTTTCCTATCTACATCTTATCAGCCGTTTGATGACATAGGGAAACTAATCAAACCGCAAAATGTACAAACAACAAAACACTGCAAAAATAAGGAACTAAAATAAACAATTTAATATTATAATAATATATTATTATCATTATTATTATTAGGCCTATTGTTGTTGTTGTTGTTGTTAAAAGAATAATTGAAATGCGAATGGGCCGCCCTGGACCCGTCGATGTAGCCTACAATTTCCTGTAATTTAAATAAAGACTATTTGATTTCTTTTTTCTTTTCTTTTCTTTTTGCATTTCTTGTGGTAATTAATCTTTTTCACGTTTAATCATATTTTCTCTCACCTTTTCTCACTATATTATAGCACCATATTTTGCTTTGTATAGTCCTATCTATTTATTTATTTCTGAGGTTTTCTAGCTTGATCCGTCATTTTTCCAATGTGCTGCAGAGATTTTATCGCTTTATTTATTTCCCCTATATCCAGCATCTCAGGGCACGTCGGAGAACGACAGAGAAAGAGAAGAGGGGGCAGAACCGAAATGAGAGCGAGAGGATATTAGACAGGAACGGGGAAAGACATCGAAAGAGAGATGGGTTTGAAGAAATGGGGAAAGAGAGATTTCTCACGCTCTGTTTTATATAGGCCCTATATATTGTACAGGCCTACGTAAATATGCTAATTATACTTTTTTTTGTTAGGCCAAAGGCTTTTTTTTTTTCAGAAAACCCAGATATATGGATTTCTCAATGGGTTCCTTTAGGATAGGCCTAGCTTGAACAGCCTTTTGGTGACGAACCAGCTTTTATCAAAGCACATCATACAGCCCACGATCATAATAAGCAATCTGAGAGAAGGGTCTTTTATTTGTAGAACTGTTTGTTGGTAGAGATGCGCAGATTGGCAGGAGAGAAGCGAGGGTAACAGAGATGGAGAGACTGAGATGAGTAGATTAACTAATGAAATGGATGACAGGGGAATTGGACACAAATGCGCGCGTTACATCATTGCCTGCTCTCCAGGGGCGCGCGCACAATGGCATCGCTTTATCTGCACTAAACCTGCTCTAACGAGACGTTTATTAAAAGTGTCCTGACTTACTCCCATGTGAAATGGATTTCTGATCTGCCTTCTCTTTACACTCGACATCAAACATGGCCACAATCGCCCCAGTTTCACCTGGAATTTCGTGGTTTTTTGGAGGGGGGTTAATGTAAGCAGTTCAGAGGCCACTCCGAGAAGGCTTTTGTCGAAAGGTGTCCGGTATCTTGCCTTTAACGATTCAATAAATACCAATATTTCTCCTTTTCTCCGTCTCTCTCCTTTTAATGTCGCCTTTACTCGCTTGATGAATTCATTTAAGTATTGTGTGGGGGGAGAAGGGGTCTTTAAGCCTCTTACTCAATGGCTATTTGTTGGTATCTCGAGTGTGTGAGAGAAAGCGGAGAATAGGGAGCCTGAGAGAAGAGGAGGCAGACTTGATTTTCATTGCAATCTTTGGAACAAATAGCGAACATTTACCGTTTACACGCCGCCTGGCGACGCGCTGGCGCTGCAGGCTCGAGCGAGCCGGTCTAAGATGACCAGAGAGCCTTTGGAGAGCGCGAGCCCCCGGCTATCGTGTTCTCCAGATCCCCCCGCGCGCGCGCGGATCCGGTTTCAGACCGGGCTTGTCCGCGTTCTGCTTTGCTGCCGCGCGCCTTTAAATGAGTGTCAAAGAGCCAAATATCAAATAGCATCGGGTCAAGCCAATTTGAAGAACGCCCCCTCCCTCATCTCCACTCTAAACGGTCCAGCTTAGCTCCAGCCGGTGAAATTAGGTTAGACAAACAACGGCTCTTTCTCTTATATTCGCGACACATTGACGTTATAAATACAATTAAGATCGTGTTGATTTGGTATCCCTGGCGCTTTAGTCAACGTAGAGGCGAAACCAATTGACGCGAAACGAGGCTTCGGTGGACATATGCAGACTGTCAGACGTTTAATAGGTATTAGGTCACGTTTAATTTTCATTTCCAGAGTTTCTCTCCATTGTAATATTTTTTTTTTTCTTCAAGTTTTTTTTTTTTTTTTTCGCAGAACGATCGACACCAGAGCAGGCCTAAGAAATACCGAGCGAACTGAACTTGGTCCCTTGCAGCCTCATTTTCAGTCGCGTCAAATTAAAAATGGCGGCTGCCATGAACAAGAACAAGGTCCACTATACGGCATAGCGTCCAATTTCCAAATGTTCGCGATAAACACAAATCTGGCAACCTAACATACATTCACATTGTGCGCCAGTTCAGCTTCCACCATGTCTCAGATTCATCAACAACTTTGATCTCCATTCACTTTACTTGTATTCTAATTTATGCAGTGCAATTAATCTGGGTAATTGAAAAATACCCATTGCCTGTGAGCACTGCGCCGAGCTAAATCCTCTCCGATAACGGATTTTAAAAGCACAACCTCCCCATCTTTATAGGCGCACTAAAGCACCAATTCATTATCGGCCTTAAATAAATATAAAATAGACAGTGGCACCTTTGGCAGTAAATATATGCTGCGTTTCAAAATACAATTTTGTAGTGGGGAAAAAAGGAGCGCGGTTTGTGAGTTGGCTTTTTTGATTGACACCCTGTCCCCAGGATCATGTTTAATCCCTGCTTCACTCCAGCCTTTTCATAACTCATTTCTCCGCGAGAGATGGGGACCCTGATGGTTGCCTGGGAGACGGCGATAGCGCTAAGCCATTTCCATGTCTGCAGCCCATTTGCAACAAAGGTCGTCACAAAGTCATTCCCCGACACAGCGCGCGTTTATGATGACACTTTCCCGTTCTTTTCTCCTCACCGAGCGCGTGCGCGCGCGCTCCCCAACATCAGCATCTGATGACGCAACTGCCCTTTCTGATCAAAGGAGATGCATGGCCTCGTGTAGGTGTCTTTATGCTATACCTCCCCCCTCTCTATCACTCCCTCCCCTCTCTAATGCGCAAGGAGAAAAATGCCTTTACTTTCAATCTAAATACTACAGAGAGCGCGAGGCGCGCTAGCGTTTTATTTTGACATTTTATATCGACAATCTATTCCAGCCTTTCAGGATGAAGAATGCATATTGCATGACTGGGAAGCATGACGGGAAAACTGAATAGACTCAAAAGCTGCACTCCGGTGTCATGCGACAAACTTCGATGGTACCAATGCACACGATAATTACATTCATTCATTCATTCATTCATTCGTTCTTAACGGCTTTGGCTGTCTGTTTGCCTTGTCATTCATATAGAGGGGATCGGGGCAAGTTGTCACATTAGGAAAGTTTTCACAAGGTTAAATCTAAACAATTTTCTTCAAAATTAAATTATTGTGAATTTTATTGTCAAACCTAACACCCCAAAATTATCATATTTTTTTGTAATAGCTATTGGGCAATCAAGTGAACGCAATAAAATTACACTGGCTTTCAGACAACTATATCATGAAGGTAGATTTTAATTGAAAGGTTGAACTGTGTTCAACTTGTGGGCAAGTTGTAGCTAACAATATTTATTTGTCAAAACAATGGTTTGATATTTTCAATGCAGTTTCATAAACAGTTTTCTGTTTGTTTGTTTGTTTGTTTGTTTGTTTGTTTTTTTATCTCCAATATTAAATTATGCTGAAAAGGCAATAATATAGGCTTTAAAATGTCAGGCTCTCACTGTGACAACTTACCCCACATAGTGTGACAGCACAAACGATCAACCTAGGCGAAATTGACCTGGGCGAAAACGGTGATGGTGAAACGGTGAAAATGTTAAAAAGTAATTTTATAGTGCCAGCAGTTGTTGACAGAATAAACCTTGAGAAATAATAAATGGAGTAAAAAAGTGTGGCAACTGGCCCCGGTCTCCATTCACACTTGCAGCTAAACAGGTTGTGGTAAATATTCACCTGTTCAGATATTTTTCATGGAATGTTCATGGAGAAAAGCTTGTTAAACTTGGCATTAAAACAGTTTATGGCGACAAATGATGATACCTCACACCCCTTTGCGATGTGCACTATGAATCCCCCTCCCAGATTCGTTTTGTTTATTCTTTCTCTTCTTTCCTCATCAGAAGGAGAAAGTTTATAATAAATGGCGTAAGGGCAGAACGCGATGCGAGTTGTGGAAGGCAGATAGAGCGTTCATTAGTGCCTTTGGTGAAATAATTACCTATCTCCGCGCTGCACCTTCACGCTGGAAGTTCGCGTGACGCCCACGAGGCTGATTATGTTAAATCCACGCGCGCGCGCGTCAGTGTTCAGGCTATTGATCAGGCTATTCAAACATCACGCGCGCACCCTCTTTAATTGCACAAGGAGCTTCGGGCTGAGGAGAAACTCGAAATAAATAAATATTCTAATTAAAATGTATTCGAAATTCCTCTGCGTTGGTGTCATATCACGTCCTTAATTGCTTTTGAAGCTTGTCGTTTCAAAACAATTGATAAAGAAATGCGCTACCTTTGCGTAAAAGGAAGATAAGCTCCGAGTGTAGCTTACAGTGCCTCCGATAAATCACAATTTCACTCTCTCACAAAAAGTATGCAGCAAACACATACAAAAGAAAAAAACTCTCATCTGTGTGGCACTTTCTGAATTCAAAAAGGGAGGAACGGGCCGTTCACCTTAAAAGTTCTGTTCACAATCTTACATATCGCAAGGGAGAAACTTCAAGGCCTCCGATGATTCTTTTGATGAACGTCCTTTTATATGCCTTTAACCAGTACAATATGAATGCTTTTCTTTTATAAGAGGGGTTAATCGCCAAAAGGTGCAATATATGGAAAAACAGGCCATATGAAATGAAAGGAACTTTCAGGTGAATTAACAAATGCATTTTATCCCGTGATGCGTATCTGTGATACTCTATACCACATCCTTTTTTATTGTCTAAATGTTCAATGTTTCAAACAAACTGATAAAATTCTTTTAACATTGTGGCTTGATAGCATTGATGGCCTACTGCAAGCTTAAATGAAAGCAAATGAGATTACACCCATAGTGTCGGGTCATAGATTTAACCTTAAAGACCCACTGTAAAAATGCAGTTTGGTTTACACCCTTAACTAATGTCTTTTTTAACTAAGTAGCATTTTTCCAAATATTGAAGCTGTCATTTTTTTTTTTTTATGTTTAATTATTGAAAAAATCATTTTCTATAATATTTAAAGTCACAAAAATATTCGACGATTTTTGATGTAGCCTAATAACTTTATAGAGTGCACGGGTTGTTTTCACATGAACATACTAAAGTGGCTTCGTATAATGTACAAGAAAATAATATAAATGCCAACGCCAGGTCTCTGAAGGTTAAACGGATATGTTTGCATTAATTACTTTGTTTTTCAAATGATAGATTATAGATAAAGTTGATGCAAATTATAGATAAAGTTAATGTTAGAGTTAACGTGTCTGTTGATTTATTGTAATCTCACAAACAGCGCTGAATTGTTTTATAAAGTTTACCAACAGAGGGCGACGTGATTTGGTACCATCATCTTCATCATCATCATTTTATATTAGTGTTGGGGGTAGTAGTGTCCATTTTAGTGTGGAATATTTGTTATTTGTGTGTTTGAATGTTATTTTAACACCTGAAAACCTGGACTGCGTTAATTTGCATATATACATTTTACTTGCAAATGAGCAGTTTATGTAGGTTTCAGTGTAGCGTCTAAATTTGTCAAATAAAAGGGCTTTTTTATAGATTTGATCTCACTGACATTGCCAGTGTTAGTTCATTCAAAGTTAATAAGGCAGCTGCTTAAGTAGACCGTAACACTCATACATAAACGCATACAGTTTTTCAGAAAACAGATGAAAACAAGAACATTAGTCCAACCGCAAGACCAGCTGAAGGCCAAAAAGTGTGATATAAAAATACTTTTGCGAAACCCAATTGCAAGAAAATGGAAAAGTAAGAAATAGTGTAGCATTACTGATTCATGCCTAAAACAAGTTAAAATAAAAACAAATAAAAGCCAAAAAGCCAGAACTAAGTCTTGATATCTTGTGTTAATTTAGTCATGTAAATGAATACTTTAAGAGAGGGCTGTTCAGATATTTACTGAGGAAAAAGTCAAACATACTGCTTAAAAGGCAGAATGGACTTTTTTGCCTGTGTTTTTCAGCAAGCTTCAGATATAACAGAACAAAAATATATTAATAAAGCATGGACAAGAAAGTACAATCCCATTTCAAATTCATAAGAAAACTTGTTAATTTCGAGATTATCAATGATTGTATTAACCAGTCTGCCATGAAGTGCTTTGTTTTTTGTTTTCTTCTCACCTTTAGAGGAAACTGCTGTATATCCATCTCAGTGTGACCTCTGACCTTTGGGGAAGCTGTGAGTGACATTTATCTTCTAATCTGCAAAAAACTAAAGTCACTCAGTAGAGCATTCAGACATGCATGTAAATAATTTCAATTTAATTAAAGTGCTTGATGAACGGCTTGATGAATTGTTTTCCTTGACCATCTAAAACCACCTGATATACAAATAAATCACACACCTTTCATGCAGCTTCATGAGCTTGAGGGGAACTGACTTTATACATTCATTCAAAATCACACTACATACTAGTTGCTTAAAAGTCGATAATAAAATGGCTTATAAAAGTGATGTTCTAAATAGGGCTAGATGTTTGCAAATGCCACCTGGATTGATATTTTGTTTCCTAATTAAATGGCATTCATACTTTAAGGGTGACATAAAGCCCGTTCACACCAAGAATGATAACGATATACTACCAGATAAATAACTCTATAAAAGTTTTAAATCTCAACTCAGAAGAATAGCAAAGTTCAATATCACTGTATGATATTAGTTATCATTGTCCATTACTTTTACGCATATCATGACCTTCCCGCTCATCTTTGTTGCGTTAAAGGCATGTGAACGTTTCAGATGGGTGTTTTTGTTATAGACGGTGCTCAGAGCTCACAGCTATTGTCTGTAGATACACTCTCATTTAACAGGCAGCTCTGGATACCAGTCTACATGTGGAAAGCATTTCTTATCACCATCCAGTCCACTGCTAACTGCTCCCTGCTGCATCAGAACCGTCATTTCTGCTTTGAAACCAATAACAATGCAACAATAAAGGCCTCAGTTTTCTGTGATAAGCGCTAACATAAAGAAATGATCTAGCCACGGTAAAGGCTCATTTAGCCAGCCGTATCTGTGCGATTAGCAGAAATGACAGGTAGTGAGGGGATATTTGAGGAGATTTTAAATGAGTTCAGTGGCGGAGAGTCCGCATCAGGTTGAATACTTACTTCAAAGCTGCTGTGTGGGAGCTAAATACTAGTCATATTGGCAGAACTACAAAGGAACAGACTGATAAGAAGAGTATTTTTACCCTGTTGTAGGCTACCTTTCATATGTGTAGATGTAAATGCACTTTAGTAGTATATTAATAAAATTATAACATTTGCCCTCATTAGGCCTATTTCATTGCTGAAAATATCATATTGCCCTAAAATTTATTTTGACACTTCAAATTTTTCTTAATGTTTGCATAGGGCTAAACCAAGAGGCATTTAGGCTATTTTAAAAGAAATAACACAAACAAACATCACAAAGACATTTGTATGTTTTAAATAACTAAACAGTTGGCTATACCCGTCTAAAGTAAGTCAAATATGAAACGCATAGGCTTATCGTGGTCGTGTTGATATTCGTAAAAACATCGCAGTTGAGAGTGTGCTTTTAACCAACAAATAACAGTTGAATAAACAATAAGTTAATACTGAGTATCTTACATTTTAGACACAACATTTGCCAGTTATTTTGTCTGGTTTCGCTCCGCCAACGAAAACAAAGCCAAAGCAGAAGTGGCCGCGATCTGAAGAACATTCTATTCGTTAGTTCTTGAGTGAATCGTTGCTTTTGAAAGAAACGGATGAGTGAATGACTCGGTGATTCACTCATAAAAACGCCTCAATACGTTTGTGGGAACTACACTAATGTAACTGTATACTTTAAATTATCAATATAAGCGGCAAACAAATGATGCTTCAAAAGATTGGTAATTTTTAAGGCCTTTACACTCAAGTTCACACAGGTGTCCTTACAGAGTAACCTCAATTCTAGCTTTTCACATTAACAATGAACATATTCCTCTAAAGTTTGACAGTGAGAAAGTGTCACAATTCATTGTCATTAAAAACATCCTTATGTGAAAATGTTATGTTCTGTTTTGTCTTTCCTTGAAATAAATACTTCTTGCTTGCGAAACCTTTATCTGTGACTGAAGTGTCCAAATACTTTTCTGGGCCACTTGACCTTGTGGGGATTGAGGGTTTTGTATGCACAAAGTATCATCATATTTGAATAAACAATGCCATCGCTGGTCATCTATTTTTTTTTTTTTGGATAAACATTTCAATGCATAATTGACACTTCATTTACCATATTTAACTCACTGTAACCTTTATGGCAATATAAAAACATTTGCACTTCAGTTCCCAGAGATCATATGAGAGAAATGCCTTATTCAATCCAAAAATCAAAACAAACCAACTGAATAAAGCGTACAGAGATATCACTTAACTCAAATAATAAAATATATTTATAATTTTGGCTCATGAAACTCGTGCATTCACAATCATTGATTTAGCATTTTTTCAGTTTTTTTTTTTTTAAGAATCTGAGTGAGTAGTCTATCTGTACCCAAACAAACGACAAGTAAACAAAACAATAAGATGTGAAAAAGCAACTTTTAATTAAATCCATAGTAAAATGAAAATGCACCTCCAGTCAAAATCAATCAGAAGAACGATATTAAAAGGCAGATTATAGTACAGAATGCTTTTTCTCATGGGTGATGTAGATTTGATGAATCAGCACATACATGGAACAACCTTTAATGAGGGCAAACTGAGAGGTTCATTTCAACACATCTACTGAACAATCATGAGCTCGATACAAAGATCATATAGACATACTATACGATTCTCCACATAAAAAAGTAACATATACACATTTGAAATTTTCATTTTAAAAAATACATTATGATACTGGACACTGAGTTAAGTTAACCAAGTTAAAAGAAGGGCTGGGTGGGGAAAAAAAGAAAACAAAAAACAAAAACAAATGAGGCGAAATAGAGTTGGAAATGAATTAAGGCGAAAACAGATGAAGACGGAGACGAGAGAAAAAGAAATGTGGGTCAGTGCGCTTTGCGTTTCCTTTTTTTTGTCTTCTTGTCTTTTTTCTTGCCAGCGCATTTCACACAGTACCACGACTGGTCCTCTGGAGGGGCGGCTACAAGACCCACACAGGGCCTGAAAGAGACAGAAAGAGAGATAGATGAGTCTCAGTTACAAGATAAACCGGAATGATATCGATCGGTATGATGAACTACACAACTTATGTGCCAAGTTTCTATTTTTTATTTAATTCTACATAAATTCAAAAATGGAGAAGGCATGTCTTTTATATATAAAAATTGTTGATCGTTCTCACCATCAAAATATCTCCTTTTATCTTGAAAGAGACACAATTTGTTCTGTGTGCGTTTGTGTATTTTTGATCTTTAAGCAAAGCGCATGAAAAAGATGATTCCCAAAAAGCTTTACAGTACTGCCAGGTAATCTAGGCTCAGTTTGGGCTTTTTTGATTGGCACTTCCTCTTATTCACTTTGTTTGAGGTGTGTGTGGCTCTTAAAATTACATGAAAGAGAATTAGTGTAAAATATAGAAGCCTTGTAACTTTAATTATAACCAAAACACATTTTGCATTTTGTGTTTGTATGTCAAAAAAAAAAAGGTCTCATGCACCACTTAAGATGAATAAAGACACAACTGTGTGACTTCACCTGAAGAAAATCAAACCTGAGACAACTTCCATTGCAGATAACGTTTTAGTCGAACCTGCGTTCTGATTCCTCAGAAAATGTCACATTACAGGGAAAAAAAAACAACCAAACAAACAACAAACAAAAACATGTTTGGCGTTGACTGCTGGAGAGAGGGATAAAAATAGTGATTATTATCTAATGTAAGAGAAGCTGAAAAAGGTTTTTACCAGTGATACCAGTCGTCACACTCGTCGCATCCGATCATGGGACTGCCGTCATCAGGTTTATTACATCCTGGACAAATCCAGATCTGATTTCCCCATTCATCCCGAATCTGTGATGAACAAACACGAGAATCAATCAAACAAATCAAACCAACTTAACACTTGTGGCACTGGTTGAAAAGAGAAGTAAAAGCAAGTGCTATACTATTAAATACGTCACATCCTATATCATTTCGAGTCTGAGGTCCCACTAATATACTGTATATTTGCTTGACTGTAAATTTATTCATTTGTGTGTGTATATGTGAGACTCACCACGTATGCACTGACGGTCTCTGTGACAACGCTGCATCCCCGTGCTTTGGCCTGGCTGGGTGGCGGCTGAATGGGGGCGGCTGGGGGTGGAGGGGGCAGGACAGGAGGAGGGCGGGGTGGAGGTGCTACAGGAGCCGGGGCAGGTGGAGGGGGAGCAGGAGGGGAACGCATCCGTGCTGCTGGACTGGCCCTGACCACTGGGGTCCGTGGTGGTGGAGGGGTGGGTTCTGAATCTGGGACCACCTTACTGATCACACTGGTGAAGAAAGAGAGAGAAACAGAAATTTAATTTATGTCATTGAATGAATAGTTTATTGTACTACTGTTTGTTTTAATTAAGGTCAAACTTTATTGTGCATTGTCTAATTCTCACTATTAACTAACTATTAACTACGACTTAATATGACTATTAATACTCTTAATATGCTGCTTATTAATAGTAAGGTAGTTGTAAAGTTTAGATATGGAATATAATTAAGGGATCTAAAATATGATCATACAGAATTAGGCATTAATATGTTCTTTATAAGTACTAACAAACAGCCAATTTGGTAGTAACATGCATGCTAGTTAATAGCGAGAATTGGTTTTTAAAATAAAGTTTTACTGTTGTTTTTTTGTTTTTGTTTCCCCTCACATTTTCGTACATTTGTTGTATGTGCATTTATGCAAAAACTGGTATTGTAATTATGGTAACACTTTAGAATAGGGAACACTTATTCACCATTAACTACGACTTTTCCCTCAATAAATTCCTTATTTGCCGCTAGTAAGGTAGCTGTTAAGTTTAGGTATTGGGTAGGTATTGAGGCATTAATATGTGCTTAATTAATACTAATAAATGGCTAATATTCTAGTAATATGCATGCTAAAATAAACTGTTACCGTAATTATTTTTGTTACTGATTTTGTAAAAAAAAGAAAAGAAAAAAAAAAGGTTATATCATGCAATATCATTTTATTATGGCTAAAAACCATTATAATGGCCAGTATTATATATAATATATCAAAACATTATGAATATGTAAGTATTTCTATGTATTGTTTAGAAAAAAAAAAGTTCACACCAAATCTCTAAAATAATATGAGTAAACAACATACATTTTATCTATTTTTTGATGCTATACTTTTGCCTGTTTGAGTGCTTTTGTCTGAATATTGTACACAATAAACAGTTCTTATATTATCTGCTTTCAATGTCAGCTGATATTTTCACCAATATATTGAGGATCCTTAATAATTATAATCTGGCAATAGAGAAGAACTGTTCGTCTTTTAAATGCTGTCAGACAAACTGATTAAACCCTGCTGTTGCCGAGTAACAGGTTGATTGACAGGCTCGGAGAGAGTGGACAGCGGCGCTTGCTGTGGTATTGACCCTGAGAAGGGCGTGTCAAACGGTCAGCTCCGATTACACACACAGACACTCATTATTTATGCTTCATCTGACTGACACACACACACACACACACCACAACCATGCACAGGGCTCCCTCTCGGGGTAAGGACGGTGTGGGGTATGCCCTGTCCAGGATGTGACCTCACAACCTTTCAGAGATCAAAAGGTCACCCGTGCCAATGTTTCCACGTGCATCAAAGGACCTTCTGTGGAGATCTCGCAAAAATGTACACTTTATCGATCACTATTTTTGGTTATAGTTGATATAAATACTCTTTTATCTTTTACTTTCATCACTGATACACTGTGCATCCCTAATGTCTTTCAAGCTAAAATAAAAGTTAAACATAAACAACATCTAAAGCTTTGTGCTTACGTAAACGAAACAAAACACAAAGACAGACATAAAAACACATTTTCCTCTTGAAAGCACTGCTGATTGTGTTTTTCTACACACCAGACTACAGGTGCAAGAAAAGAGCACAACACAGGCAACATCAGAGGCACAACACACACGCTCAGGCTGAGAATAAAGGCCTTCCTGTACAAACAGACACACACACAGACGTAAACACTAATGTTTCCTGTCCTGCATGCAGGTGGAACTGAAGAGGTGAGGAAGAAATTCAAAAGCACAGTCAAAACACTGCAGACGCTGTACTTTCTGAGTCTAAATCACACTGGCCATTAAAGCAACATCAGTCACATGTAGACATTCAGGAATCAGTAATCGCCTTACCTGTAGTATGGCGCTGTGTGTGTGTGAGGGGGTTAAGTGGTGTGAACACTGGCGCTATTGATAGGAGTGTGCAGGAGGGGGCCATGATGTGGGGTGTGTGTGTGTGTGTGTGTGTTTGCCCCCCTCAAAGACCTCATGGGCCGTCTGGGACTGGTCACAAGACCCAAAGCCTGAAACTCACACCTGTACACAGACTCAGAGACTCTGACCACACAGAGAGCTGCTTGATACTCTCAACCCTTCGTGTGTGTATGTGTGTGTGAAGTACTTACATCTTGTCTTGTCCAGCACCCACTCTGAGGGTCAGTCGGGGTATGACAGGAGACGGTGGGACAGCAGGAAGAATATCAGCCTAAACAGAGAGAAATAATTTGTAATATATATATATAAACTCAGGTCAGGTCATCATTGAATTATTAGCTATGTGGCCAAAAATATTACCACAATAATTTTTTCTAATCATTTGACATTGACATTTGTCAGAATATTTATTGCACAAAGGAAAGGAAATTCCACATTAGACCTTGAGAATTTAAACATAACACAGAGTAAGCCACCTTTTAATTTAAGAACCCATTTTATTTTTTCCCCAAAATCTTTTGTTCTTTTTGATTCTGGATTTTGATTTAATCCAAAATGATCGTAAAAATGCTACCAAATGAAATGTATCATTTATAAATTGGTGACAATTTAACAAATCTTCTAAAATGTAATCAATATTAATAATAAAAAAAAAAACAAGAAAAAGAATATTACAGATATCTTTTTTTTTGTATTTTGATTTAATAGATATTTATCATAAAAATGCTATCAAATATAACTGAATACTAAATTTAATCCATACAGCAATTCATTTAAAAAAAAGATTACTATAGATATATTTTATTTTTATTATTTATTATAAATATCAACATTAATTTATCACCCAACCCTATTTAAGGTTTCTTTGATGCTGTAGTCTGTTAAATAGGGATTCACTGATGTTATACAAATGACCAATAATTATCTCATGATAACCAATATACCAGTCAAATGTAATCAATCCATTCTGTTTTGCCTGTTTTTTGTTTTTTTTAATTCCTATTAAAGCTGTGCATGGACATTTGACATGCTTCTTGGCAAAATCAGGCAACAACACAATGTACAGTAAAAAAAGAACAGGAAAAATGAATCAATATGCATCAATATCGGGTTTTAAAAGAATAAACTACAATAAAAGAAAAATACAAAAAAAGAAATTCAAAATATTGGCCTGATGGATACATAACTCTAAAAGCGGCAAATTTCACACAGGTTACATGCAGTGGTCACTCCTCTTCTGAGGGCTTTATCCTGTTCTAACCAGATATGGTTACAGGAATGACAATGCTTTTTAAAGCTAAATTCAGTACTAAAAAAAAATTCAGGTAGTGACAACAGAATTTTCACTGAATCCAAAGAATGTGTAAAGAACTAAACAACTAATCACGTGCATAAAACATGGCATCTCAGTTGACAACAGTTTCCTGAAAACCAAACAGGTTAAAATGTTGGTATACATGTTTTTTTCACAGCTGCAAATCACCAAGTCAGTTATCACCCAAGTTATCAACCATCACAGGTTTGGGGAAGGATCAATCCGGTATTCCTCATACACATGGAATGACTACAAGGAAAGCAGGATTGCTTTTTCAAAAACTTGCAGTGACGACATAATTGTGAGTCAGATATTAAACTACAAATCAGGTACTAATGTGGACAAGACCAAACGGCTTCACCTCAGACTTAGCACGGCAGATGGACAACATAGTGTCCTGCTAATCCAGTTTAGCTAGCACCAGGGTCAGTGCTCCTGAAAAGCCCTTTATGTACACACACCTCTGATGCTGGCAGTAGTCTGTCCTGTCTGAGGCCATGGAGGCGGGGAGGAACGGAGAGAGGGGTACGAACAGACCCCAGAACAGAGATAAAAACAGCAGAATGGGATGATGAACAGAACAAAGCGCATGAGAGATGGAGGAGATGATAGCGTTGGGACGGATAACGCGGCGTTGGCGGAGGAGACCGGTGTAGAGTGTGTCTCGGGGGTTTTTCCGAGGCTTAACGAGAGCGAGGTGCTCTTTGTGCATTTGTGTTGGGGAGAACCCCTGCCGCTGTGGTGCTTTTGTCCGCCCAGATCCCCCATAATGCCGCTGCACTAATTGTTTAACACAGAAACATGTCTTTTCTCTCTTTAATGTTTTTGTTTTTATTGTTGCGCCGCGCATTCATTACAAAACCTTTGTGGATTTGGAGACTCCTCCCTGTGTCTCGTTCACTCTCTCTGTCTGCCACCCCATCCTCTCTCTTTCTCTCTGTTTTTCACGTCCTTTCTTCTATGGAAAGAGGGGAACGTAAGTATCAGCAGAATTGAGAGGATGGCTGGCAGGTTGCATCATTTGGAGAGAATAGGAGCGTGAGAAGCCATGTTAGCCGCTGCATTAGCATATATGCATGAACAAACCAGGCGAGTGGCGCCAAAAAAAACAAAAAAATGTCTGGAGGTATGCCTACGCTCGCAATTCTCCTTCTCCGATTCGCTTTCAGATCCGATCGACCCAAACGGATGGCTTTTATGAAGCATTATAACCATGACTATCACACGTCTCTTCTAGCGATACGTGCTTGGGAAAGCACCCCGATTACTCCTATATACGGGTTACACTATACTGGGACTATAACAAGGGCTGCAACTCTAAACTGCCATAAAAGATTTATCAGCAGTTTGTACTTCAGTTGATTAGAGGAGCTCTTGAGTTAACGCTGGACTCGGCACAATGCATTTTAGACTGCCGTGTTAATCTATGGAAAACTCCTCTGAGAGAAACGGGCAAAACAAACTTGTTTCACCTGGTACCGGTGTTTTCTGCTCAACTATTCAACAGTGGCACTGCTTAATCTGCTGCACCGCGGCAAAATAAATTATATTTTCTCTGAGATGTGACTTTGCAGTCTGAATTGAATGTGATGAAATGAAGAGTTGGTAGTACAAAATAATACAAAGACAATAAACAGATTCTAAAAATTGGTTTTGCTTCAGGACCCAGATTTTACTTTGGACTCAAATGGTGTCCCAACACAGTAACTAAACTGTTTACTGTACAGAAAGTAGGGGTGGGCGATATACCGGTAAAAAATTTGTCAATCGGCTGAGATTTTTGACTATCATCTCTATTGCGGTTACACGCTCACATGACTTTGCTGTGCTACGTGGTAACAAAAACTTATCGTTTGCAGTCAAACAAGTGTTTTTAAGCCGTTGAAATGCAATCAGCAGCGAAAGGGAACTCATTTCGCTATATGCATGCGCTGTCTAAAGACGGTGCTCATAGAGCACGGGACTATTAAACTGAGTTATTTCTGCCGCTTTAAGGGCCTTGAAGAGTTAAATACACACATGTATGTCTCAAAATGCCCGTCTTTGCAAGTATTCTCGTAAACACAGTAATTTAGGTCTTAATTGAAAGCAAACAGCTGAGAAAGAAAACACGTTTAACAGTATCCGGGCAGCTCTTATAGTGACAGCAGTCTAATATTCCTGCTGTCTGTCATTCATGTTAATTAAACAACAAAAGAGAGTTAATCGTTCACTGCTCTTGACTAAATCACTTTGGTAACTTTAATAACAAGCAATTGGACAAAAAAACTACAGTAGAACAAATAAATAAGAAATGCTACATTTGTATAAAGTAATCAAATGTATAAAAACATTGCATATTTTTCACTGTGATATATTTCTTCTTATTAGTTTCTTTTTCTTATTTAAAATCACTGACTAATTCACTTGTCAGCGATTAAAAATCTCAACCAGAATAAAGGGAGATGGTTGGTCGACAATTGGGGGTAAATAGTGCCAGTTCTGGCTAACTTTACGGTTAACAAATTCTTGAAATGAATCAGTTAAAAAGGCTCAAGTTAACAGTTGGAATGAGTCTTACGTATTGCTTGCTGAATCAGTCAAAACAATTGCAGAATGAATAACCAAATCACATGCTGATAAAAATATGTATAAAAAGTGATATAAAAAGTAAATTATATTAAAAAAAGCATTTAAATATAATTTTATTTTTTTTTTACAAAAAATAGTACCGTATGTAGTTTAGTAAATAATTAAATTTACCAGCAGGACTGGCAGTAAGTAGCAACAAATTTTAGGTTCTTAACAGTCGTTAAAGTTTAAAATGCAAATAACTTCAGATTGCGATATCTCCCATTCGGAAGGACGACACCTGTGTTTTCTAACCGCAGTCGGGCAATGGGGAACAGCCGTCCAACACACGAGCGAGTACAGACCTTTCAACCTCCCTAAGGAAGGAGCTAAGGCCATGTGTCTAGATGATAAGGCCCGTGTACGTGTGTGTGTGTGCGCGTCTGTAAGAACGAACGTGTGCACACACTCAGGGTGACCCACAATAGCAGGACGAGATAGTACTATCTGCTTATGTTAATTAGTCTTTAAGTGGTTGAGGAGGTGGCAGCAATGTCTTTCTCCCTAAAAGTGCCCCATCCTACTTAACCTACTCCTATCACGATTAGGCCCGCTCATTCAAACACGCACTGCACGTGCACCCAACATAAATGGCTGCGGGATCGCGTAAATTGATTAATCAGCTTCTAAATGGATGTAAAGTGCTGTAGCTAGCATGACCTGAAGGCCAGCGTCGCTCTTTAAAAGTGCTATGAGCTAAAGAACCGATAACGAAAAAGTGAAAAAGGAACTCTCGAAATTTTACAAGAGCGTAATACCATAAAGCACAATACAATTAAATATGATACAAAGGCCCTTTTTGTGTCGTTTAGCAAAGAGTCCGTGTTCAGTAGAGGTGGAGATTAGAGAGTGTGAGGAGACTCTTCTCAGGTTGTACAATGGAACTTGAATCAAAATCACATGGGATGCATTTACACACAATATTAAAAATAAACAGGGGTAAATTCAATGCCCATGTTGCTAATGACCCTGATCTCACATTTTGAAAATATTTCATGTAGTTATGGCATTCATGTCATCCCTGGAATGTCTTCAAGATTCACAGATGATGGAACCACGCAGAAGCACTGAGTATATCTTGGCCATCACGGAATACCCAACATGACTAAAAGGATTTCCGCAAACGGCTTGAGACTGTCTACTGCACTGGACAATCCAAATCCATTTATCCTGTTGTCAGAAGCAGCGCAAACACGTGGAGTATGTCAGAAACAAATAGGGGCAACTGTTGATGACTCATCATGCCACATCCGCTGATTATAACGGTTTCTATTTGCTAATTGCATCACGTCACTCATGTTTGGTGTAACGACGTGGTGTAAGGCTTACAAGACTGAAAAAAAAAAAAATCAGTGTAATTACTGACTGGTTGTTCTGTAACAATAATATATCATCTGAAATTAGTTTTTGGCTGATTTCAACAATACCTTTCTATACAACAAGGATGGGTGATAAACGATAACATATGGAGATTCACATTGAAATTAATTTCATTAATCACCATTTTTGGTGACAAATTTGTAGTAAATCATAAAATGAAAAATAAAAAAATAAATAAAATCAACGGAAAACACAGAATTTAAGTAAAAATAAAATGGATTTTGTGGAGCCCTAAATTAAAAGGTAGGTACTTTGTGGAGTTTAATTGTGAACAAAGAAGTTATGTGTACATTCAAACGTGGAAAGGTTTTCATTCCCCATTAATGGTAAATTGATATTGTGATAAATATCGATGGGAAAACACATTGTGATAATATGTTTTGTACACATTATAACTTTTTTTTAAAATTGAATGTCATGTTTCAATTAAAAACGTGAAGATGGCGGCAAAAAACATTTTGTTTTGACTTTTTGCCACTTGTTTTCAAGCAAGCAACTAAAGACTAAGTAAAGACTAAAGACCCATTTTGAGAAAAAAATGGCATAATCTCTTTCTCTTGTTTCCATCTCTCTGTACACTGTATCATTTGTTTCCACTTTTGCCCCCATCTCTTCTCTCTCTCCCGCCATCGTTCTCTCTCAATTTCTGTAATTCCGTGTTTGGTAGCAGTAGTTCCGTGGCAGTTCTCAGGAAACAGCACTGGATGTTGTGGTTAAGGTCCAGAGATAGCAGATTGCATTGTGGTCCCACAGCATTGGCATTGTAGCTGGATTTGTCCGGTTTTATGTAAACGCAATACTCTTTTCACCTGAACTAATACAACCAGTGGCGTAAAGCCCCTTACTGCTACCGACGGCATTTTTCTGCTAATCTCTACGGATTTAAGTCCCTTGCACACATACCTCAGGCCAGGGACTGATAACCCCCCCGGCTCCCCACCCCCTCAGCTCTCTCCCTCTCCTTTTTTCCTCTTTCCTCTCACTCTCTTGTCTCTTGTCTCTTTTTCTTTTCTCCTGGATGGCAGCAAAGCAGCCTTGCAAAAAATTAAAGTGATGGAAAGATTTAAGCAGGTGGAGAACGAGAGAAATCACTTTCTCAATCCCATCTCCCAGTGGCAGCAGGAGACGGAGAAAAAGATGGAGAGAAAAAGAGAGTGCGGGGGTCAGGGATTCAGGTAACGAAAGAAAAAGAGACAGAAAGCAGAAAAAATGGAATTCCGCAGCAGTCCAAATCAATTCAAGCTGCTCTGATGTGGTGTACATACATTATCACTGTCATTGGACGGTGAAAAGCGATTGGAGGATGAGTTTGATAAAGAAGAACTAACACACTCTTTTGCTCAAGCTCTTTTGCAGACACACATACGTATACACGCTGTAAAATGGGGTATGAATTGGGTAAACAGAGGCTTTGAGGTGTATTATCCCTTGTTTGATTTGCACACAGATTGATAGTCTATTGTGTATGTGTGTGTGTGTGCACAGGGGCTCCATGCAAGGAGCAGGATTCCAGGGACAAATCGACCGGAAAAGACGGAAATGTAAATGTAGCTCAGCGATCTACCTCTGATCTCAAAGGTACACACACACAAGGACAAAAAGACAGAAAGATACACACACACTGAGCTAGTAACGGGGCCAGCTGGTAAATCTATCTGTGTGACTCTCTTGTGTATTGCATTATTGATGCTGCACCTGATAGTCATATTGAATTCATGTGGAAGTTTTATGAATGGCCTATGCGGCCTTATGTAGTTGGCATTCAATGATGAGTACATCATGCAGTTGCATATGCATACGATACAAAGCTGTGTACATGTACACCTTGTTGCCTCCGCATATTGTGCTTCACTCAGAAATACGAGGTTAGAGATATAAAATGGTTGTGAAGATCATTTCATGTTGACTTTAACTAGTTCTAACTAGTTTAGAGTAGCTTGTGGTGTAAGCAGTGAAAGTAGCTTTCCCAATAATGCGTGAGACCAGGGACTTCGTAAGTGCTATAGGGCGTCTTACCAATAAACTTGATTTCTCAAGTTTTGGCTTGTCTTTCTCCTTTTCCTTTGTCTTTTCTTTCTTCTCTTTGTCCTTCTTCTTCTCCTCTTTATCTCGCTCCTTCTCCCTTGCCCGTTCCTTCTCCCGTTCCTTTTCGCGCTCCTTCTCTCTGTCTTTCTCCTTCTCTTTTTTCTTCTTCTTCTCTTTCTTGTCCTTTTTCTTGTCCTTGTCTTTGCTCTTGGTATCCTTGGGGTGTGGGAATAATTTATCAGGGAGTATAGGTGGCAAAGGGGGCAACATTGACGGGATTCGTAGGCAGGTCTGGGGGCTGAAGAGTGGGCTGGTGGCGCCAACGGCAGCGGCGATGTCTTTGGTTCCTTGAGATATCCTCTTCTCCTCCTTGCCTCGCTCCTTGCCCTTGTCTCGTTTCTCTTTCTCTTTCTTGCTTTTCTCTTTATCTTTCTTCTTGTCCTTGTGCTTGTCCTTCTCTTTCTTCCCGCTAATGCCGTCTCTCCGCTCTTCACCTCCCAGCAATAGCTCCGGCCAGGGCATCTTGTTCTCCTCTACCTGCCCTCGCTCCTTTTCCCTCTTCTTCTCCTTGTTTTTCTCCTTGTTCTTTCCTTTCTCTTTGCCCTTCTCCTTGAGTCGCTCCTTGTCTTTCTTCTTCAACTTGATCCTGATGTCTTTCTTTAGTTTTTTCTTCAGAAGGGTAGCGGTAGCAGGGTCTTTCCGTTCCTGGGGAGGTTTTAGAAGTGGCGGTGGTGTGGGAGGTGAGTCAGGTGGGGACGACAGGTAAGTAGGTTCTGGAGGTGAAAGACTTGTGTGAAAGACCTGAATTGGCTTTTGAACCTGATTGGCCTTTCGGATGACCTCGTCTATAGAGTCATCCATCGTCCAGCGATTAGGTGGGTTGAGATTTGGGGGAACTGGTGGAAGTGGGTGTTTTACGGTGAGAGCTTGTGGAGGTTTGATGTGGCTTAGTATATGTTTGGGTGCAGGTTTTGGAGGGTTTGGCACCTCACTGTCTGAGTCCGAGTCGTAAGCAAATGGGTCTGATGTGCCATCTCCAGCCGCACAAGCCCGTGCAATCACAGCAGCAATAGAGTTCTCAATATCCTCGTCTCCTGTATCTTGAGCTCTGAACTGGCCATCATGAGAACTATCATCTGCAGGAGGTCCACCCCAACCACGTCCAGTTGCACCCAAAAGGGCAGAGCTTGGCCTTGGGCTGCGGGGGCTTTTGGGCCTACCTGGTGACCTCTTTCCTGCCTTCTGATTGGTCTTGGGTGGGGTCAAAATAAGTGGTCGCCCCAATACACCAGTGGGTGCAGAACCAGCACCTCTTTTGGGTGATTTGTTCTTCTGCCGTGCAGGAGAAGGTGAGGGCAGTTTTGGCTTGTGTCCAGGTGTAGGGGGTGCCAAAGGAGGTCGGGGTAATTCAGGGGAGAGGGGAGGGGAGGGGGAATGGGGCATGTGTTGGGAGTTGAGGGAACTGAGAGGTTCCCGTGGCTCGTAACTCCATTCGGGGCTAACACCGGGTTTGCTGCTCAGGCGGGGTCTCTTGGCGGCGGGTAATAGACCCTCAGGCCTGGGACTCTCTCCACCATGACAACTAAGCCAGTTCTCATCATTCTCCTCTTCCTCAACCTCCTCTTCCTCACCCAGGGAGACCTGCATGGCCTCGGCAGAAGTGCCCATATCTGCAGGGACCGGCTCCTCCTCTTCCTCATCTGCCAGAAGGAAACATACAAATATAAATCAAGTGCAACCAGAATTTGCAAAAAGCAAGAACAGAGAGTTGAGAAACAGGATCAGATAAATGTGCAAGCCAGACTGAAAACCACTAATTACACACCTGATTCAGCCCTGTTTTGTAAATAATACAGATAATAAGAAAGAAAACATGAGAGGGAAAAATAAGAAAAAAAGGGCAATATTGACATATGAACAATATTAACAGAGAGGGAACATCTCAGGGTGGAATGGAGGGCGGATATCAGAGCAACAGATCAAAATCATCCACACCTGATTACGCAGCAGAACAACAGAGCGAACAAGATACACACACACAAAAATCAGACCCACATTCAAGTGCGGAAGCAATCTCTGGTTAAATCAAACTTTTTTTAATGTCTCCAAACACTCCAAATGCACACACACACACTACACACTAGGGTGGCGTGATACCAGTTAACCAGTGGTAATCTGGCCACTGCGACTTTCCGTACCACAATGGATGACAGGAAGTGCAGGCAGGGCCCTCTGACACTCTCTATTATAAATAGTGTAATCTATATGGTAATATTGTTGTATTCTATAAGCACAGAATGGGGATAAGATAACATTGTGACTTTAGGCTTTCTTCCGGCCGGTGGAATGGTAATAGTTATCAAAGGTTATTTGGGAATGACACGCCGGCTGCTCTCTGATTGGCTGGGGCCGGTTATTTATGATACGAATTATGATAAAGATGATGTCTCTTCTGCGTCGGTCGCTCTCCCTCTCCTCGGCCCTCTCCCACAATAAATTGCTATCGTTAATCACGGGAAGGCTTTGTGCCGGCGTGATTACCGCGCCAGCACCGTAATAAGAATTTTTATTTAAGGGAAGAATATGGATTTGTCATCGCCTCCTCAGCATGAAGTAAAGTGACAGTATTTCACAACGCTGACATTTAATTTGTATGGAAAAAAAGGAAAAGCAGCATGGGTGATATTTGCATTTTATGGCTCTATCCTCCATTTCCTTTCTTCCTGGAATAGAAGTACTCTCTCTTTTCTTTCATACTATTGGACGTTTCCACGAACAAGGTACAAAAATACAGTCTGAAGTCAATTTTTTTAATCCACTAAATGGTCAGTGTAAAGAGGTTCTTAACCTTCAGGTAATTTTGTTCATCCACCTCATGAGGTCAAGTTAAGAAGTTTTAAAATTAATTTCTTCTAAGTTGAAATACATAAAAATTAAACACTAGAATGGGTGACTCATTACTTATTCAGGACCAAATTAGTTTGTAGTTGTTAATGATCAAATAATTTTTTTTTACCTATAATTCAAGAAACTATTTGTTTTTAATTAACTTTTTTATTAACTCTGGCAACAGGGCTAAAAGGTTTAGATTAATTAATGTTGCTAACACATTTTATATACATACTATGAGTTTTATACATATGCTATGCAGAAAGTGTCCAAATCATTACACACTGGAACGTTACATTATTTGCAATAGGATGAAAATCATGTGGCAGCTAAAAAAAAAAGAAAAAAGGACATGGCTAAATTTTACATTTTCAGTAAAAAATTAATCTAAAATTAATCTAATTGGGTGGGGTGGATATGATGTTTAAAACTACTTGCATTTTATTGTGTGTCAAACATATGTTAATACTAATTAATAATAAAAAATAAATAAATCTAATAGTCATAGTTCTCAGTACACATGGCGTTTGTGCCTGTAGTGATTTCAAATCAAATAAACGACATCATACTTAAGACCCACATATTACGTGAAAATCAGTGTGTGTATGAAACAAAGTGTTCATGGGAGGGATTGAAATGAGAGATATCTGCAAATGCGTGTGATCATTTTCAGACATCAGGCCTCTACTCGTCCGTCCAGTGGAGAAACAGCTCCGCTTTCACTTGCAACCAGTTTCTCTTTCATCTGATATCAAAAAAAAAAAAAAAAAAAAAAATTCACCCCCTCCTTCCCATTTCATTTGGCACTGCCGAAGAAAAGCACAGATTTGTACACTTGCACACATAAACACACGGCGCTTAATTGATTGTGTCACTTACAAATGCGAATAAGACTAAAGACAGGGAGTGATAACGGGAAAAAGCCACTGTGCCAAAAATGGTACATGGGAATGAAAACAAGCTTACACACACATTGTGAAGTAATTAAAATGGATAGATAAGAAAGAGAGTGAATGAGAAGAGAGAGAGAGCTGTCAATTTACTGGAGACCAATGCCTGATGCAACTAACCAGCTTTCTCGTACTGACACACACACACACAAATAGTTAGGTATGGTGGTGGTGGTGGGGGGGGGGGTCATATCACTTTCATTAAAATCTCCCCCACCCCTCCCTCTGTGGTACATTAAAAAGGAAAAGTTGGATTAAGGCCTACTGCAATTAAAAGCAGCTCATTTATTGGGGGGCTCCAATCAATGGAGAGTGCGAGAAGCAGGCTAAACGAGAAGAGATAAGATGCGTTTAATGTTCCAATTCCGCACAGCCTCTGTGCGGGACAATTACTAACATCTGAGAGCGTCCTGCGTGCATGTGCAAAAAATAAATAAATAAATCAACCTGTAGGAGTGTTTAATGAACATCTACACCACACAAAGATTCCCAAAACACCTTATACTGGTTTAATTGCAATTATATGTTATCATATTATGAGTTAGAAAAAATAAAAATAAAATTCATAATAATAAAGCACAATACTATTTTGTCGTCTTTAATTAAAATGTAATAGTTGCTCTGCCTCTGAAATGTTTTGATTTAGATTTTTTAACATGAAATCATAAAGCCCATTTCATTGCAAGCGGTCTTCTTTTTTTTTTACTTTTCAATTTCCGATGAGAAAATTTGGGTTCTATTTATTTATTTATTTAACTCAGATTGGATTGCGAATACAGTTCCATCATAAGTGTGCACAAGAGTTTTCCTTCATAAAACTATATTGAATATTTGTACACTATTAACAATCCAAACAGATAAATGACAACATATAATTATTCATAAACATGTTATGTATAAACAGATGTCCAATAATTCAGCTTAGTAAGTGATCTGCTACATGTTGTCTAAATTATGTGAAAATCAAGTGACAATATCTCTACTAAATATTAGCATTTTTAAACAATCTGTATTGTTGTCAATTATTTAATTAGTAAAAAAATATTTAAACTTATGATTTCAAATTCTATCAGGTTTCAACAAAATTAAGCATTTATTAATTATTTTAGTGTAAAATATAGGCTACAGCTTAAAATTACAGATTGGAGTATAATATGAATGCGGATTTAAATAAACTGATTTATAATATCAGCCATCATATTATTTATCGACTAAACTTCCTTGATCAACGCATCCGTAATCAACTTTAAACATGATGCATAAGAAAAACCTGCCTGGTGTGAAATAAATGGGAGCAGAAGCAGAGTTTGCCGTGACTTTGACCTTGTCTGCAGTATCTATCTTAAACACACACAAATGTACCACGGCCTTCTGTCCTGCAGCGTCTCCTTGCTCTCACGACCTTCACGTCCAGCAGGGAAACTTCTGCACGCTTCCGGCTGTAAGTTATTCAAGAATAAGCTTTGAATAATTGTCCCGCAATATGAGTCTCTCTGATTAATTGCCTGAGATAAGAGCAGCTTCTCTCTCGTTCTGTGGCTCCGGCGCTCACTGCAGGGCCCTGCCGAGTCCCCTAATCACAACACACACTGTTTATCTGAGAGTGTGGAGATCCGGCTTTGCTTGGGTTAACATGCAAGAGTGGGTTTAACACAGACTTGAGCAAAATGTTCAAGGAAGTACATTATAGCATGTATCAAAGTGTACATGAATCTAGTAGGCAGCGTAGCCATAGACACAATATGATTCATTTTGTATCAGGGCAGCGATAGTTTTTTACTTTAATATATAATTTGATTTGCTATGTAAATGAATAAGTTATATAATATTTATAATTCATATTACATATTTTGTATATTTGTACACTATAATTCTACATTAAAATTAATATGTTAAATAGTTTTGTGGTAAAGTCTGTTCTTGGATAATCCTCTAAACTTAACGAATGAAGGTACTTTATCTCAAACGATTTTTGTACTTTATTTTTGATCAATTTTACTTGATAAAAATGACTTGCGCAAACTGAAAGATGTTATTCTTTATGACAAATGATCATATGAATGAAGTCAGGCATCAGTACAAAACAACTTATATGTTCATCTGTGACCCTGGACCACAAAACCAGTCATAAGGGTCATTTTTTTTAAAAATTGAGATTTATACATCATCTGAAAGCTGAATAAATAAGCTTTCCATTGATGTGTGGTTTGTTAGGATAGGACAATATTTGATACAACTATTTGTAAATCTGGAATCTGAGGGTGCAAAAAAATCTACATATTGAGAAAATAGCCTTTAAAGTTGTCAAAATTAATTCTTAGCAATGCATATTACTAATCAAAAATTAAGTTTTGATACATTTACGGTAGGAAATTTACAAAATATTTTCATGGAACATGATCTTTATTTAATATCTTAATGATTTTTGGCATAAAAGAAAAATCGATAATTTTGACCCATACAATGTATTTTTGGCTATTGCTACAAATATACCCCAGCGACTTAAGACTGGTTTTGTGCTCCAGGGTCATGTGAATTCTACAATAACCCGATGGTGTGGTAATGTTTGAAAAAAGTCCTAATATACCTACTACGATGTAAATAATATTGCAAAACGTCAACCAGAAGTTTATATACCATTGGTATACACTGTCATTTCATCTATGTTTTAACTACAAATAAAACTTTAAATTCAGAGTGACAGCCAACTTCTAATGTCATAATAAAGGGAAATGCACACAATGATAAAGGCAGTGAAAATGTATTTACACATCAAAATTCTTGATGCTGGTTTGCCTAAAAACAGAGAACGGGGGGGAAAAAAACCCATACAAAACTAGTGTGCGGAAAGAGACAGAAATATTAAAGTTTACTGATAAACACACAGGGCCTTTGTGGTGTCAGAATGTAACTATCTTCAATAAGAAACCCACATTCTCTTTCTTTTCATGGACACACAAGCGTGTTGAGGTAGAAAGGTAAAGCGAATAGAGTAAGACAGTGGTGAACACTTAACACTCAGCTAATAGCAAATCTTCTTTCTCCAGTAATTTAGTGCCATGCCTACAGGGCTCAGAGCCTTTGAAGTGGCAAGAAATGTCAAATCAATTATTGCTTTCCTATAAGAAAAGAGCATTTTATTGGGCTTTCATGCCAATAGTGTACATTGCGTGATTTGAGTTTGGAGAGAAAAAAAAGGTTCATTTGGAATTAATTTACACACTTCGACAGGAGTCCATCAATGACGCCTGATTAAAGTGAAGTGGTTTATTTGGACATTTCTTTTCTCTGACTGCACCCGTCTCTGTGCCACAGACTTATTTGACAAAATAAGTCTTCCGATCAACGGTAAATATAGAGTAATGATATTTTGCACCTGCATGGACAAAGGTAGGGCTGGAGGGTAGTGAACACTTTATTTTTCAAGCACTTTTTATTTGGCAAACAGTTTCTAAATCATGTAAGGCAGTTGTGCACCCATTGCAATAAGTTTAATATATGCAAATCAGTTCTACCAAACTATACATACATACATACATACATACATACATTACATACATACATATATATATACATATACATATATACACACACACACACACACACACACACATATATTGGCCATTACTGGATATATACCAGCAAATACTGAATATTTAATTCACATCTCATAATTTTACATATTTTGTAGTCATCTAACATTCCCTTAAAAACGTAAATATTAAATACTTAATACTTACAGTGATAGTTCAGTCAAAAATGAAAATTCTGTCATCACTGACTCACTGTTATGTTTCACTCTCACATGTATGACTTTGTAAATGACAAAATTTTCATTTTGGGAGAACAATCCCTTTAAAACAGCAGTAATTTAATAAAACGGTAAAATTTCAATAATTTAAAATGACTGAATTATTTTTTTTAGAGTACATTTTATTTTTTATATATATATTTAGACAAATCTGTATATAGATAAATATAGACAAATAATATACAATTTTAATATCAACCAGCAATATCAGCAATAATCGGTTTTGGCCAGAATTTTAATATTAGTGCATCTCAAATAAATGTTGTTATTTATTGCTATTCACAATTAAAACAGGACATGTAAATACATACGACTGCATATTGTTCTTTTTAATACTGAAAAGAAAAAAAAGTGTAAATGATGCCTTGATTATTTTTATACTACAATGTAAAAAATACTGTAAATAAAACAAAGATTACTGGAGTACAATTTACAAGAAAACACTATTTCTACTTACAAATTTCAGGTTTAATGTAATGTTTCTTACCAATTATTTTTTTGTAATTATTTCTAAATGACACTAGTAAGCATTCACTAGTAAATCCTAAACCCTTTTTTTTGTAGATTTCAATTTAAAACAGCAATTTCACAATTTTTGCTTTAAATTTTTTGAATATATTTAGCAAGGAATACGAGTTCGGATTAAATTATGACTCCTCTGATCGTCAACAAATCATCCGAGAGAGGAAGAATACCAGCTAACAAGCATTTTCCAGAACACTAAAGTGCTATTTTGGAATATCGAGCGGCGTGACTACTGGGAAATCAAACAACAGACACCTTTCGCTTTATTGTGGCGCAAGGTCTTTTGTCCATCGTTGTGACTCACTGTCTTTCACAGTCTTTCTTTCGTTTTTTCTTTCAGGAGCGCGCTGGAGACAGACAGACTGGTGCGCCCACATGTTCTCAGCGCCATACATGGAACTTCAGTTGAGTAACGCTCCCCTCCCCTCCCTCCCTCCCTCCCTCCCTCAGCCGGCACACAGATCAGGGGCCCTGATCGCCTTTGCGATTAGAAAAACCGCAGAATTTTGCCGTTCCCCAAAACAAAGTGTTTTTAAGGCTTCTGTTTTCTCTAGCCCTGGCGCCACCAGGAGTACAGTAAACAATAAACACTGACGGATGAAGCCTGTTGCGCACACAACACACACGGAAGCAAGCACGTACACACACACACCGCACGCGTAGGTGTTCAGGATCAACGTGTGAGCGCTGACTAATTTGAATTGTATTGAGAGGCAGAGCATGGAGGTATTGTGTCAGTGCCTGTTACACTTCCCATAACCCTGTCATCGGCCTTATAGACATCGAAAACCTGAGACAGCGCCTGCACGACGCCAGGTCACCTGCCTTGAACTCGTCAGCGTGCGTAAAACTCCCAAAACAAACGCCGTCTTCGCCGGATGCCATTAATGTATTAAACGCAATCGTAAACGCGCAGTTTGGCTAACGACAACAAAAAGACCTTGATATTTTGGCCTTGTTAAATAAACAGGTCTTAGAGTTGCCGTTATCGATACATCAGGACAAGTTTGCTGGCAAGCGAACAGCGCTGAGGGGAAGAAAAAACAGGCCAGTTGAACACTTAACGGTGGACTTATGGCAAATTGACTTTTACTTCAAAGTGCTCCACAATTATGTCTTTCAGCAATTAGAGTGCTTGAAAAAACGGAACCCACTTGAGCCTTGCCAGTGAACCGGTGGAGGAATGCCCTCTAGCCAGCTCACGGAGGGGTGGGGGTGGGTTGGGTATTGTCCTGGGAGTCTGAGCAACTCAGACGCCTTGGCAAGAACGCACATCTGAAACCAGCACTGCACACACACCCATGCGATGCATGTCAGAGAAGGGTCAAAAGCGGGGTTAAAAGCGGGGTTAAAAAGTACTTTCCCGCACACAAACTTTTGTGACACGCACAATAAATGTTCCAACAGATTTATACACAAGAAAACTATTAGGCGATCAAAAGTTGGGGAGGATGTGTAACAAACAACTGCAATCTTAGTGCATTTGAATCGTTCCCAGGTTTAATACTGTAAGAAACAGGAGTCTGGTCTCCGTTCATCAGCGATGCTGAAGTCAGGAAGCTTTTGCTCCTGTGTTCGGTTTTAATGCTAATAACACGCCGCTATCTGAAGCAATTAGACTGCATCCGATCCCTATCAGGTCTGTGTGTTCCCAGCGCATCTAAAGAAAATGTTTGCGTTTGAAAAAGTCCATCACATAAACAGATAAGGAGCAGTGCAGTGCAGCGTCTAGCTGAGTTGACTTTGTTCCTGCGCAGATCAGTAACGGCGACCTACTGCTGGTTCTGATGAACTCTCCTCTTGCTACTGCAGAACATACATTAACACGTTGCGAAGAAGAGATACTCGCACAACGTATGTTTTTCAAGATTTGAATTTATTATAATAAATGTTTTGAAAAGTACAAGATGCAATCGTGTATAATTGCGCATATTTTGACAGCTTGGAGGAAGTCAGTTTTTTTTTCTCAAAAAACAAAAGAAAAAACATTTATTGATGAGTCTATATTACTAATACATATATCGAGTGCCTCTTTTTAATCAATCAAATAGATAATTAGCAAAAATGTAGAATTGAAGAATTTTAATTGCAATGTGTACAATTAAAAACAAATCCAACTGAAAAATTTTCATTAAAAAAAACGGTAACACTTTACAATAAGGTGTCATTTGTTAACATTAGTTAATGTATTAACTAACATGAACAATGCATTTATTACACTATTTATTCATCTTTGTTAATGTTAGTTAATGAAAATACAATTGTTCATCGTTTATTCATGTTAATTCACAGTGCATTAACTAATGTTAACAAACACAACTTGTGATTTTAATAATGCATTAGTAAATGCTGAAATTAACATCAACTAAGATTAATAAATGCTGTAGAAGTATTGTTCATTCGTAGTTCATATTTACTAGTGTTGTTAACTAATGTTAACTAATGAACCTAACTGTAAAGTGTTACCAAAAAAAAAATAGGCACAAAATAATTTTTAGAAAAAATAAATAAATACCTCAACATATTTTTACTTAAATATAAACATGTATCCAAACTTATGACATTATTTAAAACGTGGAAAGTACATATGCAAATTTTGCATACATTTCCTTAAAGATAACAAATTCTTTGAGATGTCACTGACAATGGCCTAATCTTTCGGACATCAAAAATGTTCAACAATAGTTATCTAATCCGTCTGAGCGTCTGCGCGTGATGTGGGAGGAATCCAGATACACTACATTTCCAACATAGAGAGCCGGAGCCATCACGCAAAGCACGTTCGGACAGTGCAGTCGAGCACAAGGAGGTCTCGCATACAGTAGTAAAACAGTTATGGTGTTGTTTCAAATCTTTACTATCATTTAAATCTGGCCCACTTACAGATGTTTGGTTTGACAATAAATAAGCCATGCAATCTTGAATAAAGTCATCAAAACACAACAAACTAAAAAAAAAAGGAGATGAAGTTTATTTTTAATTATCTTTTAAGGTTTAACCGCTCAAAATAAATGTATAAAATCTGATATACAGACAGGCTCAATTTCAAAAGTATTTTATTTGTATGATCAACAGAGAACAAGATATTATAATATTATATTACACTTGCAAATGGTAAAATATTCATGTAGCTTTACTTTACTAAAAGTAAGGGCATGTTGGCTATTTACAAGTGCAATTCAAAATGAACATTCCTGTGGCCAGGTCGTGACCTTTCTGTGAGTGTCTCTCGGGTCACGGGGTCAGGTCAATCAGAGGGGAATGTTATCCAAAGCGCTTTATTTATTTATTTAATCTTTCATCTGACTCCACTCCTTTACCACTGCCCGGGATTATCCGAAAACACGAAGGGAGAGACGGAGGAACGGGGAGAGGAGACCGCTGCTTCAAATTAGCCAGAATAAATAATCGGCGCTTCAAGTCAATAAACACTGTACTTTACTTTTTTATGGAAGCAGTCAAATAAACTTTTTAAAAAGTTTCTGGTAGGTAAATAAAGGAGCTAAATTCAGACAAAGTGACCGGCCGATTTACGCTCATCTCTTTTTCTTTTGGTCGGAACGTCCAACTTATGATTGACGTCTAAATTCGTAATGAAGACATGCGGTTTTTCAAGCTTCGAGAAGTATAAAAATATAACAGAGGACCTTCTCAGAAAGGGACCATGCACTTGAGGAAGCTAACCTATTTTTCCTACCACATTCTGGTGCATAACATGGTCGGACTGGTTTGAAGTATAAAGAACGGGGGAAATTTAAGGGAAAAAATGTCTAATGTTTCCGGTTCAGGATGAGTTTGCTTTGACAGGTCACCATCCTGTGGTCTACCTGAATTGACCGCTTCGGAGTCTATGAACTCTTCACCTTTTGGTGAACTACAAGCAGGAACAGCAGAGAAAAGGAAAAGAAACAGAGGGGGTCTACCGCCTAGTGGAGGGGACCCGCATGAGGGTTGTGGAACCAAAGTCTTGAACGTTTCCTACATGACCAGCGCAACACAACAATACGCCTCATTTAGGCTTAATGGATGCATTTAATGCGCGTGCAGTCAAATATATGTGTGTGTGTGGCATATTTATATATTTGTATTCATTAATAATGGGTGAAATACCAAACAAAGTTCATGCATGTGCATACATTGTGTGTTGGTATGTTGTGTGACAGCATCGTGTGGGAGAACAAGTGTGCGTGTGGGAGTGTGTGCGTGTACTGAAGAGAGCCCAAACAGCTCGGCGCCAGCAGTCTGCCCTTCCCGTAACGGCTGAACGACGGCAGAAGACTGAGAGAGCGAGAGAGAGATTTGCATCTCTTTGTGATAGAGAGGGCCAGGATTCCTCGCGCCCGTACGAACAAAATACAAATAAAAAAAAGAGAGAAATTCGACAGAATGGCACCAGGACAAATTCCACTTGGTGCCGGCGTGTATCAGTGTCGACACACACAGGTGACTTACAGACACACCAAATCACACAAAGCAACAACCGAACGTACGCCTTCACGACCCCGTTCAGGTGAATTTCCAATGCAACTTGAAGCCTCATTTAACCAAGCGAGAGACGTTAATATGGGAGTTCAATTCCAATAGGAATATTTTAAAAGGCTATAGAAATTAGATCAAAATGGGTCAATTGCATATAAGGTGGTTTAAAATTGTTGCACTCTCTGTATTCAAATGAGTTTGATATGGTTTTTGGAAACATTTCAGTAAAAGCTTAAAGTAAAATCAAGTAAAATAAATAAATAATAAAAAGTGAGTGAGAGATGTTTTCAATCATTTAAATTATATACACTACAAGTCAAAAGTTTCTGAACAGTAAGAATTTTCTTTTGCTCACCAAGCCTACATTTATTCGTTCCACAGGGAAATAAATTACAGAAATGAAGACTTTTACTTAGCAAGGATGCTTTAAATTGATCAAAAGTGATAAAGATTTCTTTATTTCTATTCCAGATAAATTCTGTTCTTACGAAACTTTCTATACTCAGCTGTTTTTAACATAACAATAACAAGAAATGTTTTTAAGCAGCAAATCAGAATATTAGAATGATTTCTGAAGGATCATGTGACTGGAGTAATGATGCAAAAAATTCAGCTTTGAAATTACAGGAATAAAATTACATTTTAAAATACATTCAAATTAAAATGTTATTTTAAATAGTAAAAATATTTATTTTTGCTGTATTTTAGATCAAATAAATGCAGGCTTGGTAAGCAGAACAGAATTCTTTAAAAAACATTATCAATCTTACTATTCAAAAACTTTTGACTGGTAGTATAATATATTATATACACACAGATTTTAAAATGTCATGTGGTGTAACTATATATATATATATATATATATATATATATATATATATATATATATATAGTTACACCACATGACATTTTACAATCTCAACTAACCTTGCCTAATCATAAAGTCAAATTATCTGATAATTTAAGAAACTTGCCATGGTCAGGTTGTTTTTTGTATTTTTTTTTTTTGTTATTTGATGTCTTTTAAACTCAAACTTTCACCACAAACAAATAGAAACAATAATAATCCTATGAGAAGAAAGCAGGAGGGTCTCCCCCCCCCAAACACAGCGGAAAACACATTCAAATGTGTCTTGCTTTCACATTGGTGTATTAAGATTACTTTAATTTTTCCAATTTGTTTTTATTTTCTAAAATCGTACAAAGTGCTGGGTCGACACACTACAGGCAAGCAGTAAAATAAAGCTCCTCAATCTCAATATGTGAGGAATATAATCCCAAACTAGCCTACCACTTGAGACACACGCAACTCAATCTAAAAACCCCCATATATTAAAAGTGTGTTTAAGAAGATGGGCTGAACTTAAAAAGACTGGCTGCTTACTCCTACAAAAATACGTTTGTGCTGCCGTCGGCACAATTGTGCAGCCCAAATATTTTACCACAGAAGGCACTTGCTCTGTTCCAGTTCACTTCAAATGTCAAATCAGCCTTCTGAACGTACAACTTTTTTCTCTTTGGTGCAGAACAGTGACACTGTGAATCCAAAAAAAGCTTGAACAGGCCAAAAACAGTCTGAGGTGAAGACATTCAACCTCAGATATTTGTTCTTGTGGTATTAAAGTGAGAACAAGGTCATACCCAAGTATGGGTCGATGTGGTTGTCCACAAAAAGATTAGTGGGTTTGACTAGTTCATGTAGTTTTCTCAACATGTCAGAACTTTTCTGACTTTTAAATTTACCCATTTCTTACAAAGTTAGGAAAAGGTATCCAAACACAACAATAAGCGCAAAGAGCTCCAGCATGCGTTGTGCGCCCAACACTACGGCTGCCTGTAAAACTCATTTTCATATTTCTGTGCGACAGCAGACATGTGGAGGGAGCCACTCCAAGTCAAACAGGAGAGCAGGCTGTTTAGACTGCATTAATTCCCTTGACGAGCTTCCAAACCAGCCCACTTAAGGTTATTAAGGTCTATAAATACCGTGTTACCCTCGTTAAGATACATAATTGCTTAATTTACATTTTGCTTCCTCCCTGAGAAAATCGGAAGCCATTACACGACTCCTAAAAAACACCCGTCCCCATGATTAACCCGTCGCCAGAGCTGGCCAATCAGCTGCTGAGCTCAGCCGTTTCACAGGAAACTGCCGAGGAGAAAGATGGGAACTCAAGGAAGGACAGTGTATTGGTCAGGGTGTATTGTGTGCTTGAGCATGTGATGAAATAAGAAAGGAGCATGGAGAAAATTTTTTTTTTTTTTTTTTTGAGAGTCAATGACAATTATTTGTGAGTAAAGTGCACACATACAGAGAATAAAGAACATAGAATATGAATATGATGACAACGAATAAGTGTCATTCTTTGAGATAGATAGACAGATAGATATTTTTTTATTCCAAAAATTCTGTTTTCTTCTATGGGTAGAGTTTGAGTTAATCTATAACAATAACAATGAGCGTTATAATAATAATAATAATAAAATAAAATAAAAACAGTAGAATTGTATTATAAGTCATTTAGATAGATAAGTGTGTGTGTGTGTGTGTGTGTGTGTGTGTGTGTGTGTGAGAGAGAGAGAGAGAGAGAGAGAGAGAGAGTGTGTGTGTGTGTTTTGGCTGTGATGGGTTGAGAAGAAGCTGGATGTATACTTTTATCTAATGTTACACCTAAATAAAGTTTGGGTCAGAACTGGCTGTAATTCTTTACTCAGGTTAACTGATATATAAACACAGATCTTCATAAACATATGGATAATTTGATTACAGCCCGACATTTTCTACATGTCATACAGGACATACTACAATATACAGAGAAAAAGAGAGAGTGTGTGTGTGTGTGTGTGTGTGTGTGTAGGGATTTGCACTCCTCGGCCCACTCAGGAAATCCCTTAAATTATGTTATTAGATAAACGGCGCAACACAGGTCAGCGCAGGGCCAGACTGTGTCTGGGAACTTTGTGTCCATGTTTGTGTGCATATGCAAGTGTTTTCCTCAGGGAGAAACATCACAGTTACGTCATGTAGTTGAGTGCTGATCAATATAAGAGCAGTGGACATTTCAGTGGAAATCATCTTATAACACTGAAATGATATATTAGCCAAAGACAGAGTGATCATTCGATCCGTTTTGCCTCGCCACTCATAATATGGATCCATGTGCGTTTCTGCAGGTGGTGTATTTGTGTGTATGTCAGTGGTAAAACAGAATTAGGGGCTTGGTTATGTGGAGCCAACAGTAGATAAGAAGCCTAAGATGATGAAATATAAAGCAACACATGGCCTAGACGACCTCACTCTGATCAGTGATAACACACACACACACACGCTCTCAAGTGCTTGTGTGATTCATGATAACAGCAGCACAACACGCACAGGGCCAAACACTTTATCAACAACAGAATTACAGCATGATATAACATCTGATACAGAACTATACTCCTGATACTGCAGTGTAACAGAGAGAGCACTGAATAGAATGAAAGAAAAAGAAAGAAAGAAAGAAAGAAAGAAAGAAAGAACGAACGAGCAAAGTAAAAATTGAGCAAGCCAACAAGTGAGCGAGCAAGCAAACAAACAAACAAAAGCAAGCAGACAAGAACAAAACAAGAATTAAAAGGAAAGGAACAAAAGCATGTTGGGGCAAACACAATAATAAACGACGATGAAACAAATGAGAAAACCAACAAACAACTGAACGAAAGCAAGTAGGTAAGAACAAAAGCAAGAACTAACAAAACAATAAACAAAGATAACACAGAATAAATATAATATGCTATACTTTTGTCATGACCTTATCATGGAAATGATCAACGGCGCCCAGTTATTATCTTGGAATTATCAACAGTTAAGCTGATTTTGCATTTTTCATTCAAATTGGGTAAAAATATATGACATTTGTCAGTTCAATAAAATAATGAGTAAAAAAAGTAACATCAAAGCTTCAATGTGCACTTGAAGCAAAGCAAACAAACAAATAAAAGCAAGCAAACAAGAACAAAATAAGAAAAAAAAAGAAACAAAAGCACATGGAAGCAAAAACAATCAAACAACAAACAAACAAATGAACGAAAGCAAGCCGGTAAGAACAAAAGCAAGAACAAACAAAACAATAAACAGAATAGGCTACACTAGGTTAATTTTGTTGTTGTTGTTTTTAAGCAAGAACATTATTGCAATCAATAATCAAATAATGAGTGAAAAAAAAATAGCAGTTTAAATAACACTGAATAAGTGCACATGATCACACTGAACAAAAGGAGGGTCAAGTGCACTGCATTGTGGGATGGCGAAAGAAACTGCATACTACAGATGTAGTAGTATGTTAGTATACAAGAGTCCCTCAGTCATGCTACATAAAATATGACATTTAGAAACCAGTAAATCCCTAAACACAACAGTTGACGCTAACTCTAACTCTACGAAGAGAAAAGCCCCACTGCAATCCTCTATGCAGAATTTATCTGCACCGCTTGACTAGGATTCACAAGCGGCTACGTCTTAGGGTATGTTTCAGTGCAAGTAGATGTGAACACGTTTATCGGATTCTCTCGCGTTTCAACTGCAGTCGATCACGTCGTGTCTGGAATGCGATGAGCTACGGGCCGCAGAGAAACCCAGTCAGCGATAACTGATAATGCCACGTGGGCATATTGCTGTCTGTTAGCCACATCTCTCTACATTTGTTACAAGCCAAGTAAGTAACAGAGCTATATAACAAAGCAAGATACGGAGTATGTGGATTAGGTTTCGGTGAATTCGGTGACGAATGAGGTTTGACTATTTATATCGCAGCGGTCGATGCGAGTGTGAGGGATCAGGTCCACTTAGAATGCGTTTAGGCTGTAAAAATAAAATGGCACGAATGGTTTACCACTAAGAGTATTTTACTTGATTTGCCATTGTTTTTTCCTCCCACTTCTTCATTTTGAAGACTCGTCCATCACGAGTTCAATCCAGAAGTCATCCAATTAATCCTGGACTCTCTTCTTTCTGTCCGTCTCTCATCCAGTCGCTCTATCTCTCTTTCTCGCCCGACTCTCCTATCAGTGCATTAATCTAAGCTGTGTTTCCTTGCCTCTGCTGGTGCCATGAGGGCAAACGCTCTAGATGGAAAAACCCTGTTTGTATTCTGCAGGCGCGTCGTCGGCCCCACCGTCTTTCCCTCCTCTCCATCTTGCTATCCAATCTTTTGCTCTCCATTCTCGGCTGTCTACACTGTACTCTCTCCATCTCTCTGTCTTCTTGTTGTTACGTTTTAAATTGCTGCTTTCAGTACAAATGGTTTCCATTAAAAAAAAAGAAAAGAAAAAAAAGAAATAGCATTCAGGAAATATTTTCAAAGTTCTGCAATATTTGTTTGCTTTCATGTGAAGTATGCACATGGCATTCTCAAACTCATGTTCAGTATTGGCAGATCAATTAAGAATCGAATCAAAATTTAGCCTGTTCAAAACTGGTGGATTAAATAAAAACCAAAGCAAGCTAAATTGTGCCTGTTCACATGGCTATTAGAAAAATTGAACAAAATTTTGAAAAATATTTATATCATTCAGGAATATTTTCTGCTCCTGTAGGAAATAATGTGCATGGTCTTCTCAAACTCACGTTCAATACTTGTGGATCAGTTAAGAATGGGAAGAAAATGGCTGTTAAAAAAATAAAATAATAATAATAATAATAAAATAAATATATTTCTTTTTTTTTTAACAGGAATTTTTATATAAATAACCATAATTTATATATTATATAAATAACTTATAAACAAACAAACTAATCTGAAGATCTGAAATAATTATGAAGGTTGATTTAGACTTACATTTAAAATTATAAATTAAGAGTGAAATCAAAATCTCTCATCGGATTTCATACGAAAGAACAAAAATTCCAAACATCAGGAAAATATTCGAAGATCTGAAATATGATGCAACATATCACATGACCTAAAGGACTATGTTTCAATACTGGCCGACTGAAAAAAAAATTGAATAAAATGACAGTTAATAGCAGAAATATTTATACATTTATTCATTGTTTTAACAGAAAAAAACAAACAAACAAAAATCACAAACAATTGCCATTTCATACTATGACACAAACTACCTGTGCATCGAAAAGATAGTCGTTTTGACATAAGATACACACAAACACAAAACCGTACATTCGCATAAAAAGCAGCACAGCCTCTGCTTGATATAATTCATAAATGCAGAGTTTCACTACCTATGCAGATAACGTGTGAAGTTACAGCCAAAGCCGCAACTCTGACGGCACAAAACCGATATGCGTTATCTAGCTACCGTTCTTTCTGTCGGTGGACAAGTGTGCTTCCTGCTCCACTCCACAGCCCCGACACACCTCAATAGAAACTCCCTCATTCTGCCCCCTGACAGATCATTTATATCACATAAACCTTAGCCAGTAATTATCTTTTGCTACAGTCTGCCAATATTCTGAATGACAGTCCTATATTGGCACAGTGAAAGTCAATACTTTGTTGAGTGCAAATTCAAAATGGACCTAATTCGACGTCAGGGTCGACCTCCCGCCAAAACATCCGTCTCTAGATGTTTCTACCTAAGGCGGTTAGCATTAGAAGCAAAGTCAGGTAGCTATTTAACAACAGAAAATGCTCTTAAATAAAGAGTAATTCTATGTGGAAGACGAAACAATAACGACAGGACCCAGACCTATCACTTGCCCGGTCGGCCTAGGGCTATTTTATTTGTATTACGTTATATGTTTATTAATCTAGCACATGCTGTCTTGGAAACTTTTCTGTGATGTTCTAAATAACATTGCACACCAAGTCTGAAATTTTCGTCCGAAAAATTAGCACGTTGAAAAATAAATGCGACCTCACGATGTGTCAATCACGTTTACACACTGCCTCCGAAACTTTCGACCGTCATAAAAAAGTTCGGATCAGGTTCGATTTTCTGCGTTTTCACATTCGTAGCAAGCATAGGAAAGGATGACGAATACGAAAAACCGCAAGTCTCCAAGAAAAAAAATTGACACCAATGCTACTAAAAAACTATTTAATTATATTTTTGTGATGGGCCCCAGTCACAATTTTTCCAACTAAGCCAGCAGAAAAAAAAAACTTCCTTACTATATATGGACCGCATATGGTCTAGAGAGAGATGCAAACAAACATCACATCAGGAAACCCAAAATAGCAGGCAGGTGTGTCGTCTTTAGATGCTCGTGATCATCATGGGGAAAATGTCTGTCAGCAGATTTTGTTGGTCACTCATCACACAACACAAGCTTCAGGACTGGTGGTGGAGGACATTGACTATACAATCAACCTAGACGACATCTAGAGTGCTAGAGTATAATACATTACAGAGTACATTAATAAAAAGTAGAATATATAAGAGTATATAGAGTAACATATATAATCTAGAGTTTATAGAATATATTATAGTCTAATAAAGAGTATATTAACTCTTAAGCCCCGTTCACACCAAGACCGATAACTATAAAGATAACGATATTAGCGTCCTTAGGTTGTCAATGTTTTTATCGTTCATCAGCTGAAAAAAAAATTGTTCTGAAAGAAATTTTTCCAACGATATCGTTTCTCAGTGCCTTTATCGTTATAGTTGTGATGTGGACTCTTACCATTACCATCACATTTTGAAGTATCGCATCAGAAACGAGTGATGGAAATACCCAATTAAAAAAAATAAAATAAATAAATAATTTTTACGCTCGCTTGAGGTGGTTTTTGACTTATGCGAAAAAGGGTTGACTTATGCAAATAACGGAAGATTAAAATGCATTTGTCAAATAAATTCCACCATGCGCATCAAAAAAAATCATGTGAATTTGCACGACGGGACGGTATAATTTCACTAACCAGCAGACTGATCTTGTTGCACAGCATTTGACATGTTGTTATGGTCATTCTGAAATGCCTGAGCAAAGTCCAAGTATTTCTGTATAACTGCCTCTCAGAACTGTCTTACAAGACTGTGTTCCAAACAGCAGGCATCCGCCTCCGAAAGCAATGAGCGCATTTATTGTGTTTCGTCTGCTCGCTCTCAGGTGCAAGTAATTTATTATATAAGAAAATTACTATATTCAGTGTCTTCTCATACTTTTCTTAGTGATATTTAGTGCCCGTTTATTAGGAAGTTACGATTTTTTTCTCTTTGACTTGTTGGATGGAAACGGTGCTTATTCGCAAATGTTTTAGATGGAACCCCAGCTTACGACTTCATTTTGTGATTACTGTATAAGATTTTAAATAAGCACACCCACATAAACATTTTATAAATATATCATTAATATAAATGATAAAATTAGCCTGTATAAAATTATAACATTTATAATTTTAGAAAATAAAATTATAATGACTTTTTACAAAATATGTTATTAAATCCCATGACTTTTCAAAGCCTAAAAACACAATTTTAAAACTCCCTGATATTCCCAGGTTTCCCACGACTGCGGGGAGCGTATCAAAACCAGAAACCTCAAACAGATAAGATGAGTTTGAGATTACCACAGTACAGGTCAAATGAATTTTAAGTGATGCTGGAAATCCTAAACAAATGCTACACGCATTAACATAAAAATACAAACACTCGCTCTTCATTCTACACAATCTTGCACACAATCATGTAATATTACTCATGTAATGAACTATGCATATCACAAAAAAAATAATAATCTGAAAGTTGAACCGAGCAAAAATTAGACTATTAGACTAATAATGTAAATGTTCCATCTGCTTCGGTAAAAGCACCTCTTGACTTGCAGCATGTGCAGTGATTTTCCACCCTCCTTCAGAATGCTGGTCTCATCCACCTCTTGTTTCCTATGGTGGCATTAAGTGCTTACCCAGACTCCCTCTCTGCTAGGACAATAAACACACACTAATTCCCTGGCACCGCTAAACGCTTCAGCAGCACTGAGTGTGTGTGTGTGTGTGTGTGTGTGTGTGAGCCCAATTACTGAACACACACACAAGAGAACCCCTGGAACACACTTTTAGAGCGTAACACTTGATATTTAAGGGTGAACTAGATTGTTGACATCAGCACTATGAATAATGGTTTTAACAAATGTTTACAAGTATTTTTAGACTGAATGTTTATATGCATAAACCGTTTTGCCTAATTCGGAAAGTGTAATTGGTTTTTAATTGATGGATCTCATAGAAAAATCTATTTTATACACATTAGTTCTCTGAAATCTCTGAAACCAGAAACTAACATTAAACAAATACTAACATTCACAGAAACTTAAATATTTGCTCTGACAAATATTTGATATGGGTCAATACAATTCAGTTCCATCTGACTCAATTCAGTTTGATTTCTTATAATTCATACTTAAAAAGTATATTAAATGTAAAGACAAAAATGAAAAACAGCCCAAATAAACAATTTACACCTACTGCAATATTGACAAAAATAATTATGTTCAAATCCGCATGGGATGTAAACTGGAAATCAGAATTTGGTGGATTTTTACAACTGAAATTAAGAACAAATTGAGCATATGAAATTCTGTATAGTAATTATACTTTAGTAATAAATTATGTAAACAATGCATTAACTTTTTATTGTCAGATCACTATATTTACACCCCTAAAAATGTATTCAGTGTTAATAACAAAGGTTACTGGTGGCAAAGCAAGTAGCTGCCAGCCAAAAAAGAAAAGTATTTGCACTGTCTGCGCGCACACACACACACAAGCATACACTCAGGAACCAGCTATTTCAGCCCGGGTTAACTGTGACCCACCCTGGCGCCCTGGGACCGGGGGCAGAGGTTCTTTTGAGCCCGCGAGCCTGTCACCCTCTCTGGGGAAGGATTTACATTCCTACCCCTCCCATCCACCGGACGAACCAAGCCCACTACACACAGCATCAGTTAAAAGAGTTTCAACACACAAACACTCACGGTGGCCCCGACAAAACTACTCTGACCCGAACTCACCGAGTCCAACAGCAACAGAAGCTAATATCTATGAATTTCTAAACAACTGTCAAACACTTTTCCGTTTCAGGAAACAAGAACAGGAATCTTCAGAATAGGTCCGGATGGCCCAACAACCAACTAGTTCATTAGTGAGGTCAGCTAGTTAAATTTTATATAAATTCTTTCTTCTTTCTAGATTAATTCAAATTCGGTGTGCTTTAATAATTTTCAGTTTTGATGCGCTCTCTGAGTCTCTACATTCAGCACAAGCACAAATATGTATATGTATATATGTGTGTGTGTGTGTATATATATATATATATATATATATACACACACACACACACACACATATACACACTTAATAGTAAAAATAATTATTTCACGTGTATATAATTAAGATAAAGCAACCTACAACAAGCTGATAGATAAAAATGTTAACCTTCTTTGAGAAGCTTCGATAATTTTTATTGCTGTTGAAACAACCCACTAATTATTCTGTATAAAGCATGTGTCACTTTGCACATTCCCAACAAAAAGGTTATGTATACAATAACAACATAACATTTAAAGCGACAACGGCCAAAAATGCTAGCCAAGCCACTGGTTAGAAGAACTGTATGTTAAAAGATTCAGAAAGACAGGCCGAGAAAGACCCAAATATGCGTAACGCAGTAAAGCAGACTTTAAGGTATCACCCCACATAATTGGGTGTGCATGTGGGTGAGAATTTCGTAGGCGGCGATCGAATGTACGAACAGCATTTTTCCTGCCAGAGTCATGGCTTGGAAGAGCCCGTCTTTCATATCATAATGCCAGAAAGATACACGGTGGCCCTCAAAGCTAATCACATGACACCTACGCTTACCAGGAGGACAACGGACCAGGTCAATGCCCGCTGCAGAGTGTGTATTCACATATTGTACAGTACATTTTTTATATAAACAAACATGGGGAGAGATTCCAGAGAAAACACGTGGAATATGTTTGTGTGCTACAGACAGACAGCAAAGGAGAGAGAGACGTAGACACAGAAAGACAGAAAGAAGGAAAGAGGTTGGCTGGTGCAAGAGTGCCATCTAAAGGGGGCAGAGGTACTGCAAGATATTTGGTGGGGTGAGATGTTTAGAGTCACAATTTAATAATAAACTCCCACTAACAGAACACAGGCATAAAAGAAACTGAATTATGAACTGACAAAAAGACAAAGTTCATATCTAAACATGATCAAAAAATAAAAAATAAATAAATAAAAAATAAAATATATAATTCTTTTTATTATTAAAACACAAATCATTTTAAAGAATTATTTGTGCACTTCAAATAATTATTTAAAATAAAATAATTTCAGAAAAATAATAAAAACAAGTAATAGAAAATACAACAATTTATGCCTAAATTTATCCTGCCAACAAAATCAGTGCAAAATAAATGTAAAGACGAAAAATCTGTATTGTTTAGTTTTTATTTAGTATGTTTACTAGGGGTGTAAATATTTTCTCTGGCAATATCTGATAATGAATCTTTACTGTATAACGCCATCAAAATTTTTAGTGCATTTCAAAAGTAGTATTTAATTAATGATTTATTTGTAAGTAAAAAGGGCCGAATAAGGTATTGAGAAGAAAATAATAGTTTCTAGAGGCACAACAGCCAAATTAGTGGGTGGCAGTTGACATCTTAAAAGCTTAGTCAGACAAATCACATCACACCAAATCAAATGAAATCGACATATCCTGCCACTGAACGAGCATGAAGACAGTAACGTGGGAATGAGGAGAACTTAATAATTACAACCTTAATCACTTCTCCCCTCAAATCCCCCTTCATAACTGCTTTATTTACATCTTTATCAGGATATCTAAAGATATCAGTGATGTCCTACTGTAAAGAGGCATGAAAAGAGTCAAAGGCAGGCCGGTGAACTGCAGCGTTTTGTAGAGAAGAAAAAAAAAAACAGCCATCTGTAAAAAAATATCTTAGTGTGTCTTAGTCATTCACATCCGTGCATTTAGCAGACACTTTTATTCAAAGCAACTCATAATTATTGCAATACAACATTTATGCATGTGTGTATTTATTTATTTTAATCTGCATATAGACCAATATTAGAAGTAGATAATATTACGGCTTTTCCTAAACCTATATTATGCCAAGTGCATTGCAACTACAGAAGGGTTCAACAATAAGTTGTTTTTTTAACATTAAAAAAATTAATGAATGCATGAACACTATATAATCAAACGCACATTTGTACTAGAAAACAAACAAATAAACAAAAAACTACATGTTGTTTAATAAATAAAACTGTGACTTAATTAGTGTTTATGCTTGTGGATGTTTCTCACAATTTCAACTGTTACCCAGCTTAATAAATTTTAATTAAAAACAGTGACATTCAATATGTCACTGAAATTTACATACATTGATCAACAAACAAATAACATTTTTTACAAATAGCAATACATGATTATAATATCTTGTTTATAATATTGGCCAAAGTTTCAAAATTGGTGCATCCCTATTCAAAACTGTACAAAAAAAAAAAAAAACAGGCTATATTTTCACATAAAACAGACAAAACAAAAATCCTGATCCACCTGTAAAGTTCCGACTTGACTTTGGAGCTGTGATAAATCACATCATGCTGTGACATGAAACTTTATAGAGATAAAATAAGCTTGACTTTGCTCATACCTGTATCTGAAGACTTTACACTTGCACGAGCGTTTCAGCTACGAAGAGGATCAAGTTTGGAACGAAGGACACAAAACCGGCACAGACAGAGAATGAAAAGAGAGCGGCGGTAGGACGAAAAGAATAGGACATGCTGGAAACGGTGACAAAAGAATCAAACGATTCTTTGGGAGACACAAAAATGGCGTGGATTATGTGTTTTATGAAGATCTCACCGAGGCGGTCGCAAAAACGCTTTCAAGTCGCCTAATTATAAGAGAAACCTCAGAGAATGTGAGAGTTTGGACTGGGAATAAAAGATAGGAGAGGAAATTCGTTGCACACACACACACACACACGTTTTGTGTTAGTACACCTGGGCAGAGGAGGGTAGCGAGCTCTCCAGGACTGATCCTGGGTCAGGTGACCTCTCCACCGAGCCCAATAGCCGGCTCCTGTCTGTCTGCCATTCACACACACTCAAGACAGGCTCGTGGTACCTGGCCCAGTGCAGCAGGGAGTCATCCCAGACCTGTCAATCAGAGAGTGGCAACGAGCAAACACGAACCTCTCTGTCTCTCTCTCACACACACACACTCTCTCTCATCCACGCAGTGGGCTGACGGGGGGGATGTAAACGGTTGTGACAGGGGGCAGTAGGGTTGGGTTGAGCCATCTATCATAAAGCCACGACAGAGTAACATAAGACCAGAGGCTTCTCTCTACACACACACAGAGCTCACTCGACAGCACCTAACAAACACATCTAAAGGGAGAGTTCGCACCAAAAAGAAAATTCTGTCAACGTTCAGTCGTGCTCGTGTTGATAAAATCCATATGAATTTTTTCTGTGATAAATAAAAGGAGATATTTTGCAGAATGTCCCAGCTGCCCTTTTGCAAACAATGAAAGTAAATGGGGTCTAAGGATTTTGACAGGGCTCTTCGCTTACATTTCTTTTTAGGAGCACTTTTTTCCCTCAATTTGTCAAATTTAAAAAATAAATAACTTTCACATTACAAGGCAATATTTGCCACCTTAAAAAAATGTGCAATTTTGAATTATTAACTTATATGATACTTTAAAAATGAAATTAAAACCACCAGTAGGTGGCAACAAGTCACTGTCTGTGTCAATGAATCATTCATTTAATTGATTTAATCAAAGCAGTGACCAATACACAAATTGTGACTTGTTTTATAGGAAAATAGAGTAATTGCACACTTCCAGATTTGGTGTGCCAGTTTGTAGAGATGCACAATTTGGTTAAAACATTTGTGATTATAATTGCAATATGACTTTATTATTATTATTATTACTTGGTGTAGCCGATTATTCGTGATGATTTGCATTTGTTTATTATTATTATTTGGGTAACACTTTACAATAAGGTTCATTAGTTAAACATTAGTTAATGTATTAACTAACATGAACTAACCATGAGCAATACATTTGTTACTGTATTTACTAATCTTCGCTAACGTTAGTTAATAAAAATACAGATGTTCATTGTTAGTTCATGTTAGTTCACAGTGCATTACCTAATGTTAACAAGATTTTAATAATGTATTATTAAATGTTGAAATTAACATTAACAAACATTAATAAACGCTGAATAAGTGCAGTTCATTATTAGTTAATGTTAACTAATGTAGTTAACTAATGAACCTTATTGTAAAGTGTTACCATTATTTGTATGTGTTTATACATTTGTGTTTTAGTATTGTCCACCTGCCGGGTTTTAGGGACGTATGCACCACCATATAGGGGCAGGGAATAGGAAGTTGGGGGATCGTGTTTGGATACCGGGCATGGTGGTAGCTCACAGTTTTTTGACCACTTCGTTATTGTGGCTTACATTTTCGTTTGTTGGAAATAAGAACTTAATCTAGAAATGTTTTTGAAACAAAACTTTTGCATTTAATAAACGAAATTAAATATGGAAAGGAAGTTTGGAGTGGGGTGCGTGCAAAATACCCACTGTTCCCCGAATCCACAGCCTAATTCAGGAGGCCGACACATTACTATTATTATTATTTTTATCAATTGAAATTATTAAACAAAAATATTACTATTGTAATATTTTACTGTAAAATAAAGAAGATATAAATAACTAAAAAATTATTATTTTATAGTAATACACTGTTAAAAAAAAAAAAAAAGGAGTGTCAACAAAATTTTAAGGCAACCAGCTTCAGCAGATTATTGAGTTTGCTCAACTTATTTTTGTGGGAGATTCTCGATTTTTTGTTGTATAAACTTAAAACAACAAGTTGAGAAAACTCAAAAATCTGCTGAAGCTGGTTGCCTTAATTTTTTTTTACAGTGTAGTAAGAATAATTTAATAAAATAATAACAACAACAACAATAATAATAATAATTATTATTAGAACAACTGTAAATTTCTTCATTTTTAAACCATTAAACTTTATTTAGGCAGAAAAAAAAAAAGCAAGGAGCCCTTATTTTATAAGTGATTCTCATTACAGGTGTGAAAAATTGGTTGGTATACACTGCATTCCCAAACGCACGTAAAAAGTGACTCGATCTTAGAGCAGATGCAGAGAATGCAAACCGAGCCACTCTGAGATGCTGAAAACCCGGGATCATGAGCTGCTCTAATGTCAAATAAAACAGTGCTTGAATCTGAAACATGCAGCGCATATATTTGTATAAACAAATCTAAGCCTTCGCAATTTGATAATCAGGGTTTTTTTTTTCAATTAATCGTGCAGCCCTAAACAATTCAATTTCATAAAAATGGGCCAAACAACTTGTGCGCTATAAAGACTTATCAATTAGCTTTGTTTGATGTCAATGATGCAGAACACAATTAATCCTTACAAGGAATGTGGAATATGTGGAATTGCTGAGATATGAAAACCCACTTTTATTGTATGGAAAAGGGCAGCATGAACATTCTTCAAAACTCCTCATTTTGTGTTCAACGAAAGAAAGTTTAGCACAACATGAGTGTGAGTAAATAGTGACAGAATACTCATTTTGGAGTGAGCTATTAATTTAAGCAAGGCATAAAGTTGAATTTTTCAAACAACAAGGAAATTCTCGAAGGCTTCTCCTCTTGTCCCGCAAGTACGAACTGTCCGTCAGATTTATTTGATAGCGTTTTAATTTGCTCTTTGATTTGATCTGGATGAGCAAAGTGGCCCGTTTAGGTACAGTATTTTAAAGGGGTCGACAAATGGAAAGTAAAAAAGACAAATGGATCCAACGTCGCCAAACCTCTGTAAAAGAGCAAGAAGGATGGATGAGAGACAAAGAGAGAGAGTGGAAGAGAGAGAGGAGAATAAATCTGCACTCCTCCATCGATCCCAATCCTTTCTGCTCTCATCTTATCTTTGGGTCTGAGGGAGCCAGGCAAGTTTAAACGATTCTGACCTTGTCCGACATAAATAGTCAGAAAACTACAAAGAGCAGATAGCCCTCTCTCTCCATGAGCAAAGGGGGACGAGGAAGGGAAATACATTGAGATAAGAGGAGGGGAGAGAGATAATACAGGAGTTACTACATCAGCGAGAGTGTCACAGACAGACATAAACAGCACACCGAAGCCCCTTTTCTACCGATAGGGTACCAGTGGCCAATCTGGAACCGTTCTGCATGTTTCCATGGTAGAAAAGGCCGTTCTGGATGTTAACATTGTCTGGCCCCTTAAACCTGCTGATTTTTAAATTAGTTTAGGTAGAAAGGTAAAGCAGGAGTATTGATTTATTTGTATATTAGTATTTAGATTCTAATTAAAAATATTTTTTCAATATTTAAAAAAAAAAGTAAATATTTTTAGCTAATTAATTCTTATGAATAAATTATTTGTTGTTATGTGTTTTTTGAAGATGTGGTAGGATCAGTGAAAATAAGATGGCAAGACGCTAAATCAAAATAAGTTAAAATATGTTCTCAAAGCATTTCTATCCAGACAATGACCAAGCGTCGGCTCTAGCCTGTGAATCAGCACTATTTCGGTAAAAACAGGGTACGGCTGACCTGAGAGAGACAGGCAGAGTGAATGTGAGACAGTAATGACTATTATACTTAAAAGACAAAATTCTTTTCATCAGGTCGGATTCTCCTGGCTACGGGAGCGTGCCCTTACCAATCAGAGCGGGCCCTGGGCCCTATTCTCTCTAAAGAAGATGTGAATGTCGCGGCGGAAGAAAAGGAGAAAAGACGGAGGCCTTTAATATTCATCCTTTTCTCTTTTTAGAGTGTAACGGCTGCACCTGACATCTACGGAAACTGTGCAAATCTCTTCATGCATTGTCAGGCTCTCCTCTAATCATTTTACGCCCTTGTGAAGCTTTGAAAAGAGCCGATAACGAAGCGAGTCAAATACAGAGCTTGCTCAATTCATAAGTTAACAGAAGCACGGCACACGCTAGCAGAGACTGAGGTAATAATCAGGAACTGGAGATTCACAGCATCTGCACTGCGAGAGAGCGGCGCGATGTGCTGCAACAAAACCAGCTCTGTCGCTTGCACCGTGTCGATGGGATGATTGCGTTAATAAAGGAAAGGGACTGAATACAAGGCTGGCAAAACTGCAACACTCACATTACAATTAACAAAGTTGTCTGCACTGCACATAGTCAATGATGCATATGTGTAATCCAACAAAATTAGCAGCTTCCATAATAACCAACAAAACTCCCTATGATGCATGCATGTAATGCGACAAAACTAGCGGTGCCTGTAATATCAACAAAGCTGTGTAATGCATGCAATACGACATAACTAGCAGTGGCTGTTGTCTATAATGCATGCAATGCGACAAACTTAGCAGTGCCTGTTAATATCAACAAAGCTGTCTAATGCATGTAATGCGACAAAATTAGCAGTGCCTGTTAATATCAACAAAGCTGTCTAATGCATGCAATGCGACAAAATTAGCAGTGCCTTTTAATATCAACAAAGCTATCTAATGCATGCAATGCGACAAAATTAGCAGTGCCTGTTAATATCAACAAAGCTGTCTAATGCATGCAATGCGACAAAATTAGCAGTGCCTGTTAATATCAACAAAGCTGTCTAATGCATGCAATGCGACAAAATTAGCAGTGCCTGTTAATATCAACAAAGCTGTCTAATGCATGCAATGCGACAAAATTAGCAGTGCCTGTTAATATCAACAAAGCTGTCTAATGCATGCAATGCGACAAAATTAGCAGTGCCTGTTAATATCAACAAAGCTGTCTAATGCATGCAATGCGACAAAATTAGCAGTGCCTGTTAATATCAACAAAGCTGTCTAATGCATGCAATGCGACAAAATTAGCAGTGCCTTTTAATATCAACAAAGCTGTCTAATGCATGCAATGCGACAAAATTAGCAGTGCCTGTTAATATCAACAAAGCTGTCTAATGCATGCAATGCGACAAAATTAGCAGTGCCTGTTAATATCAACAAAGCTGTCTAATGCATGCAATGCGACAAAATTAGCAGTGCCTGTTAATATCAACAAAGCTGTCTAATGCATGCAATGCGACAAACTTAGCAGTGCCTTTTAATATCAACAAAGCTGCTATGATGCATTCATGCAACGCAATGCAAAAAAGGTTTTTTTTTCAAAGCTGCAAGCATGTAATTGGACAAAAATAGAAGCCTGTTACTATTAACAAAGCTGTCTAAATTGAAAGCATGAAATGCTACAAAACTAGCAATGTCTATTTAAATCAATAAAATTGTTTATGACTATGCATGCAAACCCAGCAGCACCTATTATAATCAACTGAGCTATCTATGCTGCATGCAACACAGCTAAACTAGCAGCTCCTGTTAAAATTAAAGATGCTAAACCTGCAAGCAAAGCATGCAATGCAATAGCAACTAGAAGCTACCATTATAATAAAGAAAAATTGCATTTATACAAACAGACTCTTAAGTAAATCTCAGTTTCTTAACTATCCCACGAGAAGCAATGAGCATTGGGACATCCCGTTGCTCGTTTTGTGGAGTCATGCTGGGTAGGCCTGCCCATCCAGATCTCATTGATCTAAATCACTGTTCCACACAGCTTTATATTTAGCATACACTTGTCTTGACTGACCGTGATTATGTCACATTGTACAGAATATATGCACATCAAATTATGCAGATAATTATCGAGTTGTTTCTGGTGGTAAGGACATTGCATCTACCACCTCTACAGCATAAAGACCAACAGGACCATGTTCTTGTGCCGCACATTTGGATCAGCATGTGGTTCAAAAGCGCAGTCCGTTCACGTAGCTTTATTTTACAGCTGTAAATTTCCAGAGCAGTCATCTTAATCTTGTTCTCTCTCTGCATAGACGGAGAGACTTTATCAGCCTGTGTGATCACTGGTAATTTCAGTGTACAGATGCAATCGCGCTCTCTCTACCTCCCATTACCTTCTTCCCTCAGGACTGAACAACAATACGCTCCCACACAATAGACAAACAAGAGCCTGTTGACTGGGAGAAAACCCACCACTGCAGTAACGACAACAACTCTGTCGAATCTGTGTTCATGTAATGAAAATTAGAATGGTCTAAAAACACATTTTCAATGTTGTGCATTTGATCTCAGTGTCTATCAATGTTTAATTGTTTGTACTATGCATATCTGACACAAATTGTGTGGCTTGTTAGGGAGAAGTGCGCTATTACTTTTCTTATATTTTCTCTGAGCCATCTAGGGACAAGAATATCATACGGTCTTATGAGTGAGGTCTTTTGACTTGGGTCAGTAAGCAACCACTCAGAAGTCCCTAGCAACCCTGCAAAACACTCTAGCAGGCTGGTGAGTTTTCACTTTTACTTCAAAAACTAATAGAATTTATTTGTCTACACTGTTTACTTGAACAAACAGTATGCATTTTAGGCAAATAATAATAATACTATTTAATCTTAATATTAACTTCAAATCTTCATTCACATAGTATTATAAATTACAAGAGAAATGGAGAAAATAAAAAAAAGACACGTTCAGACGAAGGGCAAAAATATGGTCACATAGCGCCAACCTGTGGCTAAACATGCTACTGCAGAAGTGAATCATACTAACAGACTAGGGGGGGGGGGAAATGTTGCTAAGGTGATATTTAATATCCTGGTTCCCTTAAAAACCTATTTTGTTCATTTTAATTAAGCTTAATGTAAAATAAAACAAATATTAGATGAAACATTTACATTTTAAGTTGAAGCACTAAAGTTACTAATACTAAAAATTTGAAAAGCTGAATAGAAATAAAAAAATATATGATAAAATAATATACATTTAAAGATAATTATAAATAATAAATATAAAAATGATTCAAACTTCAACTAAAAAGAAAACTGAACATCAAAGCTCATTCAAAATATAAATAACAGTATATAATTAATACTAAAATAACACTGGTTGATATGGATTTGCTATAGGGCGTTCTCAAACAAATCAGCCATCCCAAAGTCTAAGTCTATATTCTGTTTTTTAGTGTCTCAGGTCACTTCTTCAAATGGAAGTCTTCGAGATTTTTAGTGTTTTGGCCCATTTGCAATAATGCAGGATGGGTTGCATGTCAACAATTAGAGGTGGGCGATATGACCAAAATCTTAAATATCACGATTTGAGTAATTTAATTTCACAGTAACAATATACAGTTATTTTTGCTTTAAATCAGGTATTTATGATATCAAAATTTTTGATACCGTAGAAATGTCATAATTTTTGTTACCAGTGTCAATATCACAAAAATACTAACCTAAATAAAAAATAAATAAATAAAATCCTCAAGCTCACTGAAGACAAGTAATCAGTCAGCGATTAAATAAGAATAAGAAACTAATTAAAATCAATAGGACAAAAAAAACAAATAAATAAGAAATGCTACATACATTGTATAAAGTAAACAAATGTAGCCTATAAAACCTCTGCACATTCTTCACTCTGTGAATTAAATATATATTTCTTCTTATAAAAGTTACAAAAGTGAAGAGCAGTGAGAGATTTTCTCTTTTGTTGTTTGATTAACATGAATGACAGACAGCAGGAATATTAGACTGCTGTCACTTTAAGAGCTGCCTGGATCCAATATACTGTTAAATGTGCGTTTTCTTTCTCAGCTGTTTGCTTCACTTAAGATCTAAATTACTGTGTTTACAAGTACACTTGCGAAGACGGGCATTTTAACACATGCAAGTGTGTGTATTTACCTGTTGAAGGCCTATAAAGCAGCAAAATAAACGCATATAGCGCAATGAGTTTTCTTTCACTGCTGATTGCGTTTTAATGGCTTAACGTCACTTGTTTCTAAACCACAATGCTTAAAACCGAGTAAAAACAAGTTTTCATGACCTAGTTGCACATCAACGTCACATGAGCATGTAACCGCGATAGAGACGATAGTCCAAAATCTCTACTGGTTGACAAATTTCTACCAGTTAATCGCATCTGCTGGTATATTGTCCACCTCTATCAACAATTAATCCTTATTATAAGGGGTTTGTACAAATCACTAACCTTAACCATGAGCAGTAGTGAAAAAGAAGTTTCCTAAAGAAAGTAGCACTAAAAATACAAACCACACAAAAATCCATTTGTGTTCGTAACACTCAAATACACAGTGGGGCTCCATAACCTTTGTGGTTTGGAGCGAAATACATATAGTACATATTATATATTACAGAAAAATGTACTGTATGTTTAAACTTTTGTCTGTTTTGCCTATACGAGCACATGTAGATTTGTGGCATGAATGTGTGGAAGTGTGTTCGGGTGTAATACGACCTCCAACTGATCTATGAGGAAGAAAAGGGAGACAGGAAAAAAGAAACAAATGGAAATGGAGGAGAGGGAGAAAAAGAGACCCCGAGTCTTTCTTCTGGCAGAGGGGCATCCAGCTGAGCGCTGGCTCCAAGCCCAGTTAGACCCCCTGCCCTGGCTGGACTCTCTCACACACACACACACACACACACCTGGGATGTCTGCCATCCGGGCCGGACCTCCGCCAGCTTCTCACACAAACATGGCTGAAAGCCTACAGCCCACCGACTTCCTGTTTCACACACACCGACACCCACAAACACACCTCACAGCCAGAGAGCTTCCTGTCCGACCCTAAACAACCCTGATCATGTCCGCCCCTCCACCACCCACTGGCACTGCCTCCGCTGTGTGTGATGAGAAGGCGAATGTGTGTTTGTGTGTGGGAGATATGAGCCGGATGGGGTGAGAGTGAAGGACTGTAGCACTGGGGGATCATGGGATACGTAGGTTCCTGTGTGCACCACTGTACGGGACAGAAATGAACAGACATATATATAAAGTGCATTTTTTTTAAGATTAATTAATTTACAGTACATATGTTTAAAATAATATTTTTTTAATTAATTATATATATATATATATATATATATATATATATATATATATATATATATATATATATATATATATATATATATATATATATATATATATATATATATATATATATATAATAAATTAATAGAAATATAATAATAGAACGATAATCATTTTAAACTAAAGTATTAAATAATGCAACACTTTTATGTCAGATGATTCAGATAAATCTAGGTCCACACTATTTACTTTACCACAAGGTATCAGACATCAGACATTATCATCGGGGATCAACTGGAATTTGTTTAAAATAATATTTCATGTGGAGGGGAAAATAATGAAATGGAAGAGACCATGGAAAATGTATATAATGTGTTACAGAGCTATTCCATTTTACTGCTTTTATTAACTATTAAATAACTGTATCTTTAGAATAATTTAACATGAAATGCAACTTAGATAAATATTTAATAAATTAAATAAATAAAACCATATTTTTTTCTTTTATGAGAGACTGGATTGATTCCAAACACAGTTATTTTCACCTAATTTGAATTTTTGTTAATTCTATTTTCCTTTAGTATGTGTGTGCGGTGACCAAAGAAAAACATTTGGAACGAATGTAAACTAATAATTTTTTCCCCATTTCTCTGCAGAACATTTTAAGGATCATGTGAAAATATTATGCATCATGCATTATCATTCTTTTCTTTCAGTGTTTACAGAAACACACCACAGGTCAGGTAAATTACTAATTCAAATTAAATATTAAAAATATAAATATTAAATATTAAAAACATTGTAATTTACTATTCACTTAAATTCTATATTTCTGTGTGTATCATTTGCTGCCATTAAACTGTTTTATTTTTAAACTGCCAAGTTAAAATGGGCCCAGAATACCACTTTCGTTCAGACAAAACACATCTGCCAATGTAGTAGCCAATAAATCAGCATCAACTGTTATTTCTACTCAGCACTGTTCTATTATCTTTTGATAACTTATTGCTTGCATATATTTGGTTCTGCCTCTATAGCGATGGTGGTACGTACCTTCTTGCAGTGAGACGAGCGGAGGGAAGTAATCTGGGATATAGTCTCTCCTCTCGCCCTTCAGGGCCTCACGGGCGTCCGTGTCAAAGCCAGAAGCAGGAAACTGAAGAACGCTGCTCTTGCTGATGGGAAACTGAGGGATAGTTTGTGGCAAGCCAACAGGCTCCATGTTATTTACATAGTCCTCGAGTTCAGATATACTGACTCCCAAAAGTCCAAAAGCCTGGTCCACATCACTCAGTCCAGGGTCTGTACGTCCATCTGCAAGAAAAGAGAGACACATTATGCTATGCAACATATGGAATTAATGTGTGTTCAGCAAACAAATAATAAATAAATGGACAAAAATATCAAATTTAAGCCTAAAACATTTAAAGAGAGAAAGAAAACACACCAATAAGTAGGAAATTACCTCAGACAAGGTAAAATACCCAGTTTAGTGGTTATTATACTAACTAACTAACTAAACAAACAACTAACTAAATAAAATAAATACCTTTCTGCTGTGTCATAATGTTACTAGTTACATCTCAAAAACAAATGCCTTCATGTGACAACCAAGTTTTCAAAACATTTCTACATATGCATGCAAACAAACCAAAGTTTCACAAAAAACTTTACAAACATGGTAAATTAAAAGCATAAAAACAGCAAAATATTGTCCCCAATGAGCAACGCTTTGTAAACTCTCACTTTGACGACAAGCAGGTTAAGATACAGTTGCTTTATTAATAAATGCACAAATAAAAGAAAGTATATCTGTTTTGAATCAGTGTTATTATAGTTAAATTTAAAAAGCTTAAATAAAATAAAATCTAAATAAACTTTTTTTTTCTCAACTTTCTTGATGTCCTAAAATTACTAAAACTGAAATAAAAATTAATAAAAAGACCATTAAAAAAAAAAAAAATGACAGACAAACAACATTACTAAAACTTACTACAAAAAAAACTACTAATTACTTCAAAAATGAAAACTAATTTAAGATATTGACAAAACTATAATAGTTTCTCAATGATAATAAAATAACACTTTCAAAACAAATGTTAACAAAAAAACATTCCAAACATTTAAATAAAAAAAAAAAAACAATGCCACATAAATGAGCAATGTTTTGCAAAATCTCACTTTCACACACACACACATACATATATATATATATATATATATATAAAACTTAAACTTGTTTTATTTTAGCTACATGCAAATTTGATGTACTGAAATAACCACAACTGAAATGACACTTTAAAAGCACAACTAAAACTTGACTTAAAATATATGAAAACAAAAACTAATTCCTAAAAAAATGAATACATACATACTATAACAGAATATGAATGATATTAAAATAACACTGTTTTAAACACATGAACAGCAACTACACACAGATGCTGCTGCAGCTAACATCATCACTATGGCAACAAGTGGGAATCCACACTCTGCACGCTTGCAAACTATTCCACATTATCTGGTTTAAGGTGCAGCAAACATTCAAGCTCCGAGAGGGATACTATTTCACATTCCACCTCATTTTGAGCAACATACAGTCTGTTAAGCAAAAAGCTGATATATCTGTTAAAACCTAAATAGTCAGCTAACTAGCCTCTAGTCAGCTGTCAAAACATACAGACAGGGAAGTTCGATGGCAAACGTTAGCGTCCAAACTAACGTCTTACAAAAAACAACGCGTTAAGAAGCCAAAGAAACGGACTAAAAGTAGGTCGTTAAGAACGTTTTAACGCAATAACAGTAAAATCCTCATTTGGGGAGCTAGTTAGCTTAGCATGCAAACAACACTTGTAGTGGGCGGGGCTTAACAACAAACACACCATCAACAGTGTACACCAACTCACTCTAGTGCACACTACTCCAAGGGTCAGAAAGGAGTGTTAAACGACTCACAGAGCTCGGAGTATCGGTGGCAGCTCCGGGCCAGCTGCTGCAAGTATCTCTCCAGCACATCGGACAGCAGATCACAGGCGCTCAGCTGCACTGCATCCCAGCCCACCGCCTGACACATCTGCGCCACGGAGACCCGCAGCAGCGAGCGCGCGTAACTCTCACACATGTCTCCAGTCCCGAAAGTCCGCTCTCACGGCGCCTGGAAAGGCTTTGTTTTGGTAATTCACATGAATAGGGACACTGGCGCTTCCATAGGAGCCGCCATCTTTACCTACCGAGCGAAACATTGCGGAGCAATCGATCGCGCATGCGCAGAAGAGCGGAGAGTCTGATCGATTATAGCGTGCTCGATTAGACCACCTGCATAATAAGTTAGTAGTGAAAAAATAGCCTTGAATATTTCCTTTAAAATGTTTTTTATAAATATATAGTTTTTGTTCTTCTTTGTTTTCGAGTGGCCTTTGTAATAGATAATACGCCCGTAATCAAAAGGTTACGGCTGGTAATTAAAGTTTTTTCGAACCTTTCATTTATATGAACCGGTTCAACAAACAATTCAGTGGTCCTATGAGATTCTCATAAATATATTGAAACGAAATATCAGATTGTTGCATGGAGTTATATTTTATCCACTTTTTTCCACCATGTATATTATACATTTTGTATTATAATTGTACTCCAGCACTGGTTTGTTATTATTATTATTCCTGTGTTTTGCTTTTCTTGCCATTGAATGAATATATTTTTTTATTGCATCTCAGTGTATTTTATTGTTTTTGTACGTGGCATTAATAATGATAATCATATGTGGCATATTATATGGTCACGTGCAAATTAAGCTATTTGTAGGGCTGCTCTGCTGTTTATTACGTGCATTAAATTATATTAAATTGCAATTTGTATGTCCCAGATTGTTATAATAGGATCATATAAGGATTTACCCAGAACATAAATTATGTGACTCATTTGGTACAAAAAAAAAAAATATATATATATATATATATATATATATATATATATAAATCTGTGTGAATTATGTGGATTTGTATAACATCATCCATATATTTTAGACATATTTATGGCAAAGGTTATCATTTCAATTTATTTAATATATCTGTGTCTACCTTTGTTCTAACAGTATTATGGTAGCTTACAGTAGAAGTATGGTTACTAGTTGTTTTATTAGTTATTTTAAGTAAAAGTTTATATCAATTTATATGATTTACTCAGAAAAGACTGAGTTGGATTTAATATTTTCCAAAATAACAATTTCACCACTGTGTAAAGTTTGGTCAAAGATTCACTTTTATGCAAACATAAATGTCAAGAAAATAGTTTTTGATGCTAAAAAGTCATTTCAAAGTCAGCTCATATGCTTATATTACTAGTAAAATATATATGGAACGCTATAAATGATTTCTTTTCAGCTATTTTTGCTCCAAATAAAAATGTTTGATTGTCAATTGTGCACTGAAACATTTACTTATATTCACAAATAAATAATAATAATAATAATTATTCTAATGCATAATGAACTTGGATGACTCAAAAATGTCTTCAGAAGAAAAAAAAACAAAAACAACGGTTGGGTATGTTGATGCGCATCAGTTCTCAGATGATAACCATCAGAATCTGAGCTCCAGTGGCAGCTGATTAAATAATGTATGAGTGACCCATATGGTCAAACTTTCTACTTGTCCATTACTTTAATAGATCAGACCCTCTTCTACAATCAGTGACCCCCAAATTCACCCTTTCATGGATCCAGACACCCAACACCGCTGCCTGATCATTTAATCTGATACTGTGGTGGCTGGCCGGGCTTGAGTTTCAAATGGATAACAAGGAGGCTAAACTTGTTTTGATTGGCAATTATAAGAAGGAACAATAAGGATGCCGTTAAGTCAATTGGGTTTATCAGTAATCAGTTCAAAGTAACTTAATACTGTTCTAAGCAAAATACGTAAACGCCAGAGAGGGTTTATTGGAAGGATTGACCTTGTGTTCTGTTTTGGCAGACGTTTTCTCTTCAAATGCTTTGTGTATTGATAACCTCTGAGCGTTGCCGAGCCTGCGGCTTCAAAGAAGAGTTCACAAGCTTTAATTCCAATGGAAAACAAGCATGAGACGGGAAACGTATTTATTTTTTTTAGGAGGACATCAAAGCTGATTAAGACATATACTAGAACTCAAACGGATGGCGTTTCTCTGTAAGAGGTTTATTTTCTCTGATAATTGTACAAACAGAAGCACACATATATTTATGAATTCTACACCAGGTGACTGAACTGGAGAGCATGTACGCCAGAACCACACTGAACGTTTACAGGGCTCCTCTTTATCTGTAATGAGAAAAGAAATATAATTTAGTACATTCTAAACACTCAAGGCCTGTTCACACCAAAACAAATATTGAGTGCGAAGATTAGTTGCGGAAAATCTTTTTTCACAATCGAATACACAGCTGTTCGACATGAACATTTGCATGCCGTCAAAGCAACAGTGTGTTTTTACAGAAAAACCTCCGCCAACCAATAAGATTTAAGCTTTTGGTCACATGTACACAGCTGATGTGATTACGTAAAAGTACAACTTGGTAGTGCTCACGAAAAGACTATTGTGCTGAGCTACAATGAACAGCGGAGGAAGTTGTGTAAAGTTGCACACAGCTGTGTTTGTTTACCGTTGTATTTCTGCTATTTAACAAGCTCCACCTACTGGCAGACAGCGAATTTGCGATTTCATTCAGCCTTTCTGCTGTTTTCTTTTCAGCATTGGTCTGAACAGTCAAACTGCACGCGAATGGTTGCGACAAACATTTGTGTTGGTGTGAACATATATTAGTCAAATACAAGGCCAGAAACATTCTATATGAAAGAAGCATTTACATTCATGTACTTGCATATAGAGTATGTTTCAGACCTAACCGATAAGACTAGAAGTCATTGTGTCACACTCTAGCAAAAAAAAAAAAAAGTTTACACAACTTATGCAGCTTTTACTAATGGCCTGTGTAAATTAACTTCTCCGTTAAACCAAATAAAATAAAAGAACCCACCACATGCAACAAAACACCTTATAAAGAAAGCAAAAACACTAAAATGCAGTGTCAATGCTGTTTCTCTATAAGCACACAATGTATTCTACAGTCAGCTGCAGGACATTACCTCAGTCACGCTTCAGGTTCTGTGAATGGTGAATGCATGCATATTATGGAAGGTCAGTGAGGGAAAGATGGAAATTAGATTAATGTGGGTTAAATTAACAGTGTAAAAACAACACACAAAATAGATAAGTTTATGAAATTAAAAGAAATATAAACATGCTGTGGATATAAAAGAACAGGGCATTAGAAAACCATAACCCAATAAAAAGAATGAATGAATGAATGAAAGAATGAGGAAGACAGGTGGCATGCATGGGTTATAATGAGAGTAAGAGAAGGGCAAAGAAAGAGTAAAAACATCTTACAGAGCAGCGGCTCCAGAAATGATCTCAATGAGCTCCTTAGTGATGACGGCCTGGCGGGTTCGGTTGAAGGTCAGAGTCAGCTTGTCAATCATCTCAGCTGATGGAGAGGGAAAAAAAAAAAAACAAGATAGCAAATGAGAATCCTCAAGTATGAGTGATAACATTAGTAAAGATCACACTTTAGCAAGGAATATAGGAAACTGGCCATCAAAGTCTTTTGAAACTAAAAGGAAGATGATATAAAATGACTCACAAGCGTTCTTGCTGGCGTTGTCCATAGCGGTCATCCTGGCGCTCTGCTCACTGGTGGTGGACTCCTTCAGCCCGAAGTAGATGATGTTGACCAGAGCAAACTCCTGATAGTTCCTCAGCACATCAGCATCGATATCATCATAGATGCCCATGTTTTCTGAACAAAACACATGACAAATTATCGATTTTGTTCCAGTGTCACTTGATCACATATTAAACCCCAGCAAAAAGAGTCAAATTTAGCACAACAACAAAACAAGAACGCATGAAATAAGGCTATACTGATAACAACAATGTATCAATTTATTGGGATAACATTTCTTACATGATTGCATCAGTATTTTTTTGGAGTGCACTGATGTCAAAATGCTGTCTAATACTGTTAAACTGATAATTGTTTTCATGATTTGGCAGATAAAGGGTGTACAGCTGTCTCTGCCTGACATTTTACGTATATAATTTATTCCTGTAGAGTGTATATATATATATATATATATATATATATATATATATATATATATATATATATATATATATATATATATATATATATATATATATATATATATATATATATATATATATATATATATATATATATATATATATATATATATATATATATATATATGTGTGTGTGGCGTACATACATACACATATATATATATATATAATAATTATTACATAATTATATATAATTATGACAGTCCTGAGATGATGCCTTGGAATGTTTTCAATCAGTTAAAAAGGAAAATCTATACATTTTTAAATTAAACAAATAAAATATATTAAAGACTACAAATGAGCTATATATGCATCTTATAATCTACAGTATGAAAAAAAGAATATTGATTGCTGTTTTCTAAAGATTACATGCATTATCGCATGTATAGATTACATAAAGCATGTTAAATGATGGCACAGGTGATCGAAATCTAAAAATTATCGGGGAAATGAGGATGCCCAATCATTTTTTTTTTTTTTATTACAAATTCAAATAACACCATTTAATAAAAATAAATAATAATAATATTGCCCGATAAGCAACGACACAATACATCATGCATCCCTAGATTTACTCCTGCTCACAAACAAGCTGGGCTCTCTGACATGTTTAATGTGGTTTCAACTGTAATCCAACTATTATGTTGTTTTACGTGTCATGATGGGTATTCAGTCCAACAATGAAACAATACCTGAGTTTGCAACAGTGTCAATGGAAAATAGAGGTTTCTCATCTGTCTTATATGAAATCACAGACCTGAAGACGACACAAATCAGCATCAAAGGCAATAAAAAAAGGGTTCTATTTTCAGTATATAACAATGTGCATTATGTATCAAACCTAAATCTGTTGTATACGATGGACCCCTTGTCGAACTCGTAGCCAGAGTCCAGCAGCTCTGTGGCAATGATAGAAGCATCAGTAAAAGTAGGAGGCTTGCGGCCCACCTCCTTACAGTTGATCAGGATGTGTTTGCCATGGGTCCTGATGGTTTACAGAAGCAGAGGGAGAGATTCAAGCAAAGAACATTGCAAAAAGTGGTATTTGAAACCACTGTGATGCATCTAAAAACTTAAATGTCTGAATGAGAATAACAGAGACAAAACTGAAAAAGGGAGACAAATCTACCTGTACAGCAGACCTCTGAGTTTGTCACCCACATTGACAACCATGACTTCTTTGCCAGCACCAGAGAGCTTGGCGATCTCAGTCTTCATGGCTTTGGCCACGCTGCTGTGGATGGCACCGCAGAGACCACGGTCAGATGACACACCAATGATCAAGTGCTTGTTCTTGTCTTCTGGAGCCTTGATCTCAGCCTTCTCGTATAGAGCTAAACAACAAAGTTATGAAAAGAAATAACATTACCATATTATCACAAGACGTTCTAAATGTATATCAGAATATTTGTGCATTACAAACTTAATTTTGTGGATCATATGTTGCATACCCATAGCACCGGTGCCATAGACCCGGGCGGGCTTCAGGGACCTCTCAGCTCTGGCATACTTTGCTGCTGCCACCATCTTCATGGATTTGGTGATCTTCTGGATGTTCTTGATGGACTTCAACCGAATGGTGACTGGCGAGAGAGAAAAAAAAAAAAAAACAATGATCAGAAACTTCATACAACTGTCTGTTAGATATCATAATATAAATGCAAAACACATATTAGCCAGATACAAATAACATTAAGTACATTAACTAAAACAACCCTGCATTTGTATAGACATTAATAACAGCTGACCTTTTATAAAGCAAAAGGAAGGTTTACTTACTGTCCTTCAAGGTAGCCATGTTCCTGACCTGCCCACTGCAAGAGACGTTTTATAGAAGTTAAGCTCATCCACAAATAAACACAATATAATAACTCTCAGGTCAATGATGTATCAATAAATATGACAGAAATTGAAGTTGCATTGAAAGCAATGCATACCCTGGATGCAATGCATGCCTATCATTGAACGACAAGATAGAACGGTTTCCAAACAAACAGTTCATAACTCAAGAACATCATTTGATTAAATATGTGGGTTTAGCAGCGTATTGCCATTAAATAACCAAAATAAACATAGAAATGTCAAGTCGCGCGCTGTCATATACGCTTAAGTACACTGCGGCCTAGAGTTCAGCGCGTCCTTGTTCCACCTCATCCGCATTTCATTGAGCAACTGACGCAATTTAGTTTCATTACTTAAAAACACACATTAAATGCATATTCCCAGATAAACACATATTCAACAAATCAATAAATTCGTACCATTGTGGGAGGAACACCGCCGCGCTGGTCCTGGCGAACATGTTCACTTCAATGAAGGTCAGAGCCGCCGGTCTGCGCAGGCGCAAATAAAGCGCAGGAAGACGTCTCATCATAATCTCGCGATAGTAGAGATACACACGGATCAGTGACGAAACACGCATGTTAGCAACGCGAGGGACTCGCGTCACAACGCAAGGAAGAGTAGGAAGTGTTGAGACACTGGAACTGTTATTATTTTTCAGTAAATCTTGATTTTTTTGGACTGATTAAAATGGGGAAAGCCGATTTTCTAAGTCCTAAAGCGATTGGAAACAGAATTAAAGCCAAAGGCCTTCAGAAACTGCGCTGGTATTGTCAGATGTGTCAGAAACAATGTAGAGATGAAGTAAGTTTATGTGAACATGTGTCTTATTCTTCATTAACGCGTAATTGGCATGTATAAATTAATTCATTTAATTTTTTATTATCTAATTTAGGTATAAGTACTACTTAGTCTGTATTAATTTTCCTATATTTTTTTCAGCCTTTTTTGACACCATTGCCCTATACCTAAAGAGCATTATTGGATATCTTAGGCTATGTTACAAAACTTTTGCTGCCTTTCTAGATAGCATGTTTGATTATAATTTGTAATATGTGTCTTGCAACATGCTAAATGATTCAATGAAAACTTAGTAAGCTACCGACCCCATAGACTGTCTTAAAAACAAGTGACCTCCTTATGTAGTCAGCATATGTTTGTGCGTTACAGGCAATGACTGTGTAGTGTCAAAACCTAGTTAGACAGCATTTTGGTGCAACATATGGACATTGAGCCTATCTGGACATGATTTTGAGCAATATAGGGTGTTTTTCAAAACCAGACTTTGACAATATTGTCAGCTAACATGATCTCTCTTGATTGCAGAATGGGTTTAAATGTCACTGCATGTCTGAGTCTCATCAGAGACAGCTGCTGTTAGCTTCAGAGAACCCTAACCAGTTCCTGAACTACTTCTCAGAGTAAGTCAACACACAGTTTATCCACATCCATCCATTGATCCAGCTGTCTTTGAGATCACTTGTGATTTTAAATTCTGATTTTATAGGGAGTTCAAAAGTGACTTCATAGAGCTGCTCCGAAGACGTTTTGGTAAGTCATTGCTGTTTTTATTTATTAATCAGTATTATATTAATTTGTTTTGTGTTTGCTTTATTATTGTTGGCTGAGACGGTCTGTGTTCGTGTTTGCAGGGACTAAGCGAGTTCACAATAACATTGTGTATAATGAGTACATCAGTCATCGGGAACACGTTCACATGAACTCTACTCAGTGGGAGACTCTCACCGACTTCACCAAATGGCTTGGGAGAGAAGGCAAGCATCCTATACATTTTATTGACTAAAACGCCAGATATGCACAACATACAATACCATTCAAAATTTTGAGGTCAGTAGGATTTTTTTTTTTTTTTTCTATTTACTTTTAATTAGCAAGGATGCATTGAATTGATCAAAAGTGATGGTGAATACTTTTTACATTGTTATAAAAAATATATATTTTAAATAAATATTCATCAAAGAATAAAGCATTGTGGTTTCCACAAAAAATATTAAATGGCACAACCATTTTCAATATTTCTAATAAAAAGAAATGTTTCATATCAGCATGTTAGAATTGTTTCTGAAGGATCATGCGATACTGAAGACTAGAGTAATGATGCTGAAAATTTAGCAGGAATAAAGTGCATTTTAAAATATATATTACAATAGAAAATAGTTATTTGAAATGATAGTAATATTTCACTAAATTACTGAATTTTTGATCAGATAAATGCATTCTTGATGACTTTTGCACAGTAGTCTAGGTGTTTCATTTAGATTGTGTGTACAGGTTATTGCAAAGTGGATGAGACGCCTAAAGGCTGGTATGTCCAGTACATTGATCGTGATCCGGAGACGATCCGCAGGCAGGAGGAGCTGGAGAGGAAGAAGAAACAGGATATGGATGATGAAGAACGCAGTGCCAAATTCATCGAAGAACAAGTTCGCCGTGGTCGGGAAGGCAAGGAGCCAGAGGTGTGTTTGTGTGCTGAAAAAAATTAGTTTTCTTTCTTTTCTCTTGTTCAAATTTTCATTGTCCATGTCTCTACAGGAAGAACCAGTTTTCACAGAACTGAAGCGAATGAATGAAGATGAGAAAGTAGCTTTTAATTTAGACATTGCTTTAGCGGGGCCTTCTAAAACAAGGTATAACCAGTCTAAAAGTCTCATAAAGCAATATGGCTGTAGTTTGGGTGACAATGACTATGTTTTATTTCTATAGCACCACTTTGGGTCCTAGTGCCCTCAAAGCTGCAGCCTCTGCAAAAAGGAAAGAGTCTTCCCACAGTGGAGACTCTAAGGACAAGAAAAAGAAATCGGCTCTGGATGAAATAATAGAGGCATGTTCTTTATTAACATTTTTCTTTTAGCTACTTTTGTTGTAATGTTGGTGTTATATATACAGTGTGTGTATATATATATATATATATATATATATATATATATATATATATATATATATTCATGAAATCCACACAGATCATGCAGTTTTGTTGCACGTTTATGTTTCTATGATTCAACCAGAACTTTCCCTTTGTGTGTTTTCCAGATGGAGGAACAGAAGAAGAAATCTGTAAGATCAGATAACTGGATACATGCAAACATTGTAGTGAAAGTGATTACTAAGAGACTGGGAGAGAAGTATTACAAGAAGAAGGCAGTCATTCGGGTAACTGAAGACTCTTGTCATCCACACTGAGTGATTAGATGTTTCCTACAGTGATATTGTGTGCGTGTGTGTGATATTACAGGAAGTGCAGGATAAATACACAGCTGTGGTGAAGATGATCGACTCTGGAGACAAACTCAAACTGGACCAGAGTCATTTGGAGACGGTCATTCCAGCTCCTGGTATTACCTGTTACTTTTTTCACTCAAAATGAAGAAAGAAAGAAATTCTCAATCTAATCTATCGTTTTGTTTCAGGCAAGCGAGTTTTGATTGTGAACGGTCAATATAAAGACACAGAGGCCATCCTGGAAGGCATAAATGAGCACAAATTCTCTGCTACACTCATGTTAGACTCGGTAAGCTCATTCTGAAAATTGTCACTGCACACTATTAAAATGCTGGCTCTAATTCATTGCACCTTATGAAATTAGAGTGTGGTTTTGTAGCTTTTAGTCAATTTCTTTAGCTTTCTATATGCTGGTGTAGTAAGAAATTATTACTTTTATGCAGAAAAGATACCTTCAATTGATCAGAAGAGAGTAAATACATTTATAAACAAAAATTGTATTTCAATACTGTTCTTTTTGAAGTTTCTATTCAAAGATTCCTGAACACAATGTTTCATGTTGTCCAGTAAAATAATAAGGGATAGTTCACCCAAAAATGAAAATTCTGTCATTAATTACTCACCCTCATGTCGTTCCAAACCCGTATATATTATTGATTAATTCCGTGAGCTCTCTGACCCTCCATAAACAGCATTGTAATCACCACGATCAAGGTCCAGAAATGTAGCAAAATAATCCACGTTACATCCGTGGTTCAACCGTAACTTTACAAAGCTACGAGAATACTTTTTGTACGCAAAGAAAACAAAAATAACGACTTTATTAAACAACTTGTCTCCTCTACCCTGTAGTGTCATTTTGGAGAGTATCCACTGAACGTAAACAGTGTATGCTGTTCTATGTCAGCTGCATAACGCAGATACGTTGTTTACGCTTTGATTTGAACGTAAACAACATATCCGACCGCATATAGACTCCAAAATGGCGCTAGAGTAACGCGGAGGAGACGAATTGTTGAATAAAGTCGTTATTTCTGTTTTCTTTGCGTACAAAAAGTATTCTCGTAGCTTCGTAAAGTTGCGATGTAACATGGATTATTTTACCGATGTCCGTGCTACCTTTCTGGACCTTTACATTGCTGTCTATGGAGGGGCAGAGAGCTCTCGGAATTCATAAAAATTCATAAAAAATATCTTAATTTGTGTTCTGAAGATGAACGAAGGTCTTACGGGTTTGGAACGACATGAGGGTGAGTAATTAATGACAGAATTTTAATTTTTGGGTGAACTAACCCTTTAAGCAGCACAACGGTTCTCCAGGATTGAGAGCCACTCATCTAAAGCAAGTTTTTTTTTGTCTTGGTTTAGGGTCGGATGAAAGGAAAGACAGTGGAGGGGATTGCATATGAGGACTTCTCTAAATTGGCCTGATGTTCTTTCTTCTCCATGACGCCTCTACTGTGTCAGAGTGCATAATAAAGACTCTTAAATGACCTGATTTACATATTGGAACAAAATGACCAATGGTTTTTATTATGTTTTTTTGTCCATTGTTATCTCTGTTGTCATTGAAAATGGTTGCATATGATTAAAATATTTAATTAAATCAAATTTTCGATCAAATGTTTCACTGCAAACGCTCAAGTCAGAAGTCTTATAATACATTAATTAGTTTTTGATTGGCTTTAAGTAATTTCAGTTCAGTCGGTTATTGTGCATCACTGTTTTCCTATGTTTTGTATATATACTTTCTTGTAGTATTAAAAACCTTTTTTTAAATGGCAAAATGGCATGTTTCAGTTTACTATGCTTCTTATTGCTTGTATAAAATAACAGATTTCTACCAATCAGCCTCTTTTTCTCTCTTAGCAAGTATCCTAAGCTAGCTGCCACACTCATGCTCTCAGATAGCGGTCAGGAAGCTGTCCAGCTGAGGCAGGATATAGCTGGTATAACTGCCATCAATGAAGCCTTTCCCACTGTTATGGATAAACCAGCAGTAGACATCTGAACCTCGCTTCTTGTCACGTCTGTAATCCTTCTGCCAGCCCCTGATTGATATACAGATATTGCACATTTTTAAAATATGAACATGATAGAAAAGAAGTTGGATTGGGTGGATCTTAAGGAGGTCACTGAAGAAAATGTCGTTTTTTTTTGTTTTTTGTTTTTTTTCATGAAAATTAAAAATATTCCCCCAAATTCTTATTGCTGTATTGTGAAAAGTGATCAATTATTTGAATTGGAAAGTATTTATACATCATGGTAGGTTTTTTGTTTTATGTCTTTCAGTTATGCAGATTTTAAAATCATTTTCTGGACAGGATATTTATGATTATCAGAGAAATTGTAATCATTTAAAGCACAAACAAGATAACACACAACCAACTAGTGAGGACATTTAACATCCTTATAAATTAAAAGAAATGAGATTGGTATGTGATATTACCTGGTGACAGCTATTTTGTTGCCTTTCACTTCCATTGTGGCCTCCTTCTTCTTTGGATCTGCTCCCTCATGCATGCCGTACACCTTCAGTTTTGGTTCTTGTGCAAACTGACCTGTTATGAGACGCAAAATCCATTTTTGAGAAGAAGACCCACACACTTGTTGGTGTGTTGAATAATGTGTTTAAGCTGTTTCGTACATTTAAATATTAAGTAACTTACCAATGAGACCATGAACCTGTGTGGAGTATTTGTTGTCGCTAGACATGTAAATGCCCAGGAAGTCCACCTGCACAGGATGCTTCTTCCACACCCGATGTAAAAGCACCATCACAGAAATCCTCCCATCAATCGTCACGGTAACATGTTGCTCTTTCACTATGGTGACCTTCATCCTGATAAGAAAAGAGTTTTGCATATATTACCAAATGCAGAGAACTGCATTTAAAGGGATAGTTCACCCGTAAATGAAAATTCTGTCAGTGATCACTCACCCTCATGTCGTTCCAAACCCGTGATACCTTCGCTCATCTTCGGAACACAAATTAAGATATTTTTAATGAAATCCAAGAGCTCTCTGATCCTCTATAGACAGCAATGCAACTGACATGTTCAAGGCCCAGAAAGGTAGTAAGGACATCATTAAAATAGTCCATGTGACATCAGTGGTTCAACCGTAATTTTACGAAGCTACGAGTATATTTTTTTGTGAAGAAAGAAAACAAAAATAGGACTTTATTCAACAATTTCTTCTCTTACGTGTTCTTCGCATTCACAACAATACCACGACGCATGCAATTTGTTGCTGACGAGTTAAACGCTCTCGCTTTTTCTCTGCTGTCTCTTTGCTAAGTCTGTAGAAATGGTCGTTAATTCTTAATTTGGATACGGCACAGACATGTTACAGGTAATAATATAATCAAAAAATCATGGCAACAAATGATTTTTTAAGTCAGTTTCATAAGTTGAAATGACTTTCACAGTTAATTTGATTCAACTTAACTCATGTTTAATAGTTGCTTCTTGTCGGCTTAGGCTAGATTTTTTCCAGTGAATATACAAATTAATTAAATTCATTTTATCTATTTTTGTTACAAATGGTACTCTCGTGAACGCGCGTCGAACTCTGACACTGAAGAGAAGAAATTGTTGAATAAAGTCGTTATTTTTGTTTTCTTTGCGCACAAAAAATATTCTCGTATATTCAAAAAACTAAGGTTGAAGTCATGTGGACTGTTTTAATGATGTCCTTACTACCTTTCTGGGCCATAAAATGTTTCAGTTGTGTTGCTGTCTATGCAGGGTCTGAAAGCTCTCTGATTTCATCAAAAATATCTTAATTTGTGTTCTTAAGATGAACCAAGGTCTTATGGGTTTGGAAAAAAGTGAGGGTGAGTAATAAATGACAGACTTTTCATTTTTGGGTGAACTATCCCTAAATAAAATAATAAATGTCCCAATAATAGCCAATAATTCCACATGATCCAATTAAAATGTATTAAATGAATAACATGGATAAAAAAATATTCTATTGAATATTCAATTTAATTTTGGAAATACATCAGATTATGAAAGTTACATGTTATAAATACTCTTATCCTCTTAAAAAATGATGGCCATATGATGGACAAAACTAATTTAACTTAACAAAACTACAGGTTTGTTCCCTAAATCTGCAGGTCAAGTATATTGTCAAGTTTGCTAGCTTGCAGTCACTGATTCCTATAATTTGTGGTGTTTGTTGGAATACGTTTGTTTTTTGATACCTGTAAAGTGCAAGCTCAGCTGTGGCTCCCCAAGAGAAGGAGTGATTGTTCCTGCCTTCCATCAGGTCGATTCTGTCAGTTCCTACTATAACCTGCACACCGTCTGTTTTAGAGTATATGGAGATGGTGCCGAAATATGTTTGGATTTTGTTGTTCTTCATCTTCTTAGACCCAACCAACTGACCGTTGATTGTAACTCCTGGACAGGAAAAAAAAACAAAACACATATGGAACATGATATAAATAAAGGACTTTTTCAGGTGATGGAAGATGTCAAGTTACCTTTTCCAGGATCTGAAATCAGGTTGAGGATGTGTCCGGGTCTGGAGTCAATGTTGAAGCAGATGTCCATGTTGCTTTTGGGTAAGTGAATGATGAAGTGGGGATCACTGTCCACTGCAATAAAATCAAAAGGATGAGGGAGATTCACAATAGAATATGTAGTAGTGGTAGAACAGTATTTCTTAAGCTTTTAAGTGAACCAAAAATGCACTAGGTAAATAAAAACTGAAAAATGAATACTGAAGTGGACATTTCTAACTTAGCGCGTGAGAAAAACATCATTAATTGAATTGTAATTGAAGCCTACAGGTGCAAAAACATAAAGTGCAATAAAATAAATGTATTCTGAATGTTTTCTTTCCACTAGTATGAAACAACACATTATGAAATGCCAAATATCCCAAAATCTCAAATACAATAATTTTGTCTGTACTGTCTTGCTTAAGCAGTGTTGAGGGAAGTTACTTTTAAAAGTAATGAATAACAATATTGATTTACTTGATAAAAATTAACCGTGTTACTTATGGAAAGTAATGCGCTATATTACCTTTTCATTACTTTTTCTTATCTGGGTTGGGCTTGCATGTGTGTTTTTAACATAAAAAAAAATCTATTTTTGGCAAATGTAAAAGCCCTTTCACACTAAAAATTATTTTTGCTTATTAATATTGTTGAATTGGATCATCGAAGGTCAGCAGCTTTGGAAGGTTTGCGTTTCTCTGTTTTTATTAATTTTGTGGAAAGTGAGTTGAGTAAATGCACGTTCACATTTAGTCTATAACTGCTACAATCATCATATTTACAAAGTGCACACAACACCTCTGCACTTACTCCCAATATCTCTCAACATAGGGACAGGAGAGCTGTCAGTGAATAAATTGGAAACCAAAGTAACTGACATTACTTATTTGAAAAAGTAACTTGTAAATTAAAAGTAATGTGTTACTTTACTAGTTACTTGAAAAAGTAATCTGATTACGTAACTCGCATTACTTGTAACGCGTTAGCCCCAATGCTTCGCTTAAGTAGCAAGAAACCAATTCTTGTTGCGTTCATACTGATTCTGAATATGAAAGTGAACTCAAATCTCATTGTGATTCGCATCAGTTGTTAAACTTAGTTGTGGAACCCAGCCCACTTAAAAAGTAGTCAAACGATTAATCGCATGCAAAGTAATAGTTTTTGTTTACATAATATACAGTATGTGTGTATACTGTGTATATTTATTATGTATATATAAATACAAACACATGCATGTATATATTTAAGAAAAATATGTTGTTTATATTAAATATATTTATATATAATAAAAAATATAAGAATATAAATTTATAAATGTATATACATGTAAATATTTACAAAATATATACTGTATGTGTGTGTATTTATATATACATAATAAATATACACAGTACACACACATATATTATGTAAACAAAAACTTTTATTTTGGATGCGATTAATCGCGATTAATCGTTTGACAGCCATATCGAAAATATATTATGTTTTGAGCGTTCACATTCAAATAAAAAATAAAAACATGTGAACTGCTTTCAGACTAAGTGTGAAAACTAATTAATATTTGACTGTGCTGCATTACCACCAGTGATGTGTCCAGGAATGATACTGTCACGCACTCCGGCAACTTCTTTGGGATTTGGAGCAACTGTAGACAGAAGCCATGGAGGATTTGCATAGACCAACTGTTGCACCGGCGGAGGTCCAGATAAGGGAGCAGTGGCTAAGAACGGGAGAAATTTTTTTTTATATATATATATATAACTCCTATAATAATAAATAGATAACTACAACAAGAATAATTGTCCATACTTTGTTTAAAGGGATAGTTCATTCAAAAGTGAATATCATCATTTACTGATCCAAATAGCCATTTACTTCCAAAGTATGGGGGTGGGGGGGATACTATGGAAGTAAATAGTTGCCATCAACTGTTTGGTTACCAGTATTCTTCTTATACAGAGCTTATACAGGTTTAGAACAAGTGAAGGGTGAGTATATTTTCATTTTGGGTGAACTATCCCTTTAGTAAATCCTTTTGCCATATTGATAAGTGTTTGGTACCTGAGCAGCAGCCATGTTTGGAGTCTCTGGGTGAGTCTGCGATCAGTCGTTCTGCCCTTCCCTGGTCGTAACCCTCCACCAGCATGGCAGTGAGAGGCGTCACAAACTGATGCTCTAAAGCCAGGGCCACGATCCTCTGGGTGATCCTACGCTTCTTAGCTGCAGTAGGAGCTAGAGAGCTACATGAGAGGAAATCCACAGTGGTACGATTAAAGGAGAAATTCCTGATAGCTTCATTTTTGATGTATGTTGTGCTTTGGGCATGCTTTGTCTACTTTCTATTACTTTTGAAACCAGCAAATAATTCAAAGTGAGACTTGGCATCAGGGCCGTTTCTAGCCGGTATGATGCCCTAGGCGAAATCCTATTGCCCCCAAATTCTATATATATATATATATATATATATATATATATTCTTTTCAGACTTTCCAGTTTCTTGTTACATTCAAATTGGTTGTCATAGTAACGATACTAATTTGTGGAGATTGAGTTCCACAAATCTGAATGCATTATTTGTAAATTGACTTAAAATAAACATTTTGTACAATTTATTATCTGTAAAATCATTGTGTTGCCACTAGATGTCTGTATAGCCCTATGTAACAATCCCTAGTAGCTAAGACATTGCACATAATTTACACATAAATCACACATAAATTAATTTTATTACATTTGGATTTGGATACATGTTTATATACTATTAATGGCTACTTTTTGTCTTTCTCTGTTTTTTGTTCAATTGTTATGTTGTTGTTGCTTGAAACATTGATTTAAAGTGTCAGTTATTGCATTATTATTTCAGTCAAACCTATAAAACCCTTTGTTGCCCCAAACTACATATAAAGCCTGATCAGTGGCATAAAAGTAACCAATGCAGCTACTTAATCCTTTGCTACTCATTAACGCGTGAACTTCCCCTTTAAATAATATGACGCTCTGCCCTCTATGTGTATGACGCTTCTCCCATTAAGTGCTGTGTTAGAAGTGAATGAATTGATCAGCATTTCGACACCTCCATAAGGATGTATTAAACTCCACAAAGCAGTTTAATAAAGGAGGTATCTCGTGAATTAGCGAATTTTACTATACCAATATTTTTGAATTGGCTGTTAAAGTTTATATGGGAATATTACATGACACGCTGATCCTTTAACAATGCATTGGCGCAAAAACGCACCTTTTGGACAAATCTCGCAACACGATTTATCAACTGCCACAAATGCTGCCTAAACAAAATACTGATTTTGTGCACTTTATTTACTGTACCAATATTTTAAATTGGCCTTTGAATTTAGCTTTATTGCATGGCAAAAAAAAAAAAAAAATTATTCAGGCATCGTCAGATTGACAGTACTCTAGCCCAATGATGTTGGGGATCCAGTGGGGGTGGCAGTCATATTTCAGGGTGACCGTGCCACTCTTTATCACAACCCTGCTAAAATGTAGTACCAGTACGTGCGCTCATTAGCGCCCCTTCAGCTGGTGGCGCCCTAGGCGACTGCCTAGCTCGCCTATGCCTAGAAACGGTACTGCTTGGCATACATAGTACATATAGAAGAAAAATCCAGAATAATTCATATTAAATGGACTGAGAAGTGAAAATAAATAAATCATGGCAAATTTGGCTAAAACTATTTACTTTTTTGGACTACTTTACTATTGTAACAGTAAGCTGAAACATTTTTTAGTTTACATCACAAAATATGCCTGGCGAAAAATGCCCAAATATCACAGGTTGTTCACGCCAAAGTTTTGGGACATTATCTTCTATTTTGAATTCATTTTTATTTACAATCAAAACTTTTTATAATCTTGACAAAATACATATCATTGCAAAGGTCTGAGTCTCAGGATTCCATATTTTGCGATTGGAGAATTCTAGACATTTGTGACAATAAAATGCATTAAAAAAATTCTATGGAGTTTGCATGGCTGTTTATGGTATAACGCCCTAAATAAAATCTCACAGAAACCTAATTATTTATTTTTTTAATCAACTTCAAATTTGGAACATAACTTATTTAAACATAAGGTTTTAATTTTAAAGTTATGGATTTAAAAAATATTTTGCAAAATATTTATTTGATATAAAATACAAAAAAAATGAGTACAGTGCATTTTCTTTATAGAAAATTTAAACTTCTATAACTCTTTGATACTTTTATATTTTAAAATAAATCACTGAAATAATCTGCTGATTTTCTTCTTTTAAAATAGTCTGTATTCCAACGCGTTCATAAATTATAACAATTTAAGTTTGGATAGTGCACTTTCACGTCTATGTTCGAAAATGGGGTATCTGTACTTTTCATTTTACTTCACAACATTACTGCACTACATTTCATAAAAACATATTGTTCATTATTCTGAACTGATGAAAAGACATTCCGATTCATTTAAACTTCTTTTAATTGAACCTATTAAAGTGTTTCACAAATCGCACCCAATGATTCATTTGCAAATTAGACTGATCCAGGCACAGCTGTTCTTGAGTCAACAAATCACTAATTCAATTGTCTTCATGTCTGACTCAGAATGAGCCAAGAGCCAAGAGAAGAACCACGAGTGACTGATGGCACAAAAAAATTCAATGTCTTCTTCTACTGTGAAACTGTACTTTGTCGAGGCAATTTTCTGTCACCTCTTTGAATTTTTATTTTGTTCAAATGCTTGTTTTAGGTGCAGTTTCCTGTTTTGATTCATAATTAAAATTAAACTTTATTTAATCAATTATTAGAAATCTTGCATATAGATGGCCTCAAATCTAGCCAAACTGCTCCTGAGGTGAACGCAGGGTTGTTTTTTTCTCTCACCGTTCGGCCAGTAGCTGATTGACAGTAATGTAGGCCCACATCTGCCGAGCAAAGCCAGGGAAGGAATGTTGATGTGTGCCGAGCACAGAGTCCAGCTCCCCAATATCTGCCTCTGTCTGAATGTTCAGGTCCATGTTGGCCTAGAAAAGCAAAACAACTATTATAACAACTATTATTAAACAAGGCATGAAAAGTGAATTTTAAAATCTGAACAGAGACAAAGGTGTCAAGGGGCGCACAGCAGCAGCGGTGGTGAAGCTTTGCAGTGTTGTGAGGTCTGATGGTTGGAGTTTTCCAGCCACTATCAGCTCAGAACCACTGAAGAACTTATCAAAACGATTCTGAGTCACGTTATTCACAGCGCTCTCAGCAAAATGAATGGTGATGGACCTCAGGAGAGGAGAGGAGACCTGACTGTAGAATGTCTGGAGAGAGAAGAAAAGTATGAATGAACTAAAATAGAGCGCAAAAGAGTTTTGTTTCATTCACATTCACATCCAATTCATCAGCTGTTTCTCATTAGATTCTGGAAAAATAACAATAGGCAATATATGTTAATATATAATACATAATATATTGCAATATATTTTTGACATATAAAATAATATAATAATATTTTTTTAATATTTATTTTTGATATAAATGTTCCATTTAATTTATTTGTAATATTTTTTCTTACACAGTAAAATTATAATTAAACGTGAATTACAATATATTTTGAAATATGTAATGAATTTGAATATATATTATTTAAAATATCAATATATTTCTAAAACTGTATAAATTTATATTTTTATATAAAATTATATATTATATTATATATAAATAATATAAGTGAAAATGCTGTATAACATGTCTCAATAATAGACAACTGCAATATATTTGATGTTTAAGGATGAGCAGAATCATCAAAAAAAAAAAAAAGAAAGAAAAGAAAACATGCAATCATCTAAAAGGTCCTGTCACTTGTCATGGTTTGGGAAAAATAAGATTAACATGGAAGAGAAAGGATATATTGTGACATTGTATTAAACCTTTAACTGTTCTGCGGCATCATGATTGGCATAAATCCTCTGGGCGACGCCTCTGTTGTCCATGGCCATTCGCTCCAAGAAGTCAAAGTCTACGTCAAAGCCAATACCGAGAGAGAATAGAGAAAACTCCTCCCTCATCACACGCTTCACATTCTTCTGAATAGTGCTCAGCTTTATTTCTCCTACACAAGACATGAAAAGAGAAACAGTAGATCACTGAGGACTAGAGAAACTTCAGGACATGAAGGTGGGATGCACAGTGTAAGCGTTAATAAATCTTACCCACTGTTGGGTCTCCATCAGACACCAGAATGACCATAGACACAGAACGAGGGTCAATCAGTCCCTGATTGGACGCTCTAACCAGCATCTGGACTGCTCTCAGTAAAGCCTCATTGATGTTGGTGCCTGGGGTTAAATACAGGGTCAATGACAAACAACAGTGTGTACATACATATACATATTCATATATGCGCATTTAAATATATATATATATATATATATACACACTTCTTATACTCAACGAGTATGCTTTTGTTTGATAAAAAAAAATACAGAAACAAATGGTAATATTATTGCAATTTAAAATAATGGGTTTTTGTTTTAATATACTTTAAAATATAATTCATTTTTATGATGCAAACTGAATTTTCAGCATCATTACTCCAGTCTTCAGTGTCACATGATCCTTCATAAATCATTCTGATATGCTGATTTATTAAACAGTGTTGGAAACTGTGTTGCTTAATATTTTTTTGGAACCTGTGATACTTTTTCCAGGATTCTTTTATGAATAAAATTAATGTTAAAAAAAGAAGAGCATTTATTTGAAATAGAAATCTAACAGTATACAGTTCAGTACATTTTTTTTCTTTCTTTTTGAAATATTGTTCAATTGATTAAAAGTGATCATAGAAGTCTTTTCTGACAGACTAAGTTTTGACTATTTTAAATAAATGCTGTTCTTTTTCACTTTTTATTCATTAAATAATCACAGGTATCACAGGTTCCAAAAAAATATTAAACAAAAAATAACTGTTTCCAACATTGATAATATATCAGCATATTAGAATGATTTCTGAAGGATCATGTGACACTGAAGTAATGAGGCTGAAAATTCAGCTTTGCATCACAGAATTAAATTGCATTTTAAAGTGTATTAATATAGAAAACCATTATTTTAATTAATATTTTGTAAAAAAATATATATATATATTTCACACCATTACTGTTTTTTTTCTTCTGTATTTTTGATCAAATAAATACAGCCTTGATGAGCTACATACATATATATATATTTTATTTTATTTATTTATTTTATTTATTTTTTTTAACAGAAAGACTCTCTCACCTCCATTGGGCTTGATGCTTTGGACGTACTTTTTAGCTTCGTCCACCTGGATGGAGGAAGCTTGGACCAGATCATCACTCCAGCAACGGACATTGTGATTGAAATCTACGATGCTGAAATAGTCATCCATCGACAGATCGTCCAGAATAGCCTTCATCGCCTCCACTGTCTACAAAACAAAAAAGGCTGTTAGGTAGCTCTAGTTTATTTCTCAAGGTTTAAAGTAACATTAATAAACTGGTAAGAGCATTTGCTGGTCAAAATATCTGCTTAGCGAGTTATCATGATAACCAAAAGAGCTTTTTGTATGTAACTAGCTGGAATAATGTTAAAACTGATAGGCTAAGCTGTTAGCTTGCTAGCTGAAAGCTAACTAAATGCACAAAGAAAGGGAAATGTTAAATTCAGCCATTTTAGCAAAAAGTTCTTAACAAAATAAATGAAAAACCCTGATTAATTGTGTATAATAAGACCTGAAACAAGTTTTAAGAAAGTAATTTGATTTCATGATCACCTACAATTTACTTAATGACCACATGGTGGCAACAAAATGCAGATCTTCATTGGTTCCACAAGAAGGCGCATCCATACTACTGACTTTTTCAGTAATGGATCATCACACACTGTATTCAACAAAAACCACATGCTGATAGGAGGAGATAACATTATAAATCTTCTGGTATCTGCAGGTTACACAGGACCATACCTGTTTCATCTTCAGACCCCACATGCTTCCACTCACATCGATGACAAAAACAATGTTTTTGGAGAGAGGAGAGAGATCAGATGGAGCAAAGAATTGAATGAAATGACCATCAGAGACCTAAAAGACAGAAAATAGTGCATCAGCAATGGCAGGTAATGAAGTAAAGCATACTGTGCGTACTGTTGCACATACTATATTTGAAAAATAGCAGGCAAAAGAGCACATAATATGCATTAGACATGTGCTCTTGTGTGGTTACCAGGGACTTACTACAGTACAGTAAAAATGGTTACTGAAGGAAAATTGTCAATGAATAGAAGAGATTAAAAATTGAAAGGAAAAAAAAACATTCATTGTCAACTTCAGGAGGTCTAACTAATGCAGTATGAGCTGGTCGATACACATTCATTTTGTATAAGGGTTGCAATTTTTTGCAGACAAGTTATTGAAACTAAGGCAGGTGCGAATATATATTTATATCATTTTATTTTATTCATTTGAATTTTTTTTTTTTTTTTAAATTGGGGGGAAAGAAAGAAGAAATCCTTAGTTTTTTTTCAGGCAAAATCTCATTTTAAAATATCTAATGAATCAGTGTTGTTTCAGTATTATTGTGAAACTATTATAGTTTTTATTAATATTTTTCATTAGTTTTTAATTTTCCATTTTCCATAATTTCCCTACAATAATTTTAGTTCAAATTTGTTATTTTGTTTTACCTTTATTGTTATTATTAATATTTTATATTTTAGTTTATAGAGATTTTATTAATTTTTATTTCAGTTTTAGTTTATATATACAGCGAAATAAGAAAATAAAAAATGTTGCTTTTATTCTAGTTAGTGTTTCTTTTATCTCAAGTAATGAAAATTTTTGAAGTTTTAGTTTTAGCTGAATTTGATATTTACATTACATTTACATTTAGTCATTTAGCAGATGCTTTTATCCAAAGCGACTTACAAATGAGGACAATAGAAGTAATCAAAACCAACAAAAGAGTAATAATATGCAAGTACTATGACAAGTCTAGGTTAGCCCAACGCAGTACACATAGCAATTTTATATGTAAAACAGATTGATCAAAAAATAAAAACAAGCTGCATGATTTCTGACCAGGGTTGTTAAATTACACCATAAAAACACTTTCATTATTTGAAATAATTTTTCCAGCCAGTCAACATTTTTAATTTTAATAAGACCACAGAATTGCTTTAAATACAATTAAATAGAAAATAGAAAATATATATATTTATAAAAAAACTATACTAAAATGACACTTCATCTGACACAACCACAGAGACTGGTGGACTTAGGCCTGATAGTGATTGAGTATGTAAACTATTAGCCGTAAAAGTGAATGTGCATCTGTACCTGAAGTTCTCCTGCATTGCTCTCTCTCTCCACATCGTATTTCACAGCAAACACACCATCCACTGCGCTTTCTGTGCAGTTTTCACACTTGCGCTGCTGCTGCAGAGTTGGTTTGAACACAATGTGGGCTTTTTCTTTTGTGTGGGTGATTTTGCTCAAATCTGCAAATTGCTCTCCCAGTGTGTTAGTGGCCGTGACAAACTTGATACCTTTGGGCTCAAATATATACACATCCACCTGAGGAGAGACAAGCATCAACAAAATACAACTCGTGTATATTTCTGTACTGTGTGTGTTTATACAGTATGTGTGTGGAAGTGACCTGCAGCAGTGGAACCAGGCGTCCAGGTTGTAAGTGTAGCATGTGCTGGTAGACACCCAGCTTCCTCTGCATCATTTCCTGATAGTGCAGCTCAAACTCCACTTTGCTGCCTGGAGGAACATGCACCTCCGTCCTAAACGTCTCCATTGCTTGAGAGTTAGTCCTGAGAGTCAAAGGATTCTTTGATTAATAAAAAAGTTAGAAAAGAACAGCATTTAATCAAAATAGAAATCTTTTGTAACAATTTAAGTTTTTCAGCTCACTTCTTATTAAAAATGTTAAGCAGCACAACTGTTTCCAACAATGATAATATATCAACATATTAGAATGATTTGTGAAGACACTGTTTTCTGTGACACTGGAGACTGGAGACTGGAGTAATGACTGATGAAAATTCAGCTTTGCCAGCACAGAAATAAATTATATTTTAAAGTATATTAAAATAGAAACCTGTTGTTTTAAATTGTAATAATATTTCACAATATTACTGGTTTTATTATATTTTTAATCAAATAAATACAGCCTTGATGAGAAGAAGTCACTTCTTCAAAAAACAAAAAAACAATATGTGTGCATTTATATAGACCAGATAATAAAACCTTTCATAAATACGGAATATACAAATCCAAATAGCTTTAAATAGACTAATATATATATATATATATATATATATATATATATATATATATATATATATATATATATATATATATGGGTGATTCTTAGACTATGGGGACTTTTATGTTCTTTGGTCATATTTTTAAAAATACATATAATTTTGGACAAATTCCTCTTTCTTTGTCAAACTAACAATAAAACCACCTTTAAAACTTTTTACTACATTTCTATTATAATTTTTTCATACTTTTCAACCTCCTTATAGGTGTCAAAACCACTGTTGTCTCCTTGTCGCACACCCAGACTTTTAAACTTCAACAATGAAAATACAGTTTAAAAATATGAATTAATGTACCTGAATTAAGCACTAGTAAAATAATTAAAATACTTTATAGTATTTAATGTGAGACCACTATCAATATTACTTTTTATACAAAATATAGCTGTTGCACAGTATTGGTGTAATTTCCACCACAACACTGTAATGTCCCTTTAAAAAGTTTGTGTGAAAGATTGTTTAGGTGGTTTCTATGGAAATGTTCAGTGACATCAGAGCACATGTTGGACATGGAGGGAATTTAAATTTTCATCAACAACATATGAAGAAAAATCAAGGTGAATATTGCTTGATCAGTTAATATATTTATTCTACGTCATTTCCAAGCATACTGTACCTTCAAGGGTGTTTTAAAAAGCTAAAAATTTAAAGTTAAATAAGAGTATTTTGCATACATGAAATGCTAAGTATTAATTCAAAGCTAATCAGTGAAGCTATCTTCCATTTTTTCACAAAAAAACTACAGAAATGTCATTTCCACCACACTGCCTCTGTGGTGGAAATTACATTTATGGTTACAAAGTACAATTGATATGTTTAATGACTTTGTGAATTGAGTTTAATGAGTGTGATGAGTTTAAGACTTTTTCTAATAAATATCTCTGCTGTTTCTCTACATTCACATTAATTAATTGTCATTTCCAGCACACCCTGTCATTTCCATCACCACACATTTTATAAAAATATTGAAAAAGTTCTCATCACACATTAAAAATGTATCCACAATTTATGAGATCATGCTCTACTTAATATAAAAATTCAAGTTATTTATTTTCTAATAAGCTCTTACCCAAACCAATATTAAATTTCAGAGTGTGACAGGTGTACAGTTCAGAATTTGGTCCTTAGGGCAGTTAATTTATCTCATTGACAAATGTATAATTATTGTACATTGTAGAAAAACTGGTAAAACTGATCTTAGACAATTCTTGAGTGGCATAAGTTATTTTATATTTAAATAACAGCTGTATATTGAGATGTGGTGGAAATGACATTTGTTCATTGCAGGTCGGAAAAATTTAAAATATTAACAATTTCTCTTGTAATCTAAGTTTGTCCTCTTACAGACCTTAAAACTAGACAAATTATTTAAACTTATGAGACGGTGTTACGTGACTTTTGAACAAGTTTTTTTATTCAACTTCACAAGGCTAAAAGTTCCCCTAGTTGAAGAAACACCCATATATATTGTTATAGGATTTAGATATGTAGACTATTTATAAATATATATAACTGTAAATCCAAATATAGTTATATATATATATATATATATATATATATAGAAAGAAAGAATGAATTAAATAAAAAACAAGTATACAATAAATACTGAATATATATTTGCACATCTTAATATATGTAGTGTATTTTGTAAAAATTAAAGTATGAATTCATGGATGGATGGATATAAAAGCCATACCTGACAATGCCAGCTGCTTTCCCACGAGCTCTTGCTTGAGCGTAAAGGTTTCTTGCCACTGTCTTCTCCTTCACTGAGCCGATGAATGTGATCCCATTGACATTCCTGAAAAGCAGCCATCGGTCACACAGGAAGTTGATGTGTTTTTGTGTGTATTTGTGTCTGTGTTAATGCTCTCACATGGTGAAGTTGTTAATGAAGGCCCGTTTGGGGATCTGCACGTTGAAGCCGATGCTCTGGGCAGTGGGGCCTGAGTTGACCACAGAGCTCTTGACGGTGGTGTGAGCGAACCGCGACGTGATTCTGCTCTCCACCTTATAGCTCTTAACTGTGATGTCATTGCCTTGAATTGCCTGCATTCATTCACAGACAGAACACAATACATAAATCAAACTTTTAACATTAAATAAGAAGGTAACACTTTACAATAAGGTGTCATTTATAAACATTAGTAAATGTATTAACTAACATGAACAAACAATGAACAATGCATTTATTAGACAATTAATCTTTGCTAATGTTAGTTAATGAAAATACAGTTGTTTATTCATGTTAGTTCACAGTGCATTAACTAATGTTAACAAACACAACTTGTGATTTTAATAATGCATTAGTAAATGCTGAACTTAACATTAACTAAGATTAATAAATGCTGTAAAAGTATTGTTCATTCTAGTTCATGTTTACTAATGTTGTTAATTAATGTTAACTAATGAACCTTATTGTAAAGTGTTAACAATAAGACCATAGAAACTGCCTAGGAACCATTTGTATACCTTAGCACATAAAGACAAAGTTTGTCCAGAGGAAATTTCCTTTTCTAGTTTGAAATCCAATATTTTGTGGCATTTTTTGGCTTGTGTGAAAGTAGTGAACCTCAAACATGCAAAACTGTTATTTATTTTAGGGTTTGACAGACATGAAAATATATATAGAAACTTAGAAACCAAATCTAACCAGGGGGAAAATGTCTCTACACTGTAAAAAATGATCGTGATTTTAATGGTAAAAAACTGTGAAAATGCTACAGTAAAAACCTGTTAAATGGTTAACGGTAAGTTTCCCTAATATATATGGTGAAAAACTGTAATAGACATTTCAGACAATTTTACGGTGAAATACCGTCTTTGGAAGTGAAAAAGAATGTAAAATTTACAGGGAAAAACCATAAATTGACGTTCCCAGAATTCCCTGCGTTGCATTTCAAATTTTGTTTGAATTTGATGTTTTTTCTTTGAAATAACTATGTTTCTTCTTAGTTTTTTTCTTATCAGTTATGTTTATTATGGTTGTATGTTACATCTAATGTTGTTAAATTAATGTTTATTGCATATTTCAGTTTAATGAGTCTCACCATAATGGTGTTTAGTGCTTGTGTGAATGACACCTTCTATATATGTTATTATTTAAAATCTGCTTGTGATGGACTTTGGTTCATCATGTAACTTTCTCATCACCACCTGCATTTGGTGGTTATCAGTATATTACAAAGGTACAAAACAGATTTCAGTACTAGGTAGGTATATTAACATTATATCAGTTAATGAAATTACGGTATTTAACTGTAAATTTAAGTTAAAACCGTAAAACCAAAAACGTTGCTACCATATTTTTTTTACGGTTGAATTCCGGCAACCACAGCTACTGTTTTTTTACCGTAAATTTTACGGAATTTTTTAGCAGAAGAAGAACAGCAGCAGAGGGGAAGTCAATAACCGTAGTGTCTTTAAACAAGCTAATCGATTAGTAGATAAGAATAAAGTGGAACAACAAGACCATGATTACCTCAAAATCCTCTTCTTCTCCACTGGTCAGAACACTCCTCTACACACAAAAAGAAAAAAATTATTACAAAATATGTTAAATTCAAAATATGCTTACAGTTTAAAACCATGACATGTTTACTGTTTTGTTTTACAAAGAAAAAAGAAAGAAGGAAAGAGAGAGAGAGAGAGAGAGAGAGAGAGAGAGAGAGAGAGAAAAGGTCTGAATTATACATTTCCAGGAACCTTCTAAAATAGACTAAAAAAAAAAGGATGTGATTTTTTTTTTTCCTCCAACAAATAATCAACAGAAAAGATTAAAATTCAAAGAAATATTAATGGTCTGCCTCATGAAGTCAAATTAAATTGCATACAGTATGAGTATTTTTTTTGTTGTAACCATGTGCAAATGTAAATATTTATATCATTTTTTTAATATAATTTTTAAATGATGTATATTTTTTCAATTTAATTTTTTGCCAAAAATTTTGCATCACTTTAAAACAAAATCGAACTCAATATATAAATTTGATTTAAATATTAAATTGAAAATAAAATAAAAAATAAATAAATAAAATAGTTGCATGACATCTGACACAACCGCATGGACTGGTGGACTTACACCTGACTCTTTGATCAATGGTAATCAATGAAGGCCTCAGTGATACTATCATCACATTAAAACATTTCAAAACTGATGAACATCTTGGGAAAAAATAAACTGCATAAGTTATTATTATAACACAGAAATTCTGAAGTAATTTCAGTTTATGTCTGTTTTAAATGCCACTTTTAAAAGCTTACCCTGTATCTCCCAGATTGGTAGTTCTGATCCAAAGGACCTGACTAACAAAATAAGACACACACACACACAATATAGCTTTCAATTTAGATACACATTCAGTATACTGACATCAACACATAAATTTGTCTCTTTTTGCCTCGCTTTTCTATTTCAGTCTTACTGTTTCACTTTCCCACTCCCCATCGATGATAAACTCGAAAGCCCAGCTCTGAGAAAAGAGCAGGACGCACAGAAGAACTGGAGTCTTCATGGAACCAGAAAAAAATCCACTCGAGAAACCACAAAATGGCCAGCACAGTCTACACACACACACTGACTGAGGCTAAATGATCAGTGCAGTCTCTGAGACCTCTGAGCCTCGTCAATATTTGTTGTGCCCCACATAACCAAAAAAACAGAGACAGGAACCTTTGAAACCTGACAGGCAGATGTACAAACACAATCCCTGGAAAGGAATGACACATATCACACTCTTTGTTTCAAATGTTGTCAGAACAACATTGTTATTTTAGACAGTGACATTATTTTCATTAACAATCAATTACATTTTCTTTCCCACATTTTCTCTATTTTACACATGAAAAAGTTGTATTTGTGTTAATAAAAGAAAAAAAAAATCATTGTCTGAAGAGGATTAAATGTACTATTTTATAACAGCAATGACGATACAACGAGTATGAATATGTGCACATTCAAATCTAATTAATGATTAAATAAATAAATAAATAAATATAGTCTTAAAAATGTAGGCTTCCTTTTTTTTTTCATTTTTTTTTTTTTTTTTTTTTAATTATTTTATGATGATAGATATTTTTGTGAAAGTGACCCCAAAAATGAGTTATATAAAACATTTATCTAAGCCATATAGGTCAATTGAATGGTTAATTTGTTAATATTACCCAGAATATTGCCCAATCACCAGAAAATGAGGGCATGTCTATGGTTGTTGCAAACACAAGGTTATTCTCTTTTATTCTGGTTCCTACACACTGATTAAAAAAAAAAAAAAGGAGAGGAGAGGAGAGGAGAGGAAAAAAAGTTCTTGTAATTTTCTGCCAGGACATACAAAAAAAAAAAAAAGAACAAAAAAAAAAAAGGTGTTTTTAAATTTAAATAATAAACCAAGATAGACTGTTCAAAACAAAGGCAAAGGTGTTTGGACACATTATTTGCATAAATCAAGAATATTCATATTCCCTGATTGTTTATCATCTACCAGAAATCTGGGAGACTTGGGAATATTGTAGGATATTGGCCACTATTTGGACCAGGGATCAAATAAGAGAAATGCAAGAACAATTTCCATGCAGGTCGAATCCTATTATTTTAAAGGATAAATAATATAATGCCTTTCTGGACAGCAAATCAGGCCGATATTTCTTCTTTAACCCCTGCCTTTTCTTTTATTATTTCTTTTTTAACATCGTGGAAATAAAATCTCCTCCTCCAATCAATCAATCAACCAATCATCTTTAACAGATTAAATGTTTCTTATCACAGAGACAATGGAAGCAAGCCATTCTGCACTACAAAATGTCTGAGAAAACGTTCTGCGAGTTCCATAAAACTTGTCATCATTTCTTTCTAGTGAACCAGGAATGATCCTAAGCAAAATGTCAAAGCAAAATTAGGAAAATCCCAGCATACTGTTAAAGAAAAGTGCTAATTATTAATGTTATTTAAAATCGTGTGATATATTCAGATGAAACACATTTATGTACAGTGTTACATTTTTTTTTTTTTTTTTTTTAATTGAATTAGGCCTGGATTGCATTTGTTTCTGTTTAGGATATTATATCATTATCTGGACGACCATTCATTGGTATGGGCGCTCCCTTGTGTCTACACTTTGCTCATTTGTCATGGTCATACCCTATATATTTGATATAATAATTTTAATTGTGTAATACATTTGATTTTAGATTTATATATATTTGTCATTAATGATCTTGTAAATGGTCTCTATAAAACCCCCAAGAATGTCTAAATAAGGTAGAGATCACTATCTGTCACTGTGGCAGTGTAATTTTTATCTCCATATGCTCCATAACTTGTTGAGCCTGCAGCAAGTATTTTTAATTATGTACTATAGGCCTATATAGCAAACAGCCTTTACTTTCAATTAGCGCAAATAAACATGAATAAAAGACATTAGTGCACTGTGTCCAAAAAATAAAAAGAAAAGAAAAGCCAATACCATAGCCAAAGTCGATTAACTAAACCTCAGATGTGCAGATATCAGTCAGACAGAATCCTACCTTCGCGATAATCCGTCAGTCCTGTAGATGGCAGCAAAGACAGCGAAAATTCACGTTAGAAAATGAGGTTGGCGTGAAATAACCACTAACAGGCCGAATTAAATTAATTGATCAAAGTGTATTATCATCTTCCACCTTTTTCTGAGTGTTAATAACTTTTTAATGATCAGAAGAACGTTTTCCCGCCATAAAGAACATTTGCTTATTGAGTGCCTCACAAATTGTGGGATAACCAACCAAGTTGCTCAGAAGCTGTTGTGCTGGAAAAGTGATTTGTGACCTGAAAGGGTACAATCCACACCTACTACAAGTTATGCCAACAGCAACACTTAATAGAAACGTGAAAGAAGTTCAGAATTTAGGCTACTTGAATTTGAACACTAACAATGAAGCTAACAGGACAGCCTAAAAGTATGAAATAACGTAGGACATTCATTAAAATATGCAACCCTGCCTTAATATCCCGAGTTACTAAACCTACTCAACACTAAATTCGACTCAATCTAGAGAAGAAAAAAAAATGTTTAAAGTAAAACTTCGCGACTAGCGAGTTGCACAAACACTCAAATCAGAGTGAATTACATAGCCTATTGATTATTAAAGGTATCCAATAAAGACCAATATGGAACAGAAACAAATGTTTATGTGCAATGTAAATTGGTGTAGACATGCCAGCTCTTCTAAACTAAATTACCCAGATTATTCATTTGCGCAAAGTGCTTCAGAAGATAAAACAGGGGCCAATTTTGCATAGACAGATGAATGAGAATGTCGCAAGTGTCTAGACACCAAAAACACTGGAGCTTCCTCCCAAACACTTCATAGTGTCTTCGGATGGGTGGGACGCAATAACCGCCCTGTTCACACTCCAGGACCACTGAAGTACACTCGACCCACTCCAGAGAGCAGCCAGTGCGGGATATAACCTATCATATCCTAAGATGCTACTCATAGTCCTCGTCTTGTATTTGTGTCCGGTTTTTCAGTGCCAAACTGAGGATACTGAATTGTCGGAGGATGTGGGCTTTGAAGAATACACGATTTCTGACATGGATCCAAATTCTGTAGGATTTTTCTTGCATTTCATATATGAAAATGTCAGCATGAATAGTCATATCTAGGATCTCACCAGTCTTGTGTTTGTCTTAAGGCTCCTCTCAGAATCCCGCGGCAGGTGAAAACGACTAAGGTAAAGACGCGCGAAACCTGCGCTTTCTCTCCATCGGGGTTTTAAGTTTTAGTGACTAAAAGAGTCAAGATGACTTTTTGTTTTACACAGTCTATTGGGGAAATATAGCCTACATTATTGCCTTTTAGACGTCTGCATTTTATAGGCAATTCTCAACTATTCTTGCGCACACTTTAAGCGGTTGAAGGGGAGTGTTGTAACGCTTTTTTTCAACACCTGTTACTTAGTGATTTTTGGCCCTGTGTGTCTTAAACTTTGATATTATATTCCCATACTTGTCTGCTAGAAATCAGAGTAGGTTTGAAATCTCCACCTTATCTATAAAATGTAAACTACTGTCAAGTAGCCTACAAAAGTGTTGTTACAACCTACAACCAGATTGAGTTGTAACTGTGGGTGGTGTGGGTAGGGACACCAATGGAAAACAAGGCATTTATTCAAATCAAATACAATTTAATCACTTTCACAATTGTGTGGGCATACCTAAGCTACACTGTTCTATTATGCCCAGCATATATATTTATAGTAAGTAGACTGCATTGAAGTGTTACAATTCAATTTAACTGTTCTCAGGGCATTTTGTTTAATAAATGTCAAATTATGAAATTTTTATTGGGAGAAGATGTCTCATGATTGTTTAAATATAATAAATGTTCACAAATGAAACAATTATGATAAGTGTTGGCCCTTTGTTTCATGATTATTTTACTGTTTCAATTTTGCTGAAAAGTCGTCACATTTATATAGCGCTTTATACAATACAGACTGTTTCAAAGCAGCTTCACATTAATAAAAAACAGAATTAATGATGCAAATTGCATCAAATATGAGACAAATCCAAATTCTGCTGTAAGCTCTAAAAAGACAATTGTGTCATGATTCAGCTCAAGTCAGCTCAGTGTTGGTTCAGTTCATTTCAATAACTGTATAAAGTTCATTAATTATGAAAGAAGTTCAGTTCAACTAAGCAGCTCTACTGAAGATGACAATAGTGTCATTATTCAGCTCAAGTCAGTTTCCATGTTGAAAAGCCTGAGCTGTTCAATTAAAGGTTAGATTGTGAAAACTTACCCCATATAGTGTGACAACAAGCTCCATCGTTTTCTGGACCAGAGTTTACTACAGTTTAACTATATTGACAACAATTTATATTTTGGAGGAAACTGCATTTTTGTGAGGACTTGACCCAACAATTATTTGGTAATCAGCCCAGATCTTTAGGCAAACCACTTGGCTTCATCACACATGTTTTTATAACAACTATTCTAAATATTCATGTATGTTTTAATTATGGTCATAACTTGCTTCCGTCTGCCAGGAAACTAAACCTCACATTCAGGAGCTGTCGGTCCAGACCACCATCATTTCCCGCTATGCCTTCACTGCGGTGTCATGTAGCATGCTCAACAGACACTCGGCTGCTACCCAGGGGGTCTTTCAGTTCTACATCCCCACCGCTGCATACATCACCAACTTTACCATGTAAGTAAATATATACAAATCATAGGCAAATACCATAAATATTTGATTTCTACAATTTAGAAATAGTTTTTTATTTTGAGTAATAGAAATGTCTCCTAAGTAAATTTAGTGGTTTGGTCTTTAATAAAAAAATCTTCTGAGAATGACACAAGATATTTACTAAATATACTATGTTTTGCACTTTCAATTGGGCTGTTATTGGGTAAGTTGGTCAAAGACTCCAGTACTGTGTTTATATCTTGAGAGAGGTTATTGAAGGGCCTGGGAGAGTTTATTTTCTCATTAACCACAAGAAATATTTTTGGCAACATGTTGTTGTTTCCATGGCATTAATAAAAATGTTAATTTCATGCTGTTGGTATGGTGGCAAAGGATTGTGGGTGGACGAGTATTTCCCAGCCAGGTGAAGGCCAAAGAGAAGAAGATGAAGAAGGAAGGTGGAGAAAACAATGGCAAGAAGAACAAGAACACACCAGAGCAGAGGTGAAGATAGCGAGTTACCCTCAAATATCTGTGCCATTAAATTGAAAATGGCATTATTCATGTAGCTAGTTATAATTATTCAGCAAGATTCTCTTCAAACTGTGGTTCTGCCATGACTTCAGTTGTACTGGGTAAAGACTAGAAGGGATATGTATGGTACTACTGGGCATGCGCACATCAGTACAGTGTAATTTCTGTCACACTGTACAACAATAATTATTATATTTTCATTAATTTAAGGGGTAGGTTTAGGGTTGGGGTAGGTGTAGACATTAATAAAACACAATCTAATAGGTAGAAAATTAATTTCATTGTTCGTTTCCGGTCGGAGCTGTATCCCTTCTAACCACAACCATTGTACTGAAAGAAAATTTTACCACAGAAGAAGACCGTATATTTATACTCACTGTAGCACCCCTAGTGGCAAGCCTGAGAATTCAACGTGCGCTTTCATTGCGTTATTAGCTGTTGCAAAATTTTGAGCCTTTTATTGTTTAAATTCTTGCATGTGTATTTGATTTGCTTGTAAGTGAGTGAATGAGAAATATGAAATCTGAGATATATTTTCTCCCAAAGATTGGCTTTATTGAAAGGTGGTTTGGCAAACCTTGTGACTGATCATTTGGCAAGAGGTTCAGATTTTCAGAGTAATGTTTTCCTCTCTCCTTGTCAGCGAGGGTGAGATGGAGGTGTTTCGAATGGAAGTCACCATTCCTGGACGCAACCGCGCTATGTTCCTCCTGACCTACGAAGAGCTGCTGCAGAGACGATTGGGCCGTTACGAGCATGTGATTAGTGTTCGGCCAATGCAATTGGTCAGCAGACTCAGCGTGGGCGTTACTATAGTGGAGCACTCTCGCATCACTTACCTTGAAGTCTTACCCCTACGAAATGGCAAAACTCCATCTTCCAATGGCAATGGGAAAGCAGATGGTAACCAGCTGTATCCAATTTGATTCTTGAGTGTATATTTAGATGTGCTGTCATTGGTATGGTTTCAAAAATTTGGCAATATTGCAACATTTAACCTCAAAAACTGCAAGATAGATGACACCGGTTCCAGTTACATTTCTTCCACTTTTGGCTGTTTTTAAAAGAGTAAATGATCATTGTTTACATCCAGGTAAAGTAGGACCACCAGTTTCCACAGTAGTCAACCAAAATGAAACCTTCTGCAAGATCAGCTTCACTCCCAACATTGCCCAGCAGGCCAAGATTGCGACCAACGGCATGCTGGGAGAATTTGTGGTGCGCTATGATGTAGAGAGAGAAATCGGCATCGGAGATGTACAGGTATCCACACACTCAATATATTTGATTGTAAATTATTATTAACATACATGCCTTCTCATAGACACTGTGTTATTTATTGTCTTTATCTTTGAAATGTAAGTTATTTCGCTTTTTTGTCTTTTCACTTTTCATTTCATTTTATTATGCTTTTTATTCACTCCCAACATTTTTGAAGTCCATTCAGAAAGTGAAATCAGTGAAGACTTCAGACTCCTCCAGCACACTGAGCTCATTGCTTTCTTGTGTACACACACTTTACAAAGATTAAATGGCTGTAAAAGTATCTGCTTTCTTTCAGGTTCTAGATGGACATTTTGTACACTATTTTGCCCCCAAAGACCTGCCTGTTGTGTCGAAGAATGTTGTATTTGTGATTGATACCAGCGCTTCCATGGTTGGAACCAAAATCAGACAGGTAAATACTCTGTCATCAACACAGATTGAAGCAATCAGTTCTCCACACTTAGATGAATGACACTAAAATTAATATTCAGCATTTCTGGTCTTCAGAGTTGCAGTGTGTTGTTCTCTGATGGAGGGAATGATATTGCGATCCGTTTTTTCCCAGCTGGTTATTGTGATCTCATAGCTGGACACGCACATGCATACACCCATCTCATAGCAGAATAACAGAGTTCAATAGTTCTCTTTTAATATCTCTCATGCAGACCAAAGAAGCTCTGTTCACGATCCTACGCGAGCTGCGGCCCAATGATCACTTCAATTTTGTCACTTTTTCCAATCGCATCCGTGTATGGCAGCCGGGCAAACTTGTGCCTGTCACACCCAACAATGTACGTGATGCCAAGAAGTTCATCTACATGATCTCACCCACTGGAGGTAGAAAATCTTACACACTCCTAAACACACCCGTTACACATTTAAACCATCTAATTTAATCCCATTTAAATCATTTAAAGCAAAAAAATAAAAAATAAAAATAATAATAATAATAAAAATAAAACAACTCTATGTGTTATTTTTAACTGAAATAAATATGAAATAAAATAAATTACCAAAATGTCAGGTGTTCTCTAACCTCATCAGGCATTATAGGAGAAAATATAGAGCTGTTAAACTGGCAAATGGAGGTTTCAAAAAGTATTGAATAAAAGGGTGCCATTAATTGTGGCCAATGTGTATTAGCGAAAAACATTTATTTCATAATGATATTTTAAATTCTTATTATCCAATGAAAGATTAGATTTTTGTGAATTTTTTAAATAAAAGATCAAAAGGATTAACAATACAGATTAATTTTCACAGCCGCCTTTGGTCATATTTACCAAGGGTTTTTGACCATGACTGTAGATAGACAGACAGACAGATAATGTAAAATATATATGAAAAATATGTAATTCCATCTTTCCATGGAATTCTGTAAAATAAAATATTTTTTAAGAATTTGTACAAAGAAGCCATACATAATGCACCAAAAAGTAAAACATTTTCATCATAAAAGAGATGTATTAAAGTCATTGTACAGCATGTGTGAATTGCATTCTTAAAAATATTCATGAATAAATTAATAGATAGGACAAAAAAAAAGAAATAACATCAACTGTGCAAAAGTTGAATGGTCTAGTTTTATATTTTTTTATTGTTTTTTTTTTGGTCCTTTTTTGGAGCTTAACCAACGCGGTTACTATGAACTGTTGGTATACTGATATGGAATGACATGAGGATAATTAAATAATGACAGAGTTAAAATTTTTGTTGAACTCATTTCCTCTTTCATTTAAAATCTTCTAAGGCACTGACATCAATGGTGGCATTCAGACAGGCTCGGCCTTACTCAGTGACTACCTCTCCAGCAAAGAAGAGTCCCATCACAACAGCGTGTCACTTATAATCTTCCTGACCGATGGGCGGCCCACCGTTGGTGTGGTTCAGAGCCCGGTCATCATTGGCAACACCAAAGCAGCAGTGCAAGAGAGGTTCTGCCTCTTCACGATTGGGATGGGTGATGACGTGGACTACAGGCTCTTGGAGAGGATGTCCCTGGAGAACTGTGGAACCATGAGGAGAATCCCAGAGGATGCAGATGCCAGTGTCATGCTAAAAGGGTGAGTCTATGAACCAGTTAAAGTGTAACTTCAGGCAAAAATAAACATTTTGTCATCATATACTCATCCTCATGTTGTTCTAATCCCATAAGACTTCATTATTTTTGTGGAACACAAAAGGAGAAGTTTAGCAGAATGTCCCAGGTGTTATTTTGAACAACATGAAGTTTCAAAAATGACAAAAACACTTCAAAGTAAAAATAAAGTATTATTTTAAAGTGTTACCAGAGGATTTGAGTCAGATAACAGGGCCTAAAGTTAATGCTCACCAAGTGCCAAATACGAGTAAAATTCAGAACTGGTGAGTATATGAAACCGTTTTGCTCACCAGTTTGCCAGGAGTTTTTTATTTTATTTTTTTAAAACTAATTAATTCAAATTTAATTAATTAATTTTGGCCAGTACATTTTCTCAAGCCCCTGGCCAATGGCAGGTGGTTGGTTTTAGGCAGATTATCCAAAACAAGACAAGACAAGACAAAATAAAATTAAATTAATGTTGCTGCTAATCTGAAAAAAAAGAGCCTAGGGCAATCTTATATTAGCTACGCACAAGACAACACAATGTTGCACAAAACAAACCAAAAACAAAAATTTTGTAAGCACCCTAGAAACCATCTAGCAACACCCTAACAACCATATAGAAATGCACTAAAACACTCAGACCATCAACTGCATAGCAACACCCTGGCAACTATTAATAATATGAGGCATGTATGTTAGCATGTGTGGTGTTTGGGACAAAAATAACCCTTAAAGGCAAGGTTAAAGGTCAAAAGTCACCATTGGAAGACAAATATTTACACAAGGCTTAACAATTGGGCCCCACTCTAAAAGTTCAACAAGTTTAAGGTAAAGAATACATAACTTATTAACCCACAATCTGAAGCAACAGTGTTGCATCGTGACCTTATTATTCTTTTTCTCCTCTCTTTCCTGCCTATCTTTCACCTACTATTTCTCTATAGCTTCTACGATGAGATTGGCACTCCGCTGTTATCCGACATCCGGGTGGAATACTCTGAGGATGCTGTGGAATACATCACCCAGAACCTTTTCACAAATTACTTCAACGGCTCTGAGCTCGTTGTAGCCGGAAAACTGAGCAATCGCAGCTCAGACTCGCTGCACGTTCAGGTTACCGCCAGCAACAGCGAGCGAAGCATTGTGCTGGAGAAAGACGTGTCAATACACGAGCAAGAGCAGGAAACCGAACGGCGGCTAGCAGAAGCGGAGGCGGGTCCGAACGCGAATGGTTACGTGGAAAGACTGTGGGGATACCTGAGCGTTAAAGATGGGCTAAAAGGACGACTGCGCAGCCAGACGAGCGCAGAGCGGGAAAATTACACACAACATGCTACAAATCTTTCATTAACGTATAATTTCCTCACACCACTCACCCAAATGATAGTGGAGAAGCCACAAGTGCTGGCCGATGGAACTTTGGCACAGGCACAGAAAGAGGCAGAGGCCACCAAGGCTCCGCCCCCTGCCGAATCATCCAATCAGCTGTCGGAAGACGACAACAGTCTAACACCCCAGAGCCTGCAGAGAAATCAACCGCCCAAGCCGATTTCTGCAGTCTCCAAGGCAACAAGTGTGTTTATTTAATTTGGACAGAAAGTAAAACATTTGTTTTAGATCAGATTTAGGATCATTATGATTGTCATTACACAATCGGTCTTGAAAATGTTAAGGTGACTCAAACGATCCATGACGATTTCAATGTTTTCCATTTATCTCCAGGTGGTGTCAGCAAACCCGCCAAAACATCTGTCACCTTATCCAAAACATCCGGTATTTCTCAATTTTTCTACATCTGCTTTGCATTTCAGTGCGAATGTGAGTGAGTGTAGTTGGAATGGCAGTAGCGTCTGTTCACATCGACTGGGCAGCTTGTAATTTGTTCTGTTCAGGTAAAGGGGCCTCAGAACACAGTTAATTGCTACTGACAGTTGTGTATGGGCTCTAATTCACAGGCCTGTCTTTGGGGGTTGATGAGAAAAAGGCAAGATTTTAACAAACCCCTTAAATATTACACTTCAGAGAATCAGTGCATAACTCATTGCTTTCTCTTAGTACTATGGATATGAATTAAGCCTCAAATTGTGCATCCTTATTAATTTTATTTTCAATTTCAAAATATGTTATTGGCATGATTGTTACACACAATACTGCCAAAGCATCAATACAAACAATACAAGCAGTGACCAAAAACAGAAAAAGAAAAGATAGTGATATTGATAATTAAACGTTAAAGGAAAAAAGTGAGAAATAAAAGAAGTAGAGGGTGCCACAAATGCTAACAAAACAAAATGTTAAACAAACAAACAGCTGCATAGCAACACAATATAACGCCAAAGCATCAATACAAACAGTGAACAAAAACAAAAAACAAAATATAGTGATATTGATAAATAAAAGTAAAAGAAAAAGTGAAAAGATAAAAGCAGCTAAAAGTGCCACTAATGCTAACAAATAAAATGCAAAACAAACAGCTGCATAACAACACACACACTATTGCCAAACTATCAATACAAACAATACAAGCAAAGCAAAGCAGTGACTAAAAACAAAAAAGAAAATATAGTGATATTGACAAATAAAAGTAAAAGAAAAAAGTGATCAAAAAAGTAGAAGGTGCAAGTATTGCTAACAAGATGTAAAACAAATCAAAATGAAACAAAACTAAAAAACAAAACGAAACAAGAAGGTAGGCTTTTTGAAAGTAAGCAAGCACACTAGAAACACCTTAGCAACCTCATAAAAATACACTAAAACACTCTGCATAGCAACACCCTGCCAACCATTAATATTATGGAGTAAGTATGTTAGTGTGTTTGGCATTTTGTCATATGCACAAAACATTAGAATACATTCCAAGTCAGTATTTGTGCATGAGGGGTTAAACATGGTATTCACAGTATTCGCAAATAATCTTTTTCAATTTTGAATGGGGGAAGTCTGTTAGATGCATGTATCAGATGAACAAAACTTGGCCTCCATTCGAGTTGAATCTGAAAGCCACTTTTCCGTTGGCATGATTTGTGATCTCATATAAAATGTTGCATAAGAGGAGAACTACACATCAGACTTGCTAAATGTGAGAATTCACAGGGGTTGTTCAGGTTGCGCATAACTGACGAGCTTGCGTAATTTGATTTACTTGCATGCAACAAAGTCAAGTATTTAACCACAACTTTTAGAAAGAAAAAAGTGCAATATATTCACACAATGTTCTACAAATGGTCCATATTCAAGTCAAAATTGATTAAATTATATTTTCTGTCTCATTCATTATCTTCCTATCTGTCTTTAGCTGATGGCGACCCTCATTTTGTGGTGGAGGTTCCTCACAGTAAACTGACAATGTGTTTCAACATTAATGGGGAGCCAGGACACATTCTCAGACTGGTGACTGACCATAAACACTCAGGTAAACAACTGAAATACACCTTTTTTTTTTAGGAAGTATTTACACATTATTTTACAAGTATTCAACTACACCTTTTGCTATTTATTGATATTAGAGACAATTCTTGGAAAATTTAAAGGGATAGTTCACCAAAGAAAGAAAATGTAATTTATGCACCCTTAAGTTGTTCCAAACCTGTCAGAATTTCTTTATTATGCTAAACACAAGAGAAGATATTTAGAAGAATGTTGGTACTCAAATAGTTGACAGTTGCCATTGACTTCCATAGTATTATTTTTTTTTTTTCTCCCACACTATGGAAGTCAATAGCTACCGGCAACTGTTTGGTTACCAACATTCTTCAAAATGATTCTTTGGTGTTCAACAGCTGAAACACATTTATACAGGTTTGGAACAACTTCATTTTTGCATTCCCAACTATCCCTTTAATATTTACTTTACATTTAATATTTATAATATTTTTACGATATTTAATATTTATTGTTATTATTTTTTTTAATTGTGTAAACTGTCATCTCACATTATAGTTTTACTTTATATTTACACAATTGTATTAATATTTAACATTTTTATAACATGGAGCCTATACATTAATATATATGTATGTATTTGTTCCCGTTAGGCGTGACTGTGAACGGAGCACTGATTGGAGCTCCCGCTCCGGCTGGCAGTCATAAAGACCAGAGGACATATTTCAGCACCATAACTATAGTAGCCGATAAACCACGCCGCTCTTACATTGAAGTGACCCCACAAAAAGTCATACTGGACGACCGGGAGCGGATGATCCTTCCATCCAGCTCCAGCATTTCCATCGAAACCGCAAACCTGGCTGTGGTCATTATTGCTAACACAAACCTGACAGTGACCATCCAAGGAACTATCCAGTTTGTTATCTTATTCCACCATTACAAAAACCCAGCGCCCTATCAGCGGGATCACCTGGGGTTTTACATCGCTAACAGCAAAGGATTGAGCAAGGAGACGCATGGGTTGCTAGGTAAGCAGTAAGCATGCATACACATGTTTTAAAATCTAGTTGTAATGTTGCTGGAACTTGAGAAAACATGCAGAGGTGATCTATATGCAGGGAGTTTAATTAAAGGTAGAGTATAGGCGATTTCGGAAAGGCTGGCAATAGCAAGCTAGCTTTGAAAGCAAGATCCCACCCTCGCTGCAAATCACTCTCCAAAGCCACGCCTCCTCCAAAACACATGAACGCACACAGGCAGATCAGAGGCTAACCAGCGATACGATGAGAGATGGCGTTGGTGGAGGTTTAATGCAACGCTTTCAAGTCTCATTAACTGGTGAGGAAACATTACAATAATAGCGCCTTTCATTCTCGCTGGAATGTGCTGATGACGTATCATGTCTGTGCGAACAGGGTGCACAGAGGTATGCAAATACATACGTTGACAGGCAGGTAGGACAGCCTATCGTAGCTCTCGGACCGAGGGATATGATTGGATGAACATTTTATGGTCCTATGCCTTCCAATAGGGGTGTAATGATACACATATTCGGTACTCGTTCGGTATGAGGATTTCGGTTCGGTACGCATTACAAACCGAATGATTCGTGGACTAATCCTATTACATTTGGAAAGTAAATGAGCTTAAAGTGTGTGAAATATAATGTTCTCAGTGCCACTGCGCTCAACAAGGCAACCCAAAAAACGTAACGGGCAATGTGCTGTCTGCCCAGTGGCGTGATAACCTCCCCTTGCTGGGTTGCGTCGAAAGACAATGATCTTGTATCAACAATAGCCAGAGATATTGTCAAAAAATTTATTATTGCCAATATTAAGAGGATTTGGCATTTCCAATTAATGTAGGCCTGTTATATTCTTATTTTATTAGGTCTATTATTATTAGGAAGTTACTTTTATTATTAAATTAAAATTACAATTAATTTGCCCCGCAATAATTACCGCATAACTGACCTGCAAGGATAACAAAAGATTAGTCTATTTAGTCTAATCTACTTTGAGATTGCTATCAGGATGTGAAGAGACTTTCAACCATCATAACAAAAAAATGTTTTTGAACCAAATCATCTACCCTGCCTTTAAGTAAAAAAATAAATAAAGAACCAGAAACACTGAGAACCAGGGGCAAAACTTGGACAGAATGGCAACCATTACGATCAACCTCCTGACAAAGAAACAAGTGAAACACTAGGGCTATATTTATTTATATATATATATATACACACCACCCATTGGCCCGACAACGGAATCCAACAGCATGGGTGAAGGTTGTACGTCATTTATTTGCGCTTCTACAAAGTTAATAATTAGGACTTACTTAATAACCTGATTTATTAGGACTGAGTTTAAAGCTTATTGTAGCTCCATGACTCCAACAATTGGAGATTGTAATTGTTTAAATTTGACTATATTAATGATTAACGGCTGATCATAAGATTAGTTGTGGCCTGATTTAGATGTTTGATTATTCTGGACATCCCACACTTTCAATGATTCATTCATCAGGGACCTGATTGAGTCTCGCATCACACAGCAATGTGCAGAGCTCCAGAGACTCACACACACTGTTGGGGGGGTTTCATGTTACAGAATAGATAGGAAAACATTATCACCAGAGACCTTGATAGACACACGTCTCAATAGCAGAACAGAATTCTTCAACGATTTCAATCTTACTCATTGTTTAAGTGAAATTGAGACCATTTAACCAATTGACATTTAAAATGATGACAAACATGAAAGGGAAAAAGATACATCATATGTGGTATATTGACATTCTTAGTGAACTTTCAGTGACTTGAGCCTGGTAGAGGGGGAGAGGGAAAGCGGAGAGGGGGACTCATAAATAAGCAAGGAGAGACTTTTGGGCAAGGTGGTGTCCTTTGCTCTTTCTTGAGATCTTCTCTCCAGATTAGTGAGTTTTATGGTTTTATTGCAGGGTGTTTGATTTCATGTTCTGTCTTAGCAGGAAAACCATCCTTACACTGATTGGTGGAGATTTCTTTACAGAATCATGGGGAATGTTGTTTTTCACCAGGAATTCCACTGTTAAAAAAAATGCATGCTGACCGCTTTAACAGAAGCATAAACCATTGATTAACAACCTCAAAGCTCACAGTAGGTCTATGGGTTAATCAGTTCCCCCAGGGAGAAAATGAATGGTATTTTTAATTACAAGACCTGACTGTCTTTAATGTGTAAAGTTTGATGTTAGCATGTTGCTAAGCTAACATTTTAATGCTCTTGCCATAAAAAAAAAAAAAAAAAAAACAGTACACCAAATTTTAAATAAAAAGTCTACTGTACTGAGGTTCAACTTTTTTGCTGATACTTTTAAGTACTGAATGAAAATGTTTATTTATTTATAAGCCACATTTCTCTCACTTTGTTGACTTAAATTGTTGCTGCAGTACATTTTGACCATGTTTTCTCCACAAACATGCACATGAAACCTAAATGATAGCAGTAGGCAGCGCAGTAGGCTTTGGAACAGATCTACAAATGCAAATTGCAATTTCTATATATTAACTGAGAGATACTTTTTTGTACTTACAGGCCAGTTCCTTTATGAAGACATTGGATTGACGCAGCTTCCAGGAAATTTCAGCATGGCTGGAGTAAACAGCACACAGGAAACACTAGGGAAAAATATCACTCTAACAAGTTACCCTGCCTTAAAGCTGAAGGATCGCACTGTCACTGTCATAAAGAAGAGCAGGCGAATCTACTCTGGAAAGCAGACTGTTGACTGCTGGTTTGCCAAAAATAATGCGGCTAAACTGATTGATGGACAATACAGTGATTACGTTGTGTCACATCTGTTTGACACAGGAGACTGGGCTAATGGAACCAACACACACTGAGACAAACACACACACACACTATAATTCTACTGGACTGATGGGTCATGACCCAGATATATTCACACAAACACTTTAAAAACCATCACAAAAACCCATAAGCAGTATTTTAAGTACATGATTTATATTTAGTAATGTCTGAATGTGTTACTTTACTGTTTTTATTGTAGTCATCTACAAATATATATTATATATTTTTAGGTAATATAATAAGACAAGGAAAACATTTTGTACTAATAAATTAAATGTTAATGTTAATAAGCTGTCTTCTTCTTAAAGTAGTATAAATCTTTGTAGAGAAAATTATTTTAAAATGAAATTAGACAAAACTACCATGACCTCTGAGATTAAGTGATGAAATATGCTTCTAATTTTAATTCTAAAACCAAACGGTTGTATTGTTGAATTCTCAGTAAAGTACTACACTACCCATAATCCACCAATCAGAGAGAGAGAGAGAGAGAGAGAGAGAGAGAGAGAGAGAGAGAGAGAGAGATAGATAGATAGATAGATAGATAGATAGATAGATAGATAGATAGATAGATAGATAGATAGATAGATAGAAAACATGATACATGATATTTTGAAATATTAGTAATTTTTTATTAGTTATAAACTTACTGAATTTTAATTATGATTCAGCTTCAGTTCAAGAAATAAATTCAGATTTAAAATTTTTTAAATAATTATTGTCAGGGATGTATGATATATAGGTACAATATTGGTCATATATTGGTCATTATTAATTATTTCAGCAGATACTTATTCAATATCATTCAATGTGGCAAAACAATTGTCACTGTATCCACACTTATTTTGTCAATATTTACAGTATATTGTATTCTGACTATTACTGATAAATGGTGATCATTTCTTTTTTAATTGTAAAAATAGCTCTGAATTTAATTTTTTAAATATGTGCCGTTTATTGGTTATGCAAAACATAGAAATAATCATCTTATCAGACAGAATTTTGATGACATGCATCCTTTTGATTTACTAATGTTACTGATGTTTATTAAAGTTAAATAATAATGTTTTTTTTTTGTTGTTGTTTTTAAATCGTATGTATTTTTTTAAATTCTTAATTGCTTGAAATATACTGTTGTCTAAAGAGATTATTAATTAGAAAAATACTTACAGGACCTGCCTACTTCAAAAGTGGACCATTATTGTGGCAAATAGAAAAGGTCACTATTAGCAAGGAGAAAAATGTTTAATGTTAAACAAATGTACTCTCCCAAAAAAAGGTCACGTTACCCTTTCAAAAGATACACCTTTGTACCTTATTTACCCCTAAAGGGTGCATATTAGTAGCTTATATTAGTACCTAAATGGTACATTTTGAAAGGGTACTGTCCCAATGACAGCTTTTGTACCTTTTTCTTTGTGTGTGTGTGTTATATCCATAACAGCTGAGAAATTCTAACTTACTTGACTAATGTCTGGTTGAGTGTGACCTGTTTTGCCCCTGTCATCAGACTGGGGTCAAATGGTTTCAGGACCCACCCCTCCAGGTGTTCTTACCTAAGTTTGCTTACCTCTTAGAGACCTTTTGTCACACAGGACTTTGTTGGCTGTGGTTATCAATATACTTCACATAAAAGGTCTGGAGACGTGACCCTGCTAACTGATAGCGAAAAAATGTGAAAGTTTATCCACACAATGACCCTATAGTTCAAATTAAGCAAAATGGTGCCAAGTGCATTATTACTTTTATAAAACAATTAGTACATTAAAGAAAACAAATCTTCCTAAAAAAATAAAATTACCTAATTCTAAGTGACAACTTTCTGCTACAAAATTAGTTCTAGATTGGACTTTATATTACAAGCAATATTTTATATCACTTCACAACTTAAGTTTAAGTCACTCAAACCGTAGTTTTATTAGTTTTCATACAAATAAGGCATTAAGTCAACATTTTACAACAAGATGTTTCCTCATGTTGAAGAAATTGCATGTGCATGTTGACATTGCTACAATTTTGAAGAAATCAATATAATTTAACAGCTGAAATTACAAAGTTTACAGTTACTTTACATCATGTTGTGCATTTTATACATCAGTTATATGAAATTGTAATTCAGAACTAGTGCATGATGTGTAAAAATACAAAAACAATCATAAAAAACAACACTACAATATTTAAACGAAGATAATCTGGTCTTTCACTTAATACTGAATATTTACAAATCGTCTTACATAAAACTTGTTTCTTGAGCGCATCTTTCAGATATGAAATATTCTCGCATGCATCAGAGCTGGAAACATGGTCGTAGTGTATTTACAGTGAGGTGTTCATCGCAGGTAGTGACATGACTTGTTTAGACTACAAATTAAAAGTCTGAATGTCTGTAATCAGGAAAAACACTAGGCCTCCTCTCTCATCTCTCTCCATTTCTCTTCTTTTAATTAACTTCTTAGAAGTATGAACTCTAAAGGATGTGGAAGGAGGATAATGTTTCCCTTTAATAACTCGTATGCTCATAATTATCTTGTCTGCTTATACATTAACATACAAACATATATACAAACATCCTACAATGTAATATAAAGTATTTCAGAAAACTGTTGCTCTTAGGTTATATATAGGTTGAAGTTTATATGGTAACACTTTACAATAAGGTGTCATTTATTAACATTAGTTAATGTATTAACTAACATGAACAAACAATGAACAATGCGTTTATTACACTATTTATTCATCTTTTTTAATGTTAGTTAATGAAAATACAGTTGTTCATTGTTTGTTCATGTTAGTTCACAGTGCATTATCTAATGTTAACAAACACAACTTGTGATTTTAATAATGCATTAGTAAATGCTGAAATTAACATTAACTAAGATTAATAAATGTTGTAGACATGTTTACCAATGTACAGAGACAATGTTTACCAATGTTGTTAACTAATGTTAACTAATGAACCTTATTGTAAAGTGTTACCGTTTATATAAATGCATAAAGTAAAATATATAACTTAGATGCTGTAACTTGTCAAATGGGGACCATTTTATATCACAATTTTGATTCACTAATTCTAAAAGCCTGATATGAATTTTTAAAAGCACAAATATTCCATGTAGTATCTCAATTAAAATGAGCTCACATTTAATATAAGCTGCGTGCATAACAATTATAAGAGTATCAGCAAAATGCCGTTTTACATGAAGTATAGCATGTCAAACTGCATGTGTCTGCTTAAAATGTTAAAACTTCCCAGCTGAGAATCAAGAGAGCTGCCTACCTAGACAGCATTGTCCCTCTAACAACTGCTATCAGAATGTTCTGGGAACGTATCTTAATGTTAGCCAAAACATAACTGAATACTAAAATACTTGGCAGCATACAAGGCAATTCCAGAAATCACTGCGATGAATTTTATTTACTTACTTTTTTAAATTCTATTTTAAGATGGCGGATGATCTGAGAGAAATGTTGACAAAGGAATTTGTTTACCTATTGTGTTGTTAGCTTTTGCGTTTTTCGTGTACAGATGACAACGTTGTCAAAATGATCCCCGTTCACACGGATCCGCAAAAACAACTAAAAACGCAGTATTATGTATGCCAGGCCAGTAGTTGGCAATGTCACTTTGTTGTAGAAACACTGTTAACCTATAATACGTACGACATCACCGTTTTCACAAATTTGCGTTTTTGTAGTTTGCACGGAGACGATAACGGTTTTCAAAAACGTGCACTTTTTTAAACCCGTTTTCAAAAGTTTGGGTTTTCAGACCATTATCGTATAAATTAACGGCCAAAATGCATAAAAAGTTTTCCGTTTTTAGTTGAAATTATGTTGTGTAAACACCCCTCAATTGGAATCAGTTGTAAATCTACTCTCCCAAGTGTACTCCCATGAAAAGCTCTATTTAAAGCATCATTGGCACAACAAGAAGGCTGTTCCAATCGATACTACCATAGAAATTTCATAAACGAAATGTTGATGATAAACATATTTCATTTAATGCTAAAAAGTATCTATCAATCTAACTAAACACTGGCAATTTTACATACTTAGTACTGTGTGAAGTATTGAGTATTGTGCAAGCGTGCCGCACATGACCTGAAAAAGTGAAGCCAAAACATCTTGATCGCCATCTGGAGGCTGGCTGCAGAATAGGTCATAAACCCCGCCCTCTCCATGTAAACGAATGGGATGTGAGCAGAACTAACTTATCGAATTAATACATTTAATAAAATAGATAATAAAATTATTTTTTCCCAAAGATGGTTTCCATCTTTTTGGGTAGTTCTTATCACTCTTAATGTATGTTCAAGTGTTTTTTTTTTTAAATAAGTTTGCTTTCAGTTAATTATTTGATGCTACAAAAGTGCGATTAGGTCTGCGGGAGTTTGGGTGGGACTTTGATATCGGGTGGGACTTTCTCCACTTCTTGATCACTACTGCGCAGACTCTGTCTCCAAATTACGTCATTTTCGCAAGATGACAGCAGCCATACTTAGATGTTTTTACTGTCTATGGTATTGTGTTGTTAGCTTAGCAACATGCTAACGCCAAACTCTATTGGTATCAACTGAGTCCCATCTTCAGTGTGTACTTAACGTGAAAAGTTCTGAGTTGCGCTAAGTTTAAGTCTAACTAGAGAGTCACATACGAGTTTCCATTTCAATTTGGAAGGTATCTGCCTATGTATGAAGTAAACATCAAGGCAGCTCACTAGGTTTAGGAACAAATAAAATTCTGACAAGCATACGTTTGTTTTAAACTTCCATACAGACTCGTATTAACACTTCTTCTGTTGAGACGTGTTCTTCCTGTTCAGAACACACTGTAGCATCATCTTCATCTTCCTTTAGCAGCACCTACACAAACATATAAACACAGTTTGAGGTCAGCTGAAGAGCCTGGACAGATTTTACACATGATCGTTTTCCCGTTCATGTGAGCTGGATCACTTTATAGTTGCGTAAATCTACTGATTATAAAACCACAAGCCCAGACGCATGGATTCAGCAGAAGATTGACACTAGACCCGTTTTTAAGTTCTCGTTCATATCGGCACTCATCAAACACATTTTTCCACAGATTTGGGTTTGTTCTCTATAGCATGAGCTTATGGAAACATGTTTCAAATGTCACTTCTCCCGCTGAACAAATGGATGATTTGTGAGCAGCTGGCACACTTCCACAACTGGAGGAGTGAGGGAAAGAGGGATGAGGAAAAATAAAAGAGAAGAAGAGGAGAACAAAGGAAAAGAGATGGGAAAGACACTGTATTGCCCAACAAATGGAGACCATTTGACCCTAGAAGCCACCGGCCTTTGGAAAGGTCTTTGGTCAAATGACGCAAATATTAAAAAAATATCTGTCCTGTAATCACATTCATATAGCACAATCCCACCATTCAAGAAGAAGAATACAATACACAAACACACAATCAAACTATTCATATACGACCTAAGAAACAAAACATGCATTCCAGCTGGCACATTTCATTTTAAATCATATGCAAGAATAAAGCCAAGCTAATAAAAGAATTGAATTAGTCCAGTGGGTTTTAAAGTTTTACTTCAGGACCCAGATTTTACATTGGACCTCAAGTGGCTGTCTGTAGAATTTAAACATTTTGATTTGCTGCATGAGCTCAGTCATATGGAAAATTATCAATGTAACATAGGCTGAATGAGAAAATAATGCTGAATTTCGATGGTTTCAGGTAAATAATTCAACACAGAAAACCCATTTTGCTCTGTCTGACCATTTTAGTCTGTATTTTATGTAGTCTGGGACATATTCCATTTTGTTTTGTGCATTTTTTATGATTAAGTCAAAATTCTGTCTAATTTGGATCATTTCTAACAAGTGATGATACATTTCCACAAACATATCATTGAGTTTGAATGGGTACATGCTTTATGAGGTCAGTAACATAAAATGTGCCACTCCTCCATTGTAAAACTTGGTAAATTCATGGCATTCTAACTATACACAATTATATGGTCAACTGCATTTTATACTACTTCATGCTACAAACCTAAAATTAACCAGCTGAGAACCACTAAATTAATTCAAACTTGGATGAAATGTCTTGAGGGACAGATATGGGGAACAGGGTCATTAGGATCAAGTTAAGGAATTTTTACTGACTCATTTGTTCCTGGATCTCAACACTGATTTGTTAAACCCAGGATAAAGAACATCCTAGGGATTGCACATGGTGATATTATGAAAGCTTTTGGAATTTTCTTTGGTGCCACAGAAATGACACACTTCACTTCAAATCTTGCAAGAAGTGACCCATGAGTAAAACATGAGAACGGGCATTTGTTACTTTAAAGAACCATTGTATTTCTACCACATTTGACCATTAAAATAACTTACAAATAAAATGTACAGTATCCTACTAAAATTTGTAAATGTTTGTCACAAAATATTTTTTTTACAGCACTTTAACCCAGGTTACACAATGACTTGTCTCTGTATAAAGTGAACTGTAAGTCAAAAGCATCATCTACTGTAAATGGCAAATAGTAATTTGTCATGTAGCAATTATTGAGCTACTATAAGCAGAGACACTAAACCTCACAACACTTTAAAAATGGCTTAGAAATGGATAAAGACTACAAAAATGTGCTTTACTTACATTTCACTCTATATTACAGTTTAATAGTGTGATGGCAATAAAGTGAGGCTCTTTAGTGAATTCAGACATTGGTTAATTATAATTACAATTTTGGTCAAAACTGTGTTTTTACAAGTGAAATGTGCATTTATTAGGACATTCTCACCTCAGCTTCGTCATTGCTGTCATTTGGCAACACCTCTACTTGCTTAGGACAGTCACGTGAGCCCTCCAGAGATGTACTTTTCTTATATTTCCGCATTGTTAAACTGTCCACCACCCAGAACATTATAGACTGAAACACATTTATTTACAGAAATAAGTTGCATTGTATTACATAAAGATAGATAGACAGACAGATAGCATGCATTACTCTTGAATGACTCACGTTTACAATGAAAGGCACAATCAGCATGACGATAGCCAACTCCAGCTGTGGGTTTGGGATGTAGTCCAGCACCACCTCCTCCAGCTATGACACACAAACACACCAGCGGTCAACGCTTCAAGAAATGCATATCCATCTAATATATATATATATATATATGAAGTCTGCCTAAAAATGTTTAGAGAATGTCTAGACATCCTACAGTGAGAAAGTATGAAATTGCATGTATTGAAAACTTACACTTCGATGAAAACTGATATTTTTTGAGGTTGTAAATAAAACAAAGATTGTGTTTTACAAGAAAATACTATTTCAGTTTTTCTACTTTAAAATGCCATGTTTAATTCGATGTGTTGCTTGCAGTTTCTTTGTAATTGTTTGTGAAATGTACTAGCAGATTCTATGTGAAAACTGTTTACACACCTTTTTTTTTTTACAGTGTACATGCATACATAGCTTTTTTTTTCAGCAAAAATTATGAAATTGCACGTACAGAAAAAATTTACAAAGCTGTCACTAGGTACTAACAGTACCCTTTCAAACGGTACTAATATGTACACTTAATGTACTAAAACGTACATTTGAAGTATGAATAAGTACTATTTATTTTAGCTATTGTTCCTTAGGGTCTTGCCCCAGTGACAGCTTTGTACCTCATTACAAAAAGTAATTTGTCTATATATGTTGATTCATAAAAAAACAGAAGGAACAAAAGATATATATTGGGCTGACTTATTTTTTCACACAAGCATTGAAAACATTCAATGGCCCAAATAGAATTTGTCATCCTTATGAATGTCATTGCGTTAGTCAGGAAAATATTCAAACCAAAAAAACAACAACAACAAAAAGTAAACCGTTCCAAAAAGAGTTATACATTGCTCAAACTCAAACAAAAAATATTTGGATCAGAGACCGATTCTAGTTGTGTCCATCCTAGGCTGTAGAGGGAAATGATGCCAGTGGGGTGAGTCTGTGTAACAATAACAGAAAGTTTGAGTGTGTGACTGTTTATCTTACATTGGTCCACCCGGGAATGAGCAGCACCAGAGTGACCACAGTTTTCTCCAGGGCAACAAGGAGTAAATACACTGAGCACTGAGCCAACCAGGCCGCTATCCGAGGAGGATCACCTACAAGACAGAAAGAGACATCCAGAAATTCACTACGATTTATTACATTTTCTGAAGTGCTTGACACTATTGCTATGTAGTTGTTAAGTGATCAGTAGCCAAAACAAACAAAAAAAAAACCTGTAAAAAAAATTTTTAGAGAAAGGGTCTTTTATTAAATAAATATGTATTTATTTATTTACTGAAATATGTCATTTATATATATAAACATATAAATGAATAAATGTATTTAATGAATAAGTAAACCAATAAATAAACAAACCATGTAATGTGTCAATAAACAAATAAACTAACCTTTCAATAAACAAATAAATCATGTCAAAAAAGTCAATAAATATACGCCAATATAAAATAATAAATATATAAATCATGAAATGTGACAATAAATAAATAAATAAATAAATATAACATGTAATTTTTATTACATTATACATTAACACATATAATAATTATGCATTAACATTTTGACATTTCATCATTTTTTTGGTGAAAGATACATACATTTATTTTTATGATGATTATTTTTGACAATATATTGGTGTATTGAATTAAATATTTATTTATTTGTTTATATGTCACTTGTGTTCTTCCATATGTTAAACATCTTTAAAAAATAATTCTCTTTAACTTTAATGAATGCTGGTAATTTTATAATAGTATTAGCACTGATTTTAGCATCTGAGCACTTTTAAGTGATCAGCCTCAAAACATTACGGTAAACTGGACATGGCGCACAGTCAAAAGAGGGATTTAAAAACTGATCTAAGCAGAAAAACAGTCATGAACAATTGTTTGGCCAAAATCATGTGAAACTATGGGCGTATTCCATCTGCTTTGAGTGCATGTGCACACGTATGAGTATATGTGTGTGTGTCATTTTATTTTTCTATGGTATTTCACCCAGGGAATCCCTCAGAGGGAAAAAGCAAATGTGGGGAAACTACCCAAACATATTTGACAAATATAACATACAGCGCCCTCTGGTGGTAACAAACGGCTCATCGGTTTCTCTTTTGTTTTGAATTTTTTGTTTACGTTTTCCCGATAGTTATGCCAGTAGTCTTGGACATTAAACTTACCCCTTATCCCCACTGTTCACCTGTTATAACCAGCTTCCATCAGTGTAACTCACCATATTCTCCAAACATCAGCAGTGTTAGCTGTTTATGTTCCACGATCTTGGAAACAACCTTCACCCCGACCCAGATCACCAGCATTCCCAACGTGGCATCCAACAGGAAGTTCAACAGATATCTGTTAAAAACAGAAAAGGGCCATTCGGTTAGTTTAATGCCAGATTAAAGCAATAAACTTGACAAATAATCAGGCTAATAATTGACTCACAGAGAACAGGGATCTTCATTGGTGAGTGTGGACAAGAAAATGTTGGCAAAATGCATGAAAAGAGCCCCAATGGCCTGCTTTGACGTATCAAAGAACCTGGAGAAAACAAACAAAAAAAAAGAATGAGAGTTTGCTCTCTTCTGTGCTATTTTTGTATTATTTTACCATAATTCTCAACTAATGTTTAATATTATTACCAGATCCTCCATGGTCTTCTTATTCCGACGGGTTCACGAAACCTTTTCACTGTAAAGACAAAGATGTAAAGATATTTTGTTTTTGAAAAAAAACAAAAAACAAATTATATTATATTATATATATATATATATATATATATATATATATATATATATATATATATATATATATATATATATATATATATATATATATATATATATATATATAGATAGTGTGCTTACCAAGGCTGCATTTATTTGATCAAAAACACATTAAAAATAGTAATATTGTGAAATATTATTACAATTTAAAATATATATTTTTTATTTAATATATATTTAAAATGTAATTTATTCCTGTATTTTATTAATTAATATTTTTATTAATTATTATATGCATCATTACTTCTGTCACCAGCGTCACATGATCCTTAAGAAATCATTCTAATATGCTGATTTGGCACAAGAAACATTTCTTATTATCATCAATATCTAAAACCTTTTTGTATTGCTTAATATAGTTTTGCGATACATTCATTTTTCAGGATTTTTTAAAAGAACAAAGTTCAAAAGAACACCATTTATTTGAAATACAAAACTTTTATAACACTATAAATGTCTTTACTGTCGTGTTTGATCAATTTAATGGATCCCTACTGAATAAAAATATTAATTTTGATTAATATACAATGTTATATACGTTCTATAAGGAAAATGTGTATACATACATACCATACATACATACATATGTATACATACACACATATACATATATATATATATACACTAAATAATAAGGGGCTGTGCCCAATTTCACATAGATGATAAAAAAATTATTAAAGTAAGATTAAGATACTCACAAAAAGAGATAAACAATAATATATATATATATATATATATATATATATATATATTTTTTTTTTTTTTAAAGAGTAAAATGAACAACAAAAATAGCAAAACTTAAACGAAATTTAATTTTATGAGGTTTAGATACTACTTCAGCCTCATTAAAACTTTTTTTAAATTATGCTGAATATCAAAAATAGAATTTTTTTTTTTTGCAACACTTGGGTGAATTAGTTCTGTTAAACCTAAATGCCGCACCACTGTCTTTATAATAGTCTAGCTCACATAAACCAAAATTAAATCAAATAAATTGGTGGGGGGAAAAACCGCTAAATCACCAACAAAATCATGAAATAATGTTATCACTGATGTACATCAAAACAAGCGCTCTCAAGGGAGAGAATAATTGCATATAATGCCAAAATTCTCTGTCAAACTAGCCCACTATAACAGAAGCTAAAAAACATATCTGGATGTTTTTCAAATATGCAAACGGTTAGTCTGTAATCACCAGCCAAACAGAAGCAGGATGATTACTGAATGTCAGAGGAAACTAACAGTGATGACGTCAACAAAGATAAGCAGCCAAAAAGAAGCCAGGAAGTGGCCAGAATAACAAAGAGGAAGTGCATACAGTAAAAACACAAGCATAAGCAGAGTTCTGACGGTGATTATAAAGTACAAATGTCACAGATAGAACTTCTCCCAGCTTTGTTTTTAGGTTAAATTTCTTAATCTATCCTGAAAATGTAAGCTAACCTTCTTACTGGAATAAATAAATGAATAAATAAATGCCAGTCCTATGATAATAACTAATGATTAGGATATTTTTTCTCTGTACACAGCAAAAAGTTTAATGATCAACCGGAACAGCACAGATCCATGGTAATGTGTAACTTTAAAAAGGTCAGAGGTCATTTACCATGTTTTTGGGGTTATTCAGTGCATGACCAAAAAAAAAAAACAAGCTTAGAAATCTACATTTCACATCCTTTGGCAAAAGAATGTGAGGCCCAAAACTCACTACCATCATGCCAGGACATTGCTATGCAGTTACTTAGCCCATTTCTAGGATATTTTCTCCAGATTGGCCTATTTTATCATCCAACACGTAAAAATCTAAATTCCGATTGCTTAAAAACCTAACTTCTCCTCAACAAGCTGCATGTTTTGAGTTCTTATTCCTATCCGTACCGCATATTTGGGACAAGTTACTCAAGGTTTTAATCTAAGACCTAAGTAAATAACATTCTAACACCTCCACATTCACTTTATAAACGATCAGTAGCAGTTTGAATGAATATTAGGTCAGAATTACCAAATATTAACCGAGCAAACACTGTAGTGTATCTTTGAACTGAATGATCATATGACATGGTTAGATATTGGGAAAGAAACAACTCTGGACCTTAGGGTCCAAACTTGAACGGAAGGTCACATGACTCGAACCCTCCAGCTGGAAACAGCAGCTTGAGTTTGGGACCTGAGCATCACATGAGCTACAGGAGTCAATGCTGTTATCATGTGTTATCACACGGCGAAACAATCTTATCTTTGAGTAATACTCGTACCTCATGGTTGGAAAGTACGTTTTTGAGCATTTTTACGAACAAAATCCAGTCATTTCAATGGAAATCCATGCAACTGGGAATTTCACATACAGACGAAAGATTTCCCCATGCTAATTTTGCAACAGAAACAAAAAAACCTGTACTAATCTTCCTCATTTTCTGCTCACATCTCTTTGCTACTCGATAATGTCAATCAAGAAACAAATAGATCTTCAGGGATTGTTTTTGCAAACTCTTGCTTTGTTCATGATCCAATCGATTCAGAACCTTTTAAGCACCTTTATTTTTAAGAGTCATTCATTTGAAAATAAAAATGATGTATGAGATGAAGACTGAAATGTGGTATTAAAAATTGAGTGAAAGAAAAACATTTCATATGGCCCAAGTTTATGTGTGGATAGGCGTGTATGCTGCTAGGTTTTGTTTATTTAGGTCACTGAACGATATTATAATATGAAGTGTTATTGATTAAAAGTCATTAAGTTTCCTTATTGCTTGAAGGTTAAACACTTCAGATCTTGAATTAGCACACAGTGAGAAGAGTGAATGCATTAAAAGCACCAGGAAGAAGGGGGGAAACACAGATTACAAGACATATTAACTAAGGCGGAATGAGAATAATTAAAACCAGCACATTGTCTCTGTACTGTAAATATTATTTCAATGTGTTTATGTACATATTTTGCTAAGCCTAAATATGTGCCAGTTTTCTGTTTAAATGTTAAGACAGATTCAACAAATGTCATTTTAATTTTGTAATTTGTCATTTTATGGTCAAGTGCAAGTAGGCTAACTACAGCTCTCATTTTCTTTACAGGGAACACTAAACAGTAAACATGGCTTAATCTGTGTATAGTGTTAATTAAATATTATTTGTACTTTTTTTGGAGTAACGTTACCATATAAATACCATGCTAGGCTGTATAAATATGCTAATCATTTAGCACCAATACCAAGTAACGTTATAAATAAAAAAAAAACACTGTACCATAGTACCTCCATATACAACAATAGCTAACAAACAAGACTGTAAACAAACAAACCCAAGCCACGTGCTACATCATATCCGTAATCAGAAAAAAAAAAAAGAAGGAGAAAAAAGTAAACACTGTCACATCACACAGAAACAGTTTCATTTGTGGTTTGGTTTAAAAAATCATAAGAAACTTACACATTAAAGTGCTGAAAGCCAGAACCGCCAACAAACCCTGAATAAAAACACTGAACCCGTCCATCAGAGATCCGTCCACGCAACCCTGATACTCCGGACCCACCAACTCACTCATATTACCGCTGCTCCTCCAAAAAACGAACATGTTTACGTGTAATAATCAAAAGAAGAGTCATAAGATCCTTTTCGGAACAGAAATCCTCGCGCAAACGACTTAAACAGATTTCCCGTTAAACTTCACTGGCGAGAAGACAAAGACATCTGTACAGCAGACCGAAGAACCGAGGTCGCATTGGCTACACTACTAATTTACACCGGCGCTGTTGAAGTCGTGTCGAAACTGAGCGATGTGGCACAAGACAAAGCATTTCTCTCAGGTCACTTTCTTTCTTGTTATTGAGTCAACGAGAGGGAAAGCGGCTTGCTGACGTCACCTCCTGCTGCCGATATCTCCGGCAGCCCTTTAATGCTCGCACCAGGACAAGCTACTCTTATTTTAGATTTGTTTGGGTACTCAGTACTTAAATGTATATATATGCAATATACATTTAAGTACTGAGTAATATTAATTAACTACATGTGACCCTGGACCACAAAACCAATCATAAGGGTCATTTTTTTAAAACTAAGATTTATACATCATCAGAAATCTGAATAAATAAGCTTTCCATTGATGTATGGTTTGTTCGGATCGGACAATATTTGGCTGAGATACAACTATTTGAAAATCTGGAATCTGAGGGTGCAAAAAAAATCAAAATATGGAGAAAATCGCCTAAGGAATGAAGTCCTTAACAATGCACATTATTACTAATCAATTTTGATATATTTACAATAGGAAATTTACTAAATATCTTTATGGAACATGATCTTTACTTAATAATGAATTTTGGCATAAAAGAAAAATCGATCATTTTGACCCATACAATGTATTGTTGGCTATTGCTACACCCGTGCTACTTAAAGCCCCGTTCACACCAAGAACGATAACTATAAAGATAACGATATTAGTGTCCACACAAGCGGACGATATCGTTTGTATATCTAAGTGCACGCGCGTCTGCCGGATGCAGGATGGATTCAGATTGGCTGTCAATGTTTGTATTGTTCATCAGCTGGACAAAAATCGTTCTGAAAGTGATTCCAACGATATTTTATCTGTGCCATTATCGTTATAGTTGTGGTGTGGACTCTGCTATTCTCTAATATTGAGAACGATTTTTAGAACTATATCTTTATTGTTATCTTCCCAGCCAACATGTCCATGTGGGCCTCACATGGGATTTATCTGGGCTATATGGGCGTCAACTTAGATAAATAATAATTAAAAAAAAAAAAAAAAAAAAAGTTAAGTGAACTTGACAATTCACTTAACTTATTTTTAAAAATTATTATTTACTTAATAATTTTAAGGCAACGGGTTTCCTCACACTGTAAATAGTGATAAATTGACAAGTTAAAAAAATTGAGGAAACCCGTTGCCTTAAAATTATTAGATAAATAATAATAAAAATTTTTTTAAAAAGTTGACAATTCACTTAACTTATTTTTTTTTTATTATTATTTACTTAAACATTTTAAGGCACCGGGTTTCCTCAATTTTTTTTAAGTAAAGTCAACTTATCACTTTTTACAGTGTATTAATTTCTATAATCCCCCCCCCCCCCCCCAAAAAAAAATAAAAAATAAAATAAAAAATACTGACTCCAAGCTTTTAAATAGTGTGTATTGTTACAAAAGCTTTTTATTTCAGATAAATGCTTATCTTTGGATCTTTCTATTCATTTTGTTGGGAAATTTGCCAGATGGATGCTAGGCAACGGCGTTCTAAATCCGCGCTGTATCCTGAAAAAAATGTACTCAACTGTATTAAATATTGATAATAATATTAATTAAAAAATGTTGCTTGGACAGCAAATCAGCATATTAGAATAATTTCTGAAGGATCATGTGACACTGAAGACTGGAGTAATGATGCTTAAAATTTAGCTTTGATCACAGGAATAAATTACATTTTAACATATGTTCAAATAGAAAGCAGTTATTTTAAATAGTAAAAATATTTCACAATATTACTGTTTTTGCTGTATTTTGGATCAAATAAATGCAGGCTTGGTGAGCAGAAGAGAATTCTTAAAAAAAAAAAATAGAAATCTTACTGTTCAAAAACTTCTGACTGGTATGTTCACTGATGAAATATGGTTAATATGCTGGTAATTATGTGTGATTGAAGTTCAGCTATGAAATATAAAAGATGAATCATGAATAAAGCTGTTGGCGTGAAGCAATAACTTGTGTTATTGAATATATAACAAAATAAAAATAAAATAAATAACTATAACTCTGTACTTCATTTTATAGTGTGCTTAAAACTAGTGTACTTAGTTTTACAGCAATTTTACAGTGGTATGAAATACAGCAGCAACTGGATAATTGTTGCCATTAAGTTACTTTTAATTTGACAAACATTTTACGGTTATACACTCTTTTGAAATCAAACTGTGTTGCATTATCATGTAGGCTATTTTACAACAAAAATAGCTCCTAGCATATAATTACATTTCTTAACTGAATAGTGTCACCTTTAACTTGTTCATATTAGCTTTAGGAATACCTTTAAGTGTCAGTTTTGTCACTTAGGGAAAAGTACTGGCACGGCTTAATTATAACCACGCATGCCTTTTAATGCTCTTGTAAAAGTTTAGTAGTATTTTAAAATAAATGCCTTTTCTCAGATTTGTTTCTGTTTTTAGGTATGAAGCTGAGGAGTCTGCACAGGCCTAGCAATATCATTTGACCTATTCAAGTATTTTTATAGTTTTGTTTTATATTTTGTTTCACCCAATAAAAAAATGTGATTTAGAGATTGAGTTGAAGTCATTTTCTTCACAGTTGAAATATTTTATCATGTAATTTAAAATGTATTGAGCACCACATAAAATCAACAGATCAGGTCAGGTACAGGTTTCCAAAAAACAAAAACAAAAACAAAAAAACTGTGTATTTTAAGAGTTGGAGTGGTTTGAAAGATGATTTTGGGCCATTTGTGGGTTCAGTGTGGTCATCCATTTGGGCCCTATAAGGGTTCTGTATGTGGCCCACCTTGGCCCCAATTATCAGAACCCATTTGGGACATATGTGGGCCCATATAATGAAAATCTATATGGGCCCCACCTAGAGCCCACTATGGACCCATCATGTGCCCCTATGGGCTAACACACATGGGGCCCAAGTGGAGCTGATGGACAAAATTGTATGGGTCCCATTTGGGTTGTCCATGCAGGTCCCAAGTGTCAGCCCATCAAAAACCCACATGGGGCCCACGTGAAAATGTTGGCTGGGTTTATAGTTATCGTGCTTGGTGTGAACGGGCCTTTAGACTGGTTTTGTGGTCCAGGGTCACATATGGTTAGGGTTAGGATTAGGGTTTGGTTTAGGTAATTATGCATGTAATTATGCATAATTAATTGTTATTACAATAGTAAGTACATGTAACGTGTAACAAGGACACCTTTAAATAAAGTGTTACCTTTTTTTATTTTCTTTTGGAATTATATTATATTATATACAACGAAATCAGATGCAAAACATTTTCTGAAAAAATAAATAAATGCAATACATCAAATTCAAATCATATTGGGGGATCTTATTTCACCAGTTAGAGGTACAGTTTTAAAAAAATATACTTACTTGAGAATATGAGAAAAAAACATGTTGCCTATGTATAGCCTTTATTATTTCTCTGTATTTTATTTTAATCCAAAGTTAAAAAATAGAAGTTATTGATGGACCTCTTGGAATAGGGCAATCAATTGTTCTAATCAATCTCAGGGTATGTTAGTGTACTTGTGTGATGCATCTGCTGATCTCTTGGACCTTATAAAATCTATCTTTATGAGTAAACCATTCACAAAATACAGATGTTTTTCAGAAGTTACTACAGCAACCAACCTCTCATAAAATCATTGCCGCATATCAGCTTTATAAGCACTAAGTCAATGTTCCTCAGCATTTTTTAAGCCACTTTCAGCCGTGACACACAGTAAAAGGAGTGTAATGGGGTGGGACTGCTTGGTTTTTCAGCTTCAATGATCCATAACTCTAAAGACATTAAGATATGCAATGCAACAATGAGGCAGAACATAGGAGCACAGCTGAAGCATGTCAAACAGAAAAAAAGAAGAAGAAAAATTGCATAACATCAGATATAGATTTGACTTCAACAAAATAAAAAGCAGTATATGACAATGAGGTGCATTAATCAGCAACTACAAACTGTATTTGGTTTATTGTTTATAAAAATGATCCCATGGTAAATCATGCACATCCCATGGTGTGTGCAGCCCAGACATACAAGATAGCAGTAGCCATCACAGGAAGCACTGATAACAACGGTAACAAAGTGCTCATAACAAAGGACTACCAGGCTTGGGACTTTCAAGACCACTGAAGTAGAGATCACCGGGCTTGGGACCTTCAGGACCACTGGTCCCTGGTGCTGACTGCTGAGATCACTGGACTTGGGACCACTGGTCTATGGAGCACTGGTACACTCAGGCTTGGGAAAGCTGAGAAAACTGGACTTGGGACTACCAGATTAGGGAGAAAGAACCAACAAGTTAAGGATGCCACCACCAGACTTATGACCTCCAGGCTAGAGAGCCCTGGGACAACCAGACTTGGGAGCACTGAGACCACCGAACTATTGAGCACTGGGACCAATGGACTTGGGAGCACTGAGATCACCAGGCTAAGGAACACTGGGACCACCAGACGCTAGGGAACACTGTGGTAGGACCACCAGGCTAGATTTTGTAGTGAGGAACGAGAATGAGGGTGGACAGGGTGCCACCACTGGCTGGGAAATGCTAGGGCTCATTGGGGAGCATGGATGTATCCCACAGTGTAACGGGACAGGCAGATTCTTATAGCTTAATTAATGAACTGATCCAATTTGAACTCACATCTGCCTCCTGGCAGACAAGACTTAACAGGCTCATTGAGTGATATAAGTCCTTAAAAGCTTTCTCCTCCCAGTCCACAAAGCTGGATTGAGCACAAAAGCACTCTGTATAGTCCTCAGTGGTGTCTCTCCCTGCCAAAGGCACGCAAACTAATCTGCTGGATCCATGGGTAGTGGTCAGGTCTTCTGTAATGCTTGGTAAGATCAGGAACAAGGATCCGATTGCAGATTATGATTTATTAAAGAAAATAACAAAATACAAGAAACAGAAGAAAGGAAATAAAGAACAAATCTGAGCAAGCCAACAAATCATACTCAAATGGAAATGAAATCAACATAACCACAGTAAACACTCAAGCTTATAAACACAGGGGTGACAAAGAAAAGGAACTTAAAAGAGGGAAACAGGAACTGAAAGCACAAGAATACAAACTAAGAGTCAACATAAACACAAACAGAACTATAATTACAATTTTAAGTTGTTTTTAAAAAAAAAATGTAATATTTACATGATGCAAAGCTGAATTACGTTACTAAAGTTTTCAGTATCACCTGATCCTTCAGGAATCTAAATGGTTATTTGGTGCTTTCTTACTATTGTAAATGTTGAAAACACTTGTGCTGCATTATATTTTTTTGTAGAAACTGAAATATTTTCTACGGACTATTTGATGAATAGAAAGTTCATTTAATAGAAATATTTTGTAACATTAGAAATGTGCTGTCACTTTTGATCAACATCCTTACTGAATAAAAGTAATATCTTATAGAGTTTTAGATTGTATCTAAATAAATAAACAAACAAAGGTAAGTCCTACCGAGCGTTAGCATGTTTAAAAATAAATTAATAAATAAAGCAATATGAAATAGGAAACAAAAGGGGTTTTAAGGTTCAAAAACAAATGTTAATGGGTTATTAGTATTTACAGTTTATAGTTGTAGCCTACTTCCTACATAAGTGCTCAGTCATGAAACATCTAGACTGTGTGTGTAATAATAGATGCCTTTGTTGTATTGATGATATTGGTGTGATATTATGGATAAATAATCTAATTAACTTTTTATTTGACTTAAAGGACCAAAATGACTTCTAATATAAAGACATTAAAGTACTGATGACTTAGGGAGGTTTTGAAGTAGTCTTTCTCAAGATGTGTGCATGACCACCTTGTAGACAGAACAACTATTAAACACTGATTTTAATGGGGGTGATCGTATAAAATACATAAAAGGAAAGTGGCTGCAAATATACATTGCAAAAACATGTTGTCAGTTAACCTATAAATGTGTTTCATGTTAACATCTAAATTGACTGTTAATTAAATATAACAGTTACACAGATAAAGGTCATTTTAAGGGTCTTGTCAGGTAACGATTTTAACAGTGTAGTTATAAATCTTGAACCTGATATTTTGAAAATCATTATAAAACAGATCTGTAATGTGCTGGATATTTTCATTCACATACTTTTCTGAAGGCCTTTATACCAATCTATCGGCTACCAGATAAAGTCCAGAGCTAATTTCCCTAGGCAAAACTTTCAGTACTACACTACAGCATGGAGAGGATAAAGTATTGACCCACATTGTCTATCTCCTCTCACAAGGTCACTGCTCCAGCAGTGGTAATCTGTCCCTGGACGTGCTTGTCACAGTCTCCTCTTGTAGATTAAGCTCAAGGCATGAACCATCTGTTACTGTAACATCACTAAGTGGAAGCATTGCGCTTATTAAATGAGAGCAGTTTTTTTTTTTTTTTTTTTTTTTTGGGGTGGACAAGGACGTTCACCTTGTAGTGTTCTACATGAAAGTGTGATTGGTTTAGCGTGATGGTGTTGCCTGATAAACTAACTCCTATTTCTGCACTGATGCTATTGAGAACCCTTTTTGTTGTTGTTGTTGTTGCTCTGGAGGAGGAGTACTTTACAGTGAGCTGTAAACTGTAAAGTATCATATTGATGTCAATTTAAATTCAGCACAGCAATAAATACTGTTACCACAGGATGGCAATGGAGGACAAGATGAGCACTGAATTTGTATGTCTGAAATAGGTTTGTAATTTCTAAACAATATTTAATTGTTTTGCATTCATTATTAAATAAAAAATATGCTTTATTCATTAATAAAAACAATACATTGTTTTTTCATTAATTTGCGATTAGATATACTGTAACATTCATTACATAAAGTTGTGATGAATATGTACACTGTAAAATGTATTTGTTAGGTAACATATGGCTTCAAGTTTTAAGATGAGGTAGAAATAGACCATTAAGATTGTTATTAACTTGTTATAACTTTTTACAATGTATCCGACATTGTCATATTCATTTAATAGCTATATATTTTTGTAAATGAAAGTTAGGCTATATTTACTTAAGCTATTTTGTTTTGATGACTATTATAATGACGTTAAACTGAAAGCATGACTTTTTCTGAACTTTTATTTGTGAAATATTCAGTATTTTAGATCTTGTCCTTATTTAAGCTAGCCTACGTAATGTCACCAAAATATGACTGTTGTGGAAAAGAAATATAGCTGACAGAAGGAAAAAATGACAAATTGAATTATAGAAACAATATGAAAGATGTTTCTTTCTTTCTTTTTGAGTTTTAATATATAAGAAATCACTTTAAATTATATTTACAAACATGGAAGTAAAAAGACACTCCACGTGTAAAGAGCTCAATGGTTTTTGCGTAAGTGTGAAGAAATAATCAAATGATCAAGATGAAAAACAAATGAGGTTGCAACAGCAGCCCTCTCTTGTTTACACTGTCTGTGTTCAAAACATAGCGAGTTACCTACATAGAGAGGATTTCATTAGCATTTCTACCACGTTCTCTGACAGCATTTTTGGCCATCGAAATGTCGAAAGCGTCCAAAAACGATGCGTGCGTCAATGATGCCCAAAAGTGCTGCAAGCGCCTATGAATGCCCGATACTGTCCAAGCAGGCGGCTCGCAAGGTTTTAAGACACAGCCATGAGTTTCCCCACACGAGGGAGGCGGAGGCTCGGGCCCATTTCTATTTATAATGGGCTGAACAAATTTTGCAACTGTAAAGGTCAATGAAGGAGTCGGTTTGAAAATAATCTGTAGATGTTGAGACATGCGCAGATGCGGGATGATGCCATATTGGACACACACATACACACACCGCTCCTGCTTCAACCAGAACACCGGATCACTCAATTCAGATAGACGGAAAAAACTCGCTTAAGGTAAAAGCAACATTATCAGCATGAACTTCATTCTGTAATAGTGATCGTGACTGACACGGACTCGCGCTTCTTTGGGCGAATTTCCGCGTCCAGACGCTTTTTCCTCGTTAAAAACATTTGGAGGTTGTTCGTAACAGTCAGAAATATACAGAAGCGTCTGCGTAAGAGTTGACAAAACGCTCCGAAAATAAGTAAGTAAGTAACCTTATTTATACGTAACATGAATGCCGAGCGACCGCACTTTCGATTCTGCCGATAAATATATTTAGAGACGCGCGCCGGGAATGTCGTGGAAAAATAACGTTTATGTAACAAGCGATATTTTCGTGTCGTGTTCTTCCTCAAAGCGACTCTCTCTCTGTTACTATTGACTTTATTTTCAAACTGCCATTTGACCTCCTTTCGATTTCAAAGGACACAACGTTCAGGCGTAAATATCGACACTTAAGTTTACATATTCGGGCGGTGTTTATATAAATGTGTGAACGTCACGAACCGGTCGGTGTGCGTGATTCAGGTGCGCAGAATATGAGCCGAAATCCTCGTTCCTCATGTGTCAAATCCACTTTCAACATGGCGGGTTAAGGTGTGTTAAAACTGCCATGCAAAATCTTTGAAGAAGGAAAAAATAAAACCGCACTGGTTACGCATTCAGTTTTCGTTTCTTTCGCTGCACCTGGACGTGCTTTAATGAATTAAATTCAAAGTTGTCGTTTGGCGACGTCGGTGGAGTTTTTTTCCGCTGCAATACTTTTAGAGTGTGTAAAGTACAGTAGTATCACACATGCTCATACAATATTTCCTGTTTCGCTTTGTGCACTCTTCGCTGTGCGGGCTGACAGAGAGCCATCATTTTATTCGCATATTATTCCTATTAATCAAACGGTTCCCCAGTTTCAAAAAGCTATTTATTAAGACGTTACACGCTTTGGCGAGTGAACGAACCATCGTGTTCTTTTCAAATCAATTATGATGATTTTGAATTAAAAGTGATTAATTTTCCGCAAAAATGCGGGTAGCTATTTATTTGATCAACCTTTATATTAGTGGATGTCGCGGTAAATCCATTGGGTTTTATTCATACGGGCGGATTAAACTGATGAAGGGGAAGTCACGCGTTTGGAGATGAGATGAACTGAGATCAAATTATATATTTTTTTAATTCTCTGCCTGACCTGAAAAAGATGGACAGGAATAAGTCTCTTCACGTCTACGCTGGTAGCCTTTTTAAACTACCATATATAGATAGCAAGCCCATTTTTTAAGAAGCGTTTGTTTAGCCTAATTAAACCGTTCTGCCATAAGAAATAAAGAGCTGCAACACTTCAACGATACGGTTATGGAATTCATGGCATCCAAATCATCGATGTGTTGAGCTGAATCAGTGTAGCTAAGCTTCGATAAAGCTTGACATTTGAATCGATTGTGCCTTCACAGTTGAGCCAGAAAACATTTTTTTCATTAGGCTAAGGTAAAAACAAGAGACGAAAGCAGATACGACACCTGTCCGGCGCTTACAGGGTGCGAGTTAGGGAGAAGAGGCTGACCCGCTAATTAAGGCCTGAACCCTCAAAACTAAGTCAAAACAAAAGATTGGAGGTCTTAAAAGTGGCCTACGTATTATATTTTACATTCAGCCCAGGAGCCACAAAGTTTACGAGTTATCGCACTTGCGGCCAAATAGACGCAAACAGAAGTTGCTTTAGTCTGAGGAGGTAACCATAGCAACAGTACGCAGCTTGAGCACGTACAGTACATAAACAAAGCGTGACAAATACGTTTTAATTATTACAAAATGTGTGATATGTCACAGAAACGTTAAAAATAATATATATATATATATATATATATATAGCTAGCAGTGGAGACTACCTGCGCGAGATTCACCAACGTTTTGTGACCTGAATTAGGCTACCTAAAAAAAAACATCGCACAGATGTTGATTACGTAACATGTAAAGTACTGGGAAGCCATATTTAAAGCACACAAACACTGTTAGATGTGCATTGTGAGTGAGAGATATGCGATACGTCATAGGGTAATCAGATAGGTTACCCTCGGGTCGCGCAGATCGGGTGACTGCTGCTCTTCTGTTGTGGATTGGATAATGCGATTTACATTCAGCCCATTGTGATGTAATGTCATTGAGGACGTGAAAGCAAATGTTGGTGGCCTCCAATTAGACAGACTTTCACATTTATAATGATTCATTTAAAAGGGAACTTGCCTTGTAAACATCTTACAGTGCAGGAATGCATGGGCAGTGTTTATTCTTATTTGGGATAGGCTTATGCATAGCTCCTACATCCTACACATATTATCTAACATTATCAGCTCACGTAGTATACTGACAGCATGGGTTTTCCTTTATAAGGTCACAAAGGTGTTTTTATAGAGAATGATGCCATGGGTATTTTTGTTTGTCTGGTAAAGAGAAAATAGCAAGGAACTGAATACTGTGCCTTGGTAATGCCATCATGTTGTGTTTTTTGAGAAGTGATGTCATCCTATTTCAGTTCAAGACTAATGCTTTAATGGTAACACTTTAGTATAGGGAACAATTTTCATGCCTATTATTAACATATTGGCTGTTTATTAACTATAAAGCACATATTCGGCATGAACATAGCCTATTCTACATCCCTAATCCTACCCAATACCTAAACTTAACAACTACCTTACTAACCTTACTACTAGCCTTACTACTAACCTTACCTTACTACTAGCAGCAAATTAGGAGTTTATTAAGGCAAACGTCATTAATGGTTTGTTGGTGAGAATTGGACCTTAAAATAAAGTGGGACTGCTTTAATATGGAATGCTTTATAGAAAAACATCAGGTATAAGTGGCAGAAAAAAGAGATAGGGACGAGTCAGATGGATTGAAACGAACCTGTTGGTATAACATGTTTGTTTCAGTCCATTTGAGTTGCCACTATCATTCATTTTTAACTTTTTAATTTTTTTTCTGGCTTGCCTGAAGCGAATTCATAGTGGTTGGATTAGCCTAAATGTAATGAACTAACATTGCAAGTTGGTGGCTACTTGCATGTGTAAAAGGGAAACTGTTCTGAGAAACAGAGATAGCAATTTTACACGTTCACACGTTAAACATGAGAACGCTTGAAGACTTGTATTTAATATACATATATAAGACACCAATAGAAGATTGACCACACAGTTGTAATAGATGCTGTAGGCCTGTTTGAGTTCACTATATGCATTGCAGCATTAATTAATTATGATAAACTATCCATTCAGTTGTATCCGACTCTCTGTGACATTAGGGAGAAACATTCTCCATGCTATCCCATCAAGCACTGCTTCTTTGTTCATATTAGTATCTGTTTCAATGGTATCATGCTAGCAAGTTCTTTGCCATCCCCTTCTTCTGATTCCACTGACCTTCCCAACATTACTGACTTTTCTAGCAAGTTTGCACACATAACATGGCCAAAGAAAGTCAGTCATATTGATTTCAGCTTCTAGTGATGACCCATTGCAATCAAGTACTTCTCCTAATTCTAAAGAATTATACAGATTACTTATTGTTTTATTGTTTGCTGTTTTTACTTGTGCTGTGGTTGTTGTCACTGTCAGTTATGTGGTGATTTTTCAGATATCCTTTTTTTTATTATTATTCATTATCATTGTTGAGGTTTGTGTGTTAAGTTCTGATGTGCATGTATAATTGAATACTTGATTTTATTGACTTCTCTGTTGGTCCAAATCATTTTTTAATGGAGCTATTTCAGGGCTCTTGCCATAAGCATTTTCCTATATTCCTGATATATAGGCTTTCCTGGAAAACATTAAGCAAATAAGGCAAATAATCAAATCATGGAAAAAAAATAAAAAAAACACATTGTGTGCTGTAGGAAATAATTAAACTCAAGCTTTCAAGGTGAAGTGGGCTGAATTTTAATTATTATTATTTACATTGTAATGTCTGACCAAATAAATGTATTGCAACTTCCTAAACTAAACATCAGATAGATGAACACACAGCTAGCCTTAACAATTCCTCTCTCCAAGTTGGGTGATTAAAATGGATTATTAAATGCGTCTCAGATTGAAAAAGGCCAGAGCCATTTATTTTAATAAGAAAAGCAATGCTACATTGTGCTCCGATAATCCTTTAATTCCCCTTCCACAGTTTAACAAGTCCTGGATTAGAGCGAGAGAGGGCATCTGGCTCAATATGAGCTAATCGATAGTACGGCCTGCCTAAAATCTGGATTTACTCTGAAACAGCCCACATCATAGATTAGGTTTGATAATTCACTTTAATCCCACATCTTCAATCTGGAGGTGTCCTTCCACCCACAGGCCCAACTGCATTGGCTGAACCACAGCGAACCCACAATCAAGACATTAAAATGACAGCAGCAATCTGTCATTATTAAGTCGCTTTTTACACTAATAATTTAAAAAGACCTGTTTTGTTTTGCAATGGTAAATAGTATTATTTTTACTTCTGTAATGTTTTTCTCACATTTTTGCTAGCCCAGTTTATGAGAAATGGATCACATTTCTGTCTGACAGCAATTTGGATGAAAATTCCAGTGAACTGGGGACAGAACACCTTTTCCACATTTAAAACCCACATATAAGTCACAATGAATCCTTGTGACGTCAATTTCCGCTTTGATTCTCATCTTTCTGGATCGGGTTAGTGTGGAACACCGCCAGAAATATCTGCCAAATGAGTGACAGAACCAAATTTTTTTTTTCTGTGCAATTGGTCTGCTGTGTTTATAACACACAACAAATGCACATACACACACACACACACACACACACATAACAATACACTACCATCATGGCAAATATTGAGTGAGGCATTTGCAAGGAAGTGGTTTTGGTGTTAAAGTGCACTTCTCATTCTTAGTTCCATCTGAAACCAGAAGAAAAATGCTTTAGTGTCACAGTGTATGTATCATTCATTGCTCTTCATTCCAAAAAGAATACCTTCAAATATCTTTTTTCTTATGAAGAATCAATTTGCTTGTGTGGTGTTCTTGAGTTGAGAAAATGAATGGAAATTAAGGACTGGAATGATGGAAAAGGTTCTTCAGACCAGCATATTGGTTTCTGGCTTCTTTAGAAACTAGAAAATAAAAAATGTTGACATCAAAAAAACCTTTATTAGTCCCAAATGGAAGCTTTATTTTAAAGAATGGTGTATTGAATTCATGTGATTAAGCAAACCAAAAATGAGCAAACAAGGCATGCTATTCAAAGAAATAACAACATGTTAAAAGTATTAAAGCATTACTTGACTCCAGGTTAGAAGCAGTAGAAGCAGACGTAACCGAAACATGCTATTTTTGAAGACATCAGTGGTTTGAAGGATGCTGTCATTATCATGAGTGCAATCATCAGCTTTTCACATACTGGAGACTACACAGAAGATCCAAATCACAGCCAATTGGAGAGCAGAACAGACCTTTACACCAATTTAGATTACATGAAATTACTGCAAAATTGCAAAATGGTCTATTTGTTTACTCAGCCTTTTTGTTTGAAGCTCTCTTTGTTAACCTAGTGAACAATCCAGCATTTCTATAGACCATAGTGAGAGTATGATTTGATATGAATAAACAATGGAGCAAACAACATTTTCGATCTCAAGATGAGAGCAACAAGGTGTAGCTTGTGAGAAGTCCGCATCCTTTTCACACTGAAGTAAATCAAGAGGTGTTGTAGAATTGTAACCTTGTTTTAGTTTTAGTGTTCGATTCTTCACATTTATTTGTGTGAAACTGTTCTGTATGATCATCTTTGATAGATACGCGTCACTGCTCTCTAACATTGGAAGCTGGTAAAATATAATGAATGTGGAATTGTGCAAAAATTGTTGAATGCTTAGTAATAGAAATATGGAAGTCCTCCCCGTCCTGTCCATGGTTTAGATCAGGCATCCTCAAATCTGGCCCCACTCCTAGTTTAGCTCTAACCCTAATCAAACACACCTGAGCATGCTAATCAGTCTTCAAGATCATTAAAATCACAGGTAGGTGAGTTTGATCAGGGTTGGAGCTAAACTCTGCAGCAGATTGGCCCTCCAGGGAAAGATTTGAGGAACCTTGGTTTAGATGAATGAGGGTTTTATCTTGAATCTTCTAGAGGATTTCTTTCTAATTGAAGTCCTCAGCTGTGCTTAGCAATGGGAAAACACATTAGATTCTCCCACGCATTTAATTTTTTCTAAGTGAAACATCTGATGACTCATGACATAAATGGCCTTGTGTAAAACCAGAAATCTTTGGTGTATTTATTAATATAATAATGTTATTCGACTAGGTCTAGTTAGCTGAAAAGAGAGAGATGGTGGAGTGATAGGAATGCTGGTGTTTGTCATGAGTTTATGAATACTTCTCGCATTTGCTCATCAAAACGCGTCACTGCATTTGGTTATTATAGAGTCTTGTAAGATTATTGACAGTCGTTTGCAGACCAAGCTAGATACAAACTATGTGCAAATATGCAGGTTAGAATAACAAACAAACCACAGTATTTTAACTAACATCACATTTTTGTGTGAAACAAAATATTCATTAACCAAAATGTGGGGCAGAATTTGATTTAATGAGGAATTAATTGGGTTGTGAGAGTACTAGAACAGAAAACTGACCACAGAGGAAGTCAGTTTTTAGTTTTCTCATTATAGAGCTCCTTGTGGCTAGTGAAAACACAAAACATACTTGAGTTAAGAATTGCATTGGGACACATTTTGGAACACGATGCATGAAATTGAGCTGGTTAGAAACATTTGCATTCATGTGATTGAACAGAATGTGGCTTATGCAGATATGTAACCATGAAAATACATACACTCTCTTACTGTGTCCCTCTTTCCTACCAGGCATGGATTGTGTAGAGGAGGAGGTGGATTTTAACTGGGAGGAGTACCTCGAAGAAACTGGAGCCACTGCTGCCCCTCACACTTCATTCAGACATGTGAGAACACACAGACAGAATGTCTCTCTCTCTCTCTCTCTCTCTCTCTGTGAGACACACACACACACATACACACAAACTACCTACCCATACAAAAGCTTGGGATCAGTAAGATTTTTAATAGGTCACCAAGGCTGCATTTATTTAATCAAAAATACAGTAAAACAGTAATATAGTGAAATATTTACTTTAAATATTATTTTAAAATATAATTTATTCCTGTGGTGGCAAAGCTGAATTTTCATTAGCCTTTACTCCAGTGTCACATGATCCTTCAGAAATCATTCTAATATGCAGATTTACTAACAGTGTTTCTCCGCTTGATTTTTATATTTTTTTTCAAACCTGTGAACTTTTTTCCACATACACTTATTAATTTATTCAAAATAGAAATGTATAATTTCAATAGCGTTCAAAAGTTTGGGGTCAGTAGGTTTTCTTTCTTTCTTTTTTTGTTTTATTCAGCTAGGATACGTTAAATTGATTTTAAAAAATGTCAAGTAAAGATTTTATTGTTACAAATTATGTCTACTTTGAATAAAGGCTGTTATTTTTAACTTTTTATTCATCAAAGAATTCTGAAAATCACAGTATCACAGGTTCCAAAAAAAAATTAAAAATAAAGGTAAAGCACCTGTGTTTCTAGTATTGAAAATACATTTGCATAATAGGCTGATTTTCAGTCATGTGACACTGAAGACTGGAGTAATGGCTGCTGAAAAGTATATTAAAACAGTAAATAGTTATTTTAAATGGTAATAATTTGTAATATTTGTAATTGCAGTAATATTTCACAATATTACCGTTTTTACTGTATTTTGGATTCAATAAATGCAGCCTGGGTGAGCAGAAGAAACTTCCTTCAAAAATACTAGAAAAGCTCCCAAACGTTTGAATGCGTGTAATATTTTGTTGTTAATTTCGTAAATGGTGTTTTGGCGCAAAGTTACTTTGTAAAACCTAGAAAAAATAGACTGATTCCAACATGGCCACATTGTGTAACATGTTTCACTTCAAAATCATGAGCAAGTTTAAAAATACCACCCAGAAAACATGAAATACAGGTTAGGTTTGGTACTGTGTTGGGTTGCTCCTTGATGTCTAATGTCAAATCAGGTCCTGATGATCACACACATTAACAAAATAGGAGGTGTGCCATTTAACTTTAGGCCAAAACTGATCACTTTAATTACTCAAGGAAGTAATATCAACAGTATATTAGGGCCTATATGGTTATCAGTGTTTTTACTTTCTGAGGCCATCAGTAAGCACATATATTTTTCATGGAAGAATACAGCAAAGTCTTAATGCATCATACTAACATCTGACTGAACCTTACAGGTGGAGCTCAGTCTTCAGAGCAGTTTTCAGCCTGGAATGAAGCTTGAAGTAGCTAATAAAGGCAGTCTGGATACATATTGGGTGGCCACCATTATAACCACATGTGGTCAGCTGCTATTGTTACGCTACAGTGGCTATGGCGACGACCGCAAGGCCGACTTCTGGTGTGACGTCATGACAGCCGAACTTCATCCTGTCGGCTGGTGCGCTCAGAACAACAAAACGCTTCAGCCACCTGAAGGTAAGGCACAAGTGCACCCAAACCTAAACCAATGCACCTTCAGAGAAACTTGTCTATTCAAACACAGATTAAGCTCATTTTAAAACAGTCCCTCCTGTCTAAACAAATGACGTCCAAGCACACACACACACAGAGAGTTCTTCTCGCTATGTAAAGCAGTCCACCTTGTTTGTTCAAATAACAGCACCAAGTCTTATGCTAATCAAACAAACAATGCAAAGTTGTATTGAAATATGCGCATTGTCGTCCAAAAATGAATGAGTGAGCACTGTAATGTCTTTAACAGCTGGAAAGCCTCAGACAGGGTTTAGGTTTAAGTGGATTATTTTCTTCCAAAACTGGGATTGATTGATTCTTTGGAACTGGAAGCAGGTTATCAGTGTTATCCAATACACCATATCATTTCTTCATGAACTTTAACCTGGATTTTCAATGTTTGCCCAAAAACAGCAATGGTGAACAGTCACAATTCTTTACAAAAATCCAGCATTTGCTATTTGGGTTTATATTGTTATCACTTGCTATTATTGTTAGTAAAATACGTTCGTATGTAATTTCTTAGTGTAATTCTGAAGTGTAGTTGACCACTGCGCGTGATGTTTCTTTAGTCATTTTGGTCAATGTAAAATTGTTTGTTTGCTTTAGACAGTCCTAAATAAAGTTAGGTAGGGTTAGGGGTATAAAAAAATTATGCTGAAATGGAAACTTAAGAATAAGAGATTAGTTGAAAGTTTAGTTAAGAACACATTGACAAGTTACACATTTGTTTAAGATGTTTCACTATCCCAAAGAGCAAATTCATTAGTGTAGAATAAAACAGAATTAGAATTAGAAATTAAATTCTTGAAAAGTCTGTGGAGGTAATATAAAAAATTGAGACTTATTTGATCAAGATTAGAAGTACAGGACAGGTGTGGGTTTATTGAAATAAATATCTATTCGGCCAGAAAGTAATTCTTTTCTGTGATTTTAAAGAAATAGTCACCCAAAAAATTTCACCATGATTTACTCACCCTCAAGCCGTCCTAGGTGTATATGACTTTTTTCTGTCAGACGAATACAATCAGAGTTATATTAAAAAAATGTCCTGGCTCTTCCAAGCTTTATAATGGCAGTGAATGGGGGTCGAGATTTTGAAGCCCAAAAAAGTGCATCCATCCATCATAAAAAAAGTGCTCCACATGGCTCCGGGTGGTTAATAAAGGCAGAAACCAAAGCGAAATGATGCATTTATGTAAGAAAAATAACCATATTTAAAACTGTATAAACCGTAATCTCTAGCTTCCGCTAACTGTCGTATGCGTGTTCGCGAGAGAGTGGCGTTCCAGTGGACGACGTAGGTCGTAAGCATAGTGTAAGCTCCGGTGAGAAGTGACAAACGCAGAAGCGCAGAGGAGAGTGAAACAAAACAATGGTCACAAAGTAGAAGAAAAATGTTGGAGGATTGCGATATAAGCCAAGAGGAGACTGGTTTTCCTATGCTGTTAACAAATTCTCGCAAGACTAGCATATACTCACCGGAGCTATGTGGAGAACTTTTTATGATAAATGGATGCAGTTTTTTAGTCTTCAAAATCTTAACACCCATTCACTATAAAGCTTGGACTCTTCCAAGCCTTATAATGGACAGGACATTTTTTAATATGTCCAGAGTGCATATAATTAATAATAATCTAGTTGTGCTTAGGTGTACAATATTTTTTGGAAAAATTGTAATTCATTTGTCAAAGGTATTGGCACCTAAACACACACATACGGTATTTAATCTTAGGCTAGTCCAGTCATGATCATTTTAGGCAGTGGTGGAAAGAGTACTAAGAAATTATATTTAAGTAAAAGTATTGCTACTTAAGGAATAATTTACTTGAGTACAAGTAAAAGTACTGAAAAATAATACGACTCAAGTAAGAGTAAAAAAGTAGTTAGCTGAAAAACTACTCAAGTTACAAAGTACTTTAGTATTATTTTTCTATTTTTACCCAAAATGAGATGATGTGAGCATTATGGAACAGGGTTAACCCTAACCCTAACACCCATGTAGGCCTACTGTAATGTCTGCTTCACAAGTGAGACCCAGGAAATCCCTTATATGGACAAATGCATCAGATAGCACTATAATAACATGCAGATAGAGACGCTTTGACTGATGAAACATGGAACATAATAAACACACAACAGCAATCCAATGCTAATTGACATAGCTTGTATCACAGTATAGAATTTTATAAAATATATTTTCTGTCTCACTGTGATAAGACACAACATGGAACCACAGAGAAGTTTTTAAGTTGTTTTTTTTCAGTATTTTTCTAATGACAATTTTAGGATTGGTTTATACAAACACATAATGCGGCAGAATAGTTTCTATACTGTAATAAATGTTATGTCAATTAGCACTGTATTATTCATATACTATATTAATTACCTGGAACTTACCTGAAATTACCTTTTTTTAGCTACAGCAATAACAGGATGCCTTTGTCCATATTAGGGATTTCCTGCAAATCATAAGTTATTATAAATTACTTATAAGAGGCTTTGAATGAAACATGCACTGCATGAGTGTTTAGCACTCTGTAATGTTCACATCGTCTCATTTTGGATATGAATAAATCATCCAGTCATACATAGACTATCTTGTTTCTTCGCCCACACATCCAAAGCATGCGCACAGAAAAAGTGATTTTAAATGCAACTGATTAACAGATAAATCATGGTTGATCTATCTTACTTTCTTGCTCCATCCGTGCACTGTACGTTTATCAACCGAGTTTCTATTTACTTATACTGTGTGCTCTGGTATGACCCATTTCAGGAGCTGACAAAATTCAGATTTAAAATCAGAGCATAGCTCATTCACTAAAATATTGAAACGCTAATGATGATGATTCAAAACGACAACGCCGGTGATTGACAGTCAAAGCAAAGCGCGGTTTGAACGCCCCGCCCCCGCAGCTGAACTGGAAGTTTTGATTGGTTTTGCACCCGAGTCAGACCTGTCTGTTATTGGCTGAAGTGCAGGGCTCCACCCTAGGAGTTTCTCGCTCTGTTTCTCCATCGGCGCCTTCTTTGTCTATTTATTTATTTGGAACTTTGTACTTTTGGTGAAAAATAAATGTAGCTGAGTTGAATACTTTACTCACGTAAAAGTAAAAGTACCACAATTGAATTATACTCAAGAAAGTAGAAAAAATATAAAAATGTACTCAAGTACTGTAACGAAAGTATTTGTAATTAGTTACTTTCCACCTCTGATTTTAGGGTTGGGGCCTTCATTGTGGTACTGTGGTATTGCAGATCTTCACTGTGCATCCTACAACAGATTTAAGATTTTTAACCCTTGAATGTACGGTGTATGACTTCCGCATTTGGGTTACTGTCAAATATTTGCAATGTATTGTATTTTATCATATCATTTAATCCTACATGCTATGACACATTACTGGCTTAAAGACTTAAAATGTGTTAACAAACAGGTTATAACAGGTAAACACATAGTCTTTTCCTGTCAGAAACATTTGACCTGGTATCCTCCAAGACATCTAAAATCATCAGTTGGCGGATTCACTAATATTTGACAATCTCGATATCTTTTTGAACCACTCCACACGTCAGAGAATATTGGCATCATTCAGTTTTTTGAAGAGCTTATTTGTTAAACCTGTGCTAGAAGGATCTGACCATACCTGTCTTACCCATATTAGTTTATTTTGGAAGAAAAGGTTTTGAACCAGAAAAAGAATCTGTTGAACAAAGTGTTCTGTTGTCAAACGCATGCCTGAAAGGTCAAGCAGCAATAACAGACAAAGCTGATCCCAGTTGTGTCGGAATATTTCATTATAATAAAGCATGCAGTGTTTTGATCCTAGTTGGCTCGGGGACAACACTGAATTTAAATAATGTTTCTAAATATTTTATAATAGTGCTCAGTCACAATGGATGGCTTTAAAGGGATAGTTCATTTATTCACCCTCATGCCATTTCAAACTTTCTTGTCTGGAACATAAAACAAGTTATTTTAAGAAATCTTTTCAGTACATTTTTTCCAAAACTGTCTGGTTACCAACAACATGCATTTAGTTTCTCTCTTACCCTTATACATTTCATATACTTGATCTCAGATAGTCATGTGTTGCATTCTGTCATTATCGCAAGATCATCTTGAAGCGATTTATTTTGCGATAATGACTAGCTGACAGTACATTTTCCTGATTTTTACACACTATTCTTCCTATTTAATACTGTAAAGCTGTATTGTTAAAAGCGCTATATAAATAAAGGTGACTTGACTTTTTACTTGTATGCATATCTTAATGAGGAAATTATGACATTGATTGCAGTACTGGATTTTGTCATTTGAATTTAAAATTGATCTGTTTAATACATCCTTCCATTATGCATATTAAAGGAATATTCAGATTATATACTGAATACAGTATGCATAACATAAAATTCAGCTTCATGGAAAGCAATTGTGGAATGCTGTCAGCTGCTACTGAAAATACTTTCAATTTCAATTGTATGTAAAGTAATGCACTGTCAATGATGTACAGTTGCCCCTATAGGCTTCCACTGTAAGTACATTTAATGTATTTAATCTGGAACATTCCATAAAATAGTAATAAACTTAATTTAAGTGCACTTAAATATTTATATAAAATGACTGAGTTAGTAAATATGCATTAAAATTGACTTTATTTGTGGTCATTTATTTATTTAAATGTAAAGTTGCTGCTACTGTTAAGCAATCTGTCTGGGGTTTTTTTGTGTATGTGTGTTTTCGGAAGAAATAGATAAAATCTGTGTTTGCATTTCTAAGATAAGATGCAGTCTGAAAACATCAACAGTCGCCAGAAGCTCTGAAGCAAGATTCTGTTTCAAAGAAAGCTCTGTTGATGGTTGAAATATTCACCAAAATGGCACTGTAGTCCAAAAATGCAGGCGTTTCTACAGGACCCCTTAAAATGGTTTGACTGGTGCAGTGTTGATGTGCTGAAACAGGAAATTGGGGCAGGACATACAACAGCACTCCCTCCCCTTTTTATATAACAGCCAATAGCCTTTAGTTTACATTACAGCCCAGTAAACCACACAAAGCCACTTCCTTCTCAAAGAAAGTGGTAAATAAAAATAAATAGGTAATGTATTAAAATAAGCACCACCAATAAACCATAACTTGTTATGGGAGGCTGAGGGCATTTTAATTCTAGAGAACATGTTTGGTTTTGTAACAAACATTTCAAATGCTGTAAAGGTTTATTCTGTTGTGTTTACATTAGCATATAGCCTCAAAGCTAACATACTTGGTCTGAAATTTGCTCTTTAAAATGATTAAGGGTTTAACATCACAACACATTTGAATCATTTAACCAGTGAAACACTGCAACATGTAATACTGTAATTTACATCATTTGTTTTGACAGGAAAATAACTGAAGGTAGAAACAGAGTCATTTAGCATTCAATCAAATGGTTTATGGAAAACCATTGTCATCCTGACCCATTTACGTTAGCAAAGTTAATTTCATTGAGTGCCAGAAGATATATGACTAAATTAAATGACTCGTGCAAATGCAAGTAAACGCCATTAATTAGGTTTTATAGTGTGTACAGAAGCTTAATTAAAAAAAAAATGTTTAGGCACAGCCAGGAATACTGTTTGTTTTACCGTGTTTAATTTGCGCCACATGTAGTGTTTTGTTTGTATGCATACCTTTATGAGTGTGTGTGAGTGCGCATGTTTAGTCAGTGTGTATTTGTTGGTCATCTTTGTTCCTGTCTGTTTATTTCTCAGATAACGTTTACCTCAGAGCAGGTAAGCCGAGCCTACTTCTCTCTCTCTCTCTCTCTCTCTCTCTCTCTCTGTCTGTCCTCTTTTCTCTCAGACCAAGGGCATAGGTTTGGTTTCAACATTTTCAAATCAAATAAGCAAAAGCACCATGTTTATAACATTACCTATTATAACTAAACAGTTGTTTAGAAAGAGAATCTGTACAAGTACTGTATGTAGGTATTTGTACATTTAAAGCAATAGTTCACTCAAAAATGAAAATTTGATGAAAATGTCCTCACCCTCAAGCCATCCAAAATGTAGATGAGTTTGTTTCTTCAGTGAAAGATATTTGGAGAAATGTAGCATTAAATCACTTGCTCACTAATGGATCCTCTGCAGTGAATGGGTGCCGTCAGAATGAAAGTTAAAATAGCTGATAAATATTGGCGCAACTTAAAATGACTTAATTATGGATTTGTTTCTTGCAGACACACAGCTTTTCACTTTAAATGGATTTTAAATATTTTTTGATATTTTATCAGCTGTTTAGACTCTCATTCTGACGGCACCCATTCACTGCATAGGATCCACTGGTGAACAAGAGATGTAATGCTAAATTGATCCAGATCTGTCAAGATGAATAAAAAAACACATCTACATCTTGCAGGCCCTGAGGGTTAGTTAATTTTAAGCAAATTTTCATTTTTGGGTGAACTATTCCTTTAAGATTATTTTATTAAAAAATGTGTACAGCCCTTGTTTATTTTATATCTTATAAATATTTTAGAAATAACTTTAAGAATGAAAATTTTTAGACATTTAAAATTATTTAAAAAGTTTAAAATTAGGTTGAGTAATTATTGCAAGTGAAAAGGTGTCTAAAATTATGTGGCAGAAATAGCATTTTATCATGCCTGAATCTGGACAGTCCAACTGTGTCACTTCCCTTAATTCATATACATTTAATTGCAAATTCAGTCATCATCTACCCACTCTTGTTGTTCCTTGTGTAAAAAAAAAAAATCCAGAGCTGCTCTTTTCCAGGCAGCAAAATGTATAAAAATCATTAGCTGTCAATTTCTGTTTTGCTTTGAACGTGGTTCTCTTTTCACACTGAACAAAAACTACACTATTATTAGTTGCTTTAAAAATAGTTAAAAAATAAAATAAAATCCTGCAAACCTACAAAATGAGAAATTGTGAAGAATATTCTATAACAACTTTAGTTTTGTTTGATGAAATTCAAGTTGTAATTCACTAAGTATCTCTTCTTTTTTTCTTTCCTTAATGAGCAAACTCTTATTTTTATTTCAAGTTCTCCTTACTATTCTTATTGATTCGGTTGATCTAATTCATAAAAACTCGATTCTTCTTGATCTGTCTCGCCTTCTTGATTTCAACTCACCAACACAGAGGGGAAAATTACTCTCAACTATGTCACTCTGTACATATAAAAAGTTAAGGTATGACATAAGAAGACTGTTCATATTGACTACTTTTATGATAATTTTAAAAAAGTTAGTTTTTTGTGCTTGAAAGCTCCAGTCCCCAATTCATTATACATGCATGAAAGAGCGATTTTTTTTCTTTTCTTTCTTTAATTTCCCCTTTTGTGTTTCACGGAAGGAAGTACATTGTATGGGTTTGTAATACTATGAGGGTGAGTAAATGGTGACAGAATTTTCCTTTTTTTTTTTTTTTTTTTGTGAACTCAACTTTTAGTAGATACATGTCGTCCCACATGTACCCAAATCTACGCCCACGTCTCAGAAGCATGCATTAACTGTTTTTCTGGGTCTTCTCCTTTATCTCTTGCCTCATCTTTCTCAGACATCCTCCAGAATTCCTCTTCTTTCTCATAATGTCTTTCTTTTCTTTCCTCCAGTATTTTTTGTTTATCTTCCTTCCTTGTTCCTTATGCTTGTTTGCTCAGCCCTGTGTATTAGATTATGTGAGTATGAATGAGAGTGTGTGAGAGGTGTGAACGTGGTGTCAGCGCGAGAGCTTGTGTATTTGCATGCATTTGTGTAGCTGAGACATACAAAGTTAAGGCAGCTCCGGAGGTCATATGTAAAGCTACTTAGCCTGGCATGCTTCACTTGGTGCACGCACATGTTTGCACATATATCATGCTCTGTGAACCACATTTTACACATTCTTTCCATTTCCGGGGCAAAAACAACTGGAGTTAAATGTAAAACATCATGCATACAGATAAAAACAGATAATTATTTATATGTTGTTACCTCTAATAAAAAGTGGCAGATAATAAAATTAAATAATAGAAAACAAATAAGACAAAAAATAATGAAATAAAAAATATAAAACCCAGATTTTGTTTTAAACAAAAGATAAAGACAATTTTTAAAATGCTACACATTTAGGAATCACAACATTTTAATGTACACCATGAAATAAAGTTTACATTTATTATTTGTTATTAAATTCTGAGATTAGATGAATGCAACCAAAATGGTAATCTTCGTGTTAAAATATGGGGAAGCACGTATTTTAAATATCCAATTTTAACAATAAATATCAATAAAAGCAACCTTTTAATATTGGCTGATTGTGCATCCCTAGCAGTGTTATTTTAGTATTATTTATATACTATTATAGTATTTATTTATATTTTAATGAACTTTTCAGTTTTTATTTTAATTTTAAGTTTTTAGTAATTTTGTTATTTTTTTGAATTTTTATTTATTTTATTGAAATATTTCTATTAATCTTTAATTTTTTTGTCTGCTTTAGATGTAGTAATTACTGTACTTCAACTTAAACTTATTCACTTAGATGCCAAGGCAACATTTCTAATTTTCATTTAAGTTTTTCATGTAATATTTATTTTTAATATTTATTTTTATTTTAACTAATGAAAAACGTTTAATAGTTTTAGTTGTAATTAACAATAAGAATACTAATCCCTAAACTCTGTCATTAAATATAAAATGCAAAACTGGCAAGATATTTACAATTTTTTAAATAAGATTATATACCACAATAAAAAACGATAGCTGAGTTTTTGTTGACTATTCTGTTTAAATTTTCACATAGCATTGGTTCTCCTTTTCTGTTTATAGTCTTTTGTGATAGTTGTGTGTGGGACTTCGGTTTCTCCTGAGTAGTGAAGCTGCCCACTGTTTTCGACAAAAAGCCTGCAGGTCCAGTAAGTTCGTTGGTTTCCCAGCATGCTCTGCACATTTGATTTCTTCCCCACAGTGACTTTATGATTTTGAGATTCAGCGTTGGCACTCAGGACAATTGAGGAACTCATACACAACAGTTACAAAAGGCTGCAAGCGGTCATTGATTCTCAAGGAGACGCCACATGATACCAAGAAGCAGGCGAACAAGGTTTTGCAAAAAAATCATTGTGCAAATTAAACTATTTTCTTAAGTAAGTGCTCACTTGCTTCTCAGTTCTTGGTTCATTTAGACTAGGACGTGATGGAAGTGTCGACATACAGTAAGTCATTTAGACTGGTTTGTGAAGAGGTTCATTATTGGACAGGTTCTTTAAAAAAGAACATAGTCATAAGAACCACAAAGAGCTGAATTATTTATAAATGACTAGTTAAGAGCACTACTAAATAAAAATAACTTTTATCTATCTTAAAAAAAAAAGCTGAACGGGATCTGCACTAATGACAAAAACAGGTGCGTAAATTTATCAACAAAATACTATAGACGAAAATAATACTATTATTTTTAATTACATGGTTCTCAAGTTTTTCGAAATCTTTCAGAGTTTCTTTCTGCTGAACACAAAAGAAGATATTTAGAAGAATCCTGGTAATCAAACTGTTGACGGTAGCCATTGGAAGTCAATGGCTACCGCCAACTGTTTGGTTACCCACATTCTTCAAAGTATCTTCTTTTGTTTTCAGCAGCTGAAAGAAATTCATAAAAACATTTGGAAAAACATGAAGGTGAATAAATGATTAATTTTGGGGTAAATTATACCTTTAAGGAGTTATTTTTATCAAATTATTTTAGTACAGTGTTCCATTTCCATTGGTGGAGGAACCACAACCGAGCATCATAAAAATCATTGGTTCTGGGATTCTTTTAAAATTACAACTGCTTTAGAACCGTATTTGGCATAAACTAAGGAGTAGTTTGAAAACTAAACACTGACATAGGCTTACATAAGTATGCCAGATTAACCATATGGGCATTTGGGCACATGCCCGTATGGGCATCATGCAAGGCAGTATAAATATTTTCAATTGTGCAATGGCCAAAGACGGCCAAAAACAAAGAAAGAGGAATACTTGGAAACTAAGAGGGATTGCTGACATCAGCCAACAAGGAAAATAGTTTCTGGAGAAATTATTACTACATTTTATCTTTGTAAAAGATTACAAACTGAGAATGTGTACATTAGTTTTTCAAGAAACGAGGAATGAGTCTTTTTTTTTTTTTTTTTGCTGAGGCAGCATGTATTAATTGAAATTAAAAGAATAGTTCAACCAAAAGTGAAAATTCATTTATTCATGTTGTTCCAAACCTGAATGAGTTTCTTTCTTATGCAGAACACAAAAGAAGATATATCAAAGAATTTTGAAGAACCAAACAGTTGTTGGTCCCCATTGACTTCCATAGGGAAATAAATACTATGGAAGGCAATGGGGACCATCAGCTGTTCAATTACCTGCATTCTTCAAAATATCTTCTTTTATGTTAAAGACATAATTGAATATTGAATACCCAAGACGTGTTTTGAATGGGGAAAAATGCAACGCTCAATATGGCCGCTCTATCAAATGAAGCCCCGCCTTCTGAGCCAAAGAGCCAATTGCTAATCGGTAAAGTCAGCGCGTCACTGCATCTGCTGTTAGAAGTCGCGGTTGCTATAGAAACAGTCGCTGCTCTGAGACGTGCGCCTAGGACTGCGCATGCGGACTGGTGGGTCTAGCCTGAGAAATAAGCTTTTTTAAATGCGATTTGAGCAAAATGAAAAACATCAATGATACAGTTGTTGTCAGATTTCATTGGTGATTTAAAAATGAAATTGGATCGTAAGCTTGGCGACCAGTTTTGGAGAATTTGATGTTTCCCCATTCAAAGAGATAGGAGCTGCACTTGCATGCCCGAGAGGCGTTTCAAAGATGGCCAGTGACATGACTTGCCTTAAAGGGACTTTGGTTAAACATAAGAAAGAAACTCATACAGTTTTGGAAGGACATGAGGGTAAGTAAATTAAAAGTGATTGAAAGTGATTCCAATGATATCATTGCTGTGTGCCGTTATCATTACAGTTGTGGTTTGGATTTAGATTGATTTTTAAAACTATAAAACTTTACAGTGATTGTCCCTGGTGTGAACGGGCCTTTAATCTGTATTTAACTTAAGTGTAGATTTGCAAATGGTATGATATGAATTCAATTAATTATTCATTATTTCATTAAGTTTAATAGTTAAAAAACATGAAAGAAGCTACTAAACACACACACTCAAGCCCGCACCGAATAAAAAAGGCCCCAGGTTAATCGCATAAGTATGTGTTGAATTTGATTGTCATGAGCTAATGTGATGAAATGATCCCGTTCCACTGAAGAGTGTTGAACACACGGCCTGAGTAGAGTGCTTAGACGCTGGGGGGTTGTTGGCATGGCAACGGCCGCACACTCCCGTTCTAGCGCTACTTAAGCGATTAGCGTACACACTTGTGCTGCAGAGATTACACGCTGAGACACAGCGGCATTCTGCCACAAGCACTCATACACACACACACACACACACACACACACACAATCAAACCTTCAACTTTATCTTACTGTAGATATCTGATTGAATTACATTAGTGTCAGTCTTTTATTATACCACAACATTTTGGGACAATACTGTGGTGGTTCACAGCTATATTTATATCTATATATGTGATGGTTTTATACAGTAATAGAACATGTAATATTATGGTTTGACACACTAATATGTTTATCCTTAATATATTTCTGTGGTCAGATTTGATTGTCAAATTCCATGCAAGGTCAAAATGACTGTTTGTGTGTTTAAATGGAATAGATATCATTGTTATGTTCATATTCATATTATACTGAATACAAAATGATAGTCTAGATATTGTATACATTATTAAACACTGAATAGATTATTAAATTCTAAATATTAATAGTCAATGTAGTGTGTGTGTGTGTATGTATATATATATATATATATATACACACACACATACATACATACACACACACACACACACACACACACACACACACACACACACACACACTCAAAATGAGGGTTGATATATTATATACATTATTAAATTAGATTACTAAACTCTAGTTATTATTAATAGACAATGTAGTGTTTTTTCCCCACCCAAGATTCCATTAATCATGTTTGTAATGTCTTTAAATATTATATATATATATATATATATATATATATATATATTAGTGCTGTCAAATGATTAATCGCGATTAATCGCATCCAAAATTAAAGTTTTGTTCACATAATATATGTATGTGTACTGTGTGTATTTCTTATGTATATATAAATACACACACATGCATGTATATATTTCAGAAAAATATGTTATTTTTATATAATAAATATATTTATTTATAATATCAATTATATGAATATACATGTAAAGACATGTAAATATTTTCAAAATATATACTGTAAATATACACAGAACACACATATTATGCAAACAAAAACTTTTATTAACTATGTACAGTATATATATTATAGTGCTGTCAAAGTTAATGCAAATTCATTTTAACGGCACTAATTTTATTAAAGGGGTCATATGACGTTGCTAAAAAGAACATTATTTTGTGTATTTGGTGTAATGCAATGTGTTTATGTGTTTACGGTTCAAAAAACACTTTATTTTCCACATACTTTACATTATTGTTGTTGCTCTATGCTCCGCCTTTCTGAAGCGCGCCGATTTTTACAAAGCTCATCGTTCTGAGAAGCAAGGCGTGCTCTGATTGGCCAGCTATCCAGTGCGTTGTGATTGGCCGAATACCTCAAGCGTGAGACGGAAATGTTACGCCCCTTACCGTATTGTGATGCTGTGTCCCGGCGCGATGACACAAAAAATATAACCCATTACAAACGAGGCATTTGTTGCATCCAGTGGGGACATAATTACTGAATATAATGACTTATACTGTCTGCATTTGTGATTGGAGAAATGACAAAAAACAAGCACTACTCTACACAGCTCAAAAGTTTGAATAGTCAGTGGCAAATTCTTTAAACGAGAATACGTACTTACAGGCTGCGAGTCAGAAGCGCCAGACTGTCCTTGCAAAGTTGGAATTGCCCCACTTTATAGAAACAGTCTTTGAGAACAGCTGGCAGGCTACTCCCAGATTCAGGAAATAGTCCTCCAATAAAATGCGATGCACACACTCGAATATTTGGGTTGAACTGTTCTGGAACAGTGTTGTAAACACAACTTAACCGCTGATTTCTAGTTGTGTCCTCTTTTGGAAGCCCAAACAAAGTAGTTTCACTTTCATAAAGAAAGACAACATCTCCAGGACATGGCGCCGGCGGCAGCAACAACACTACAGCAAGAATAAAAGTCCCGCCGTCTTTCTTTGCATATATGTTTTGCAAATCTCCCCACACCGTGGCGTAGACATGTGGGGCGTGTTTGAATGAGCCGTTTTAGGAGGGCGTGGTCGAGTCTTAACTTTTATAAAGAATATCTCTTTGGTTTTGAGACTTTAGTCTTTGCAACTTCAGGGATCTTATCTATGCACAAACAGCTTGTAACACTCAAAGAGAAAGGAAAACTTGAAATCGCATCATATGACCCGATTGACAGCCCTAATATATATATATATATATATATATATATATATATATATATATATATACTGTATATATATGTGTGTGTGTGTGTGTTTGAATTATTATAAACTATGTGTATATATATATATATATATATATATATATATATACATACATACATACACACACACACATTTATATCTACACATACAATTAAAAAGAATAATACATTTATTTTTACTATATATAGTAAAATATTTAAATAAAATTGTATATGCACTTTTATATGTTTATTTATACTAATTATTTTGTCTTTTTTACTTTTTATTTAATATTTTATTACTGATCCATTCTTTATTTATCTATCTATCCATCCATCTATCATCTACTAAATTAAAAACGAGCATAAGAAAATTCAGACTGACTTTCAGTGTTGTGAAAAATAAATTTGTAATTAGTTATTTATTAATAAAATAGTTGTTATTTTCCTTTGGAATTATCCTAAAAACACAAACTAGTCAAATATCCTTGAGTTAACCTGATTAAGCAATGACCTTTTTGCTGTTAAAAATAGTAACCTGGATGTCCTAGTGGTTGGCAGGCAAACAGGAAATGGTGTTATCCACTTCAGACACACAGGACAGGTTGTTTCTACTGTACCAGTCGGTATCGCAACGCTGCTCTCCCTTTAACACACAGCGTTTTGTTTCCCTTCCTCTCTTGAATAATTGCTTTGATTACACAAGCAAGGAAACTCTTTAAATCTGGCCCCGCTGTTTACAGAAGAGTTGTTGGAAGATATGCAAATCTGCTTTTGCAAAATGAATATTTGCATAGAGACTCCCTAGTGCAGAAAAGAGGAAACGCAAAGCGGCTCATGTGTCTCTTTGAGTTGTTGTAAATTATGCATTCATTTATTTGATTCGAACAAGTCTGTTCAGCCAAAAGAAACAAAAGAAAAAGTGCCACAATGGATTTGAATGAACTAACTTTACAATATTTATGTCTACAGAATAAATATCTACAAAATCTCTTGTAGCCATAGTCACAATCCCATAAGAAATAAAAATAACAAATGAGATCTTATGTTTTTTGTTTTGCTTCTAAAAAGCAATAATATTAAATGAAGCAAATGTCAGATGTTTCTCCTGAAAAAAACAAAACAAAAAAAAAACAACTGTAATCAAAAGTCAGAAATCTTAGTATGAACTCAAATGTTATACAATAATAATACCTTTTAAACCATAATATATTTACCACAAGATATATATTTTACAAAGTAATCACAGTTGTTATAGTGGCTGTAGTTAGTAGACAGTTAGCAGGCAACCAGTGTGCTAGTTAAAAGAGGAAAATAAATAATAGGGACACAAATACGTGTCCTGTTTACATGGAAATGGCCAGAGTCTCTGATGACTGCTTCTGTTATTAAAAAAAGTGTGGTGACAAATTTAAAGTGTATCTGTAAAAATAGTTGCTCTATTCCTGTCTGTAAAACATCAAGCAGAACGACAGACACAATAACACAGGGACAGAGCAAAGACATTTTCAAACACACTGCAAAAAATCCAGTTTACTCACTGTTTGTTCGCTCCAATTTAACCATAAATCATAGTCCCTTTAATTATAATGTAATAACTAATACTAACTTGCTTAGACTCTGAAAAGACTTCACAAAACCCACTGTTTAACTTAAAAAAGGGGTAACACTTTAGCATAGGGACCAATTCTCACTATTAACCAGTTGCTTATTAGCATGCCTATTGTTAACATATTGGCTGTTTATTAATACTTATAAAGCACATATTCTGCATGAGCATATTCAACGCTATCTCACGACCAATTTGTGCGTATTTTACGAGGTGGCTAATTCGTACGAATTCGTACGACCTCACTTGTATGATTTTGTACGATTTGTCTAAACCCCAGTGATGGGTAGGTTTAGGAGCGGGGTTAGGTGTAGGTCATTCGTCCAAATTCATACGAATTGTGAAACTCGTAAAATATGTACGATTTGGCAAAAAACGTATGAATTTGTGAGGTCGTACGAGTGACTTCGTAAGAATTTGCCACCTCGTAAAATATGTACGAATTGATCGGGCTGGCATATTCTACATCCCTAATCCTACCCGATACTTAAACTTAACAACTACTAACTATTAATAAGCAGCACATTAGGAGTTTATTGAGGAAAAAGTCATAGTTAATGGTTTGTTAATAGCAAGAATTGGACCTTAAAATAAAGTGTAACCAAAAAAAGGTTGCATTACGGAAGTAAAATGTGTTTCAAACTCCACTTCTACCGATGGAATAAGCTGAAGCAATTGTATATGTAAATGTATAATAATCGTATCACAATACAGTCTCTGAAAATCTTATGCAATGTTGCTTTTCTGGTAAAGGTTATCTAGTTTTAAGGATTTATTTTAGGAATTATCCAGTAGCTATTTACAGGAAACAAGTCAAATATATTGATTTATGCTGTTGTTTACTTCTGACTTTTATTTATTTATGATATTTATTTATATAGGTAAAATATCTCTTCAAGATACAACTTATTAAATGAATCCTCTTCAACAAAAAGATGACCTTTCCTTAAAAAAATTATATTTTGTTAGTAGTATTATTGGCCTTAATTAATAAATTCAAAATGATATATTTTTAAATCAAATATAAATCAATAACAAATTTAGTTTTATTGCAGTTCGCATAGTTATTATGAGATTTGTTTGGCTTATTCTTGCATATTGGTATATTAAAAAAAGTCGGTACAAAATTTACTTTAAGCCTTTATTCATACAAAAAAATCCAATTGTTGGCCCTACCCCTGTCTGTCTGTGTCTCTCTCTCTCTCTCTCTCTCATTCTGTCTTTGTTTACTCAAATCCTCCGTCAGGGCAGAGATCACACCCTCGTGAGTGGTATCATGTGTTATTGAGTGAAGCAGTCGTGACGTAACAGGGCAGAGACAGTATTTGGCTCTCAGAGTCAAGCTAACAGTCAGCAACCACGCTGAGAACTTCAGTAATGTGAATTCTGCTGATGCTAACGTACAGTTTTGTGTGAACGGTGCACAACGCATCGATTAATGTGTTTTTGTCTTTCTGTAACACGTAACTAACTAGCACTTCTCTCTGTGGAGATACTGCGTACAATTATGCAGAAAGCAGGATGTTTAGGCACGTGTAGATGCTAAAATGCAGGAACTGACTTCTCGTTATATACATTCGTAATGCATATATGAATATTTTATGTGGCTGACACCATGGGGCAGGAAGTAGGAAGATGTTTGAGAGAGGAAGTCTATTAAATGGCATATTCATAAATCTTTGGATGTATACTGCTGTTTGAAATGAGCAGATGTATGTGGGTCAGAGACGAAAAGGGGTTTTTAAAATACTACTACTACTACTACTACTAAAAAGTTTAATACAGCTTTAATTTTTTTTCGTACAATAGAATGCATCCTGTTTATTTTTTTCTGACTAAAAAATAATGACTATCATACATTTTTACCATGATTTACCGAAAAAAAAATCTTGTCAGGCATATTTAGAACAAGAATCATTAGATGACATTAAAAGACTCTATTTAAGGATCACAGTGCAGCCCCAAAATATTAATACATTTTTATTTTAAATCTTTGACAATATCCTTCTAACCACTAGGTTTTACCCTTTTGATAGCAACACATTTTTAATCATTTAAAGTGCCCCTATTATGGGTAATGAAAGGTTCATATTTTGGTTTTGGGAGTCCCCAACAACTGGTTGGCATGCATGCAAGATCAAAAACACTTTCATTGTCTAATAATATGCATTTATTTTTTACCTTATTTGCTCAACGACTCCCAAATGATTCACTCAGCGATTCTTTTTTCCAAACCCCTCTTTTGCGTGACGCTAATCTGCGGTGATTGTTCCGATTGGTTGATTTCATTTCCATGTAATGCCTGATAAGGCAGCTTTTGTGAGTGCAGTTTGCTGCTTTGTGTACAGCCGTTACCAGGGAAACAGCTATTTTTACCGCTCCAAAAGCGGCACCTTGTGACAAAGAATGAATTTGCATTTTCATTCAGACCAACGCAAAATTTCATGTTGACGTCAACGTGAAACAGCTTGGGATTTGTTTTAAAAACAACTCGTTTCAATGATTCAGAGTTGACTCTTTCTTTTGAGAGACAATAACTTTATACATGGTGCACTTTCAGATTTAAAAATTTGCAGGATGTTTTCATTCATTTAGAGTTGTGTTACACACTGCATGAAAGGTCATTTTCAAAAATCCATAATAGGGGCACTTTAAAATGTAATACAATTTAGGGCCAGTTTTACTAAAGAGCGCAATTCCAAAACAGCACCGATGGGCGTGGAAAATTCTGTGGGTGATTTACTGACAATGCGCAAATTAAAGAACACAGATGCAACATCTCATTTCCATAATGAACAATGCAGTCTACCAAGCGCAGCGCAAATTAGCTTAAGAATATGTTTGGATTCTTCTGGCATTCCAAATAAATTAATACGTGTGGAAAAAAACCTCTCCCTTCTAGCAACAACAAATGCAGCCATTTCAAGCGCAAAATAGTTTAAGACATGCTGCTCTTAAATAAAGGCGCAAATATCAGTAATAGTTAGTAAATCGCATTGCATGATTCATTTTAATACTCTCCTCTCATAAATTTCGCATCTGAAAGGGAAACTCCTACAAATTCATATTCAATAAGGTCAGGCGCAAAAATAACTGTGTCCATGCCTTTTCAGCGCTAATTCTTCACTGCGTGTCTTTAGTAAATCCTGACAGTACTATTTTAGCGCCAAAAGACAGTTTTTGCTGCCACAAGCTGTTAGTAAATCTGGCCCTTAGTATTATAACTTATTCTTTTGTATATTCTAATTAGTAGAGGTCAGAATAAATGTTGTTTCATTTTTACATAAATATAAGATGTTATACTAAATGGCGATGGAATATTATTTCACCCATATTTTGTCATTTTATTTTCACAAAAGTTATTTGAAACATCAAAGTAGACACTTTACTTGCATTTAATATGCTTTCTATGTATATAAAACCACTTTTGTAAATTTAATTTGATGCAAACACAAAAATGGGGCATTGCATCTTTGACCCATGCATAATGGGGTACAAATGAGAAAATAAAGAGCTGTAATATTAATTCAAATATTAATAGAGATTATTATTACTTTAAAAGCCACACACACACACACACACACACACACTCCTGTCAGTCGTGCACATGGTAGATACTATCAAACAGCAACATAATGCATCAGTTCCAGACGCAAAAGTGTGGAATTGTCTGTGAATTTGAATTTATAGTATGAAAAATTCATTACACCTCTTTTTTCTTGATCTGTTTCAGCTATTAAAGAGAAATACGGTGACTGGACTGAGTTTCTCATCAAAGAGCTCACAGGTTCACGGACAGCACCGGCAAACCTGCTTGAAGGGGTGAGGATGAGATTTGTGTGTATTTTACATTCATATGTTAAGTGTGCAAAAGTAAGTGTTCTTAACATTAACAATCAACAAACCTGTAAATGCCTAATCAACAGCGCAAGTGCCAAACATCATACATAGATAAGTGACAGATAAATTAGTGTCAAAATACCACAATGCTGCATGTTTATTACTACTTTTGGATAGTAACCCACCAGTTAAAAACCACTGAATAATGGTGAAAGGAAAAATGGAATGGGCTTTAATCAGGATAGATGGCGTATTAAATTTGTTGTGAATAAAAACAAGAGTATAATGTAAAAGATCATGTGACAGGCTTGTGCAACAAAACAACATTTCCTGTCATTGTGATAGCAAGACAATGGTAGTTATGAAAAAGACAGATAAAGCAAGAATTACACACCTAATGTCGGGCTTTACTTTTTTTTTTTTACTGGTAACATTATAATAACTTTCATTAATCATGAACAAACATTATATAATGCTTAACAGATCATTAGTTAATATATATTTACATAGCTAGAAATATGAGAATATGCTTGTTAATGTTTACTAATGTACTTATTAAACATTATCTAATGGTTAACAGTTTATTAAATGAAAACTGAAAGTCATTAAACTTTCAATTCATATAATCCTGCACTTTTTAAAAATCTTCAAATGATTTTGACAAACGGTTTACGAGTAAAAGCTTCATTAATAAATTATTAACAAACATTATATAATGCTTAATGGATCATTAGTTAAAGTTTACAAAAGTTATTCAACTTTCAATTCAAAAAATCTTCTAATGATTTATATACAATTATTACAAGTTTATTTGTTAATGTACTTTTGAATGCTAACAAATGACTCACATATTATTTAATGCTCTTTTTTTTTACATTTATGAATGTTGTGAAAAAACAGCTTAATTAGTCATTTTAAGAACTTATTCATATAGGTGAACATTATTAACTCGATCAGTCTGTAAAGGTCATATATTTGGTCTTCGTTTGTTGTGTATAATTCTACTATTTTCACATCTTAACAAATCATTTATTAATTATTTGTTCATGTTTTTTGCAGTACCCAATCTAAAGTAGAAACTATTCATAATTGTAAATGTTTATATATGTTTACTAATCTTTCACTGTCTTTATGGGCATTGAACTTTTAGCTGCTGTAACAACATTTGTGTAAAGGTTAGTTACATTTAGCTAAATGCTTGCTAAAGCCGTAACAGACATTGTAGTTGGGTCCAAAACATGCTTTTATTGGCTCAACACTGATATTAGCATACTACTGTATATCATAAACAGGATAATCCTTGAATCATTCATCAGGAGGAGAAAATAAACCTTTTTTTTTTTTAAGAAAATACTTCATTTATCAAAACAATGTAATATAAACAGATTGAGATTGATAGTAATCTTATATCTCTTATATCAAATTAATCCCTGTACACTTTTGACCCCTTAACCAACCTTTTAAACCAGTTCACACACCAAACCTGTCCCTAACCTTACCCGTATCACACCTCAATAGCAACAAAAGGACATTAACAAAAGCTTTTAATAATTGCATAAAACGTGTTCAAATCATTGCAGATTGTCAAAGATTGTCAAATGAAATTGTCAAACAATTTACTTGAATGAATAATATTATTTCTTTGTCTCTCTTTTTCTCTCACCTTAGCCATTAAAAGGTAAAAACACAGTGGATCTGATTGTGGTAGGCTGTATTTTGGAGGTGCGGGATGCCTTTGAACCCAGGGTGTACTGGGCAGCACGAGTCCAGTGTAACGTCGGCGGACGTTTATGCCTCAACTATGTTGGATTAAATGATTCAGCCTACGACATGTGGATGTTCTACCTTGATACCAGGCTCCGCCCCCTCGGCTGGGCCAAAGAGAATAATCTACCATTGAAACCACCCACAGGTGAGAGTATGAACCTGTATTTGATCTTTATAAATATAGCCAGTGTTAATCCACTGCATTATTAAGTTGAATTGATTTAAATAAGTGTAGACTAAATGTAAATGAAAAATAATAAAAATTAAATTTTATAAAATGAACCATGCCCTCTACTAATCTTTCTCAAATATTCATTCAAAGTTTTGAGCTGAAGCAGTGCAGTTCATTGTCATGCATTTTTCTTGAGGCTTCCCCTCCCGTATGCAAATTGTTCCATTGCACAATTGCCAAGTTCTACGTGCAGCCTGTCTGGCTTCCTCACTCTAATTATCATGGATCTGAATTCACATTTCCCTAAAGGAAACGTTGCAAATAAATTCAAAAACTTGTTCAGACATGTTCTCTCATGATCTTGCCTTTCTATCAGATGTGCTTTTGTAATGTATAAGGAATAACTGATGATGACAGTTACATTTTTGAAAATTCAATTTAATGAATTCAGTGGGCAGTCAGAAATCGGTTATTCAACTTACATGTTTATCTCAAGACATTTTTCAGGCTGCTGCTAGTTCAAAAGCATTGCTGTAGAATTTGTATTGATGACTGTTTCTAAGCAGTTATTTTGAGAAGAAAGAGTGATTGGGTGTGTGTCATTACCTGTGTCTGCTGTGGCTCTTAGCACTGTTGAGAGGCAGCAATGCCACAAATAGCTAAGTAATTAGTTTAACTACATTTCTCAGAAGCAAGGTGTTAGCATCACTTTAAAAAACAAAAACAAAAAAACAGGTAGCTGTTTAGTAGAAAAACTATTTTGGTTACATTGCATGATGGATGGATGGATAGAAGTACAAAATGATAGATGAATGGATGGATAGAAGTACAGAATGATGGATGGATGGATAGAAGAAGTACAGAATGATGGATGGGTGGATTGATGGATGGATAGAAGTACAGAATGATGGATGGATGGATAGAAGAAGTACAGAATGATAGATGGATGGATGGATGGATGGATGGATGGATGGATGGATGGATAGAAGTACAGAAGGATGGATGGATGGATGGATGGATAGAAGAAGTACAGAATGACAGATGGATGGATAGAAGTACAGAAGTTTGGATGGATGGATAGAGTACAGAATGATGTATTTATGGATGGATAAAAGTACAGAATGATGGATGGATGGATGGATAGAAGTACAGAAAGATGGATGGATGGATAGAAGTACAGAAAGATGGATGGATGGATAGAGTACAGAATGATGGATGGATGGATAGAAGTACAGAATGATGTATTTATGGATGGATAGAAGTACAGAAAGTTGGATGGATGTATAGAATACAGAATGATGGATGGATAGAAGTACAGAATGATGGATGGATGGATGGATAGTAGTGCAGACAGAGCGATAGACAGAATGAAAGAATGATAAAACGCTGGGCAGGATGGACAGAGGGATGAGTAATTGGCTGAATAAATTTGGATGGATGAAAATAGACTGATAGGTGGATGGATAATTGGATGAATAGTTGGTTAAATCGATGGATGGATGGAAGGTTGGATGAATATATAAACTATGTGGATGGATGAATATATAAAAACACTTTGATGAATTGATAATTGGATGATAAATGGGAGAATATTTGGTTAAATGGATGGATGGAGTGATGAGTGGAGGATGGTCGGATGAATAAATATTGGGTGGACAGTTATGTGTATATACAGTATGGATGATGGATGGATTGATATGGATGGATGGACGGTGTTGTGTCGCGGAGCCAATGATAGATTTCTTCAATGTGGTCAATGAAGCTCGAGAAGCAGAGATGTCAAAATAAGACTTTATTAAACATTACTTTACAGCCTCCTATTGGTTGGAGGTGGTCACATGAGACATATATCAAAGTTGTTTACTTGAAAGTGAAAGTGAAAGTGACAGTGACCTGACATACAGCCAAGTATGGTGACCCATACTCGGAATTTGTGCTCTGCGTTTACCCCATCCAAAGTGCACACACACAGCAGTGAACACACACACCGTGAACACACACCCGGAGCAGTGGGCAGCCATTTATGGATTACGAGTCTCTAACCATTAGGCCACGACCCCCCACCTTGTACCTGTCATATGGAAATCATATGACAATCACCCTGGAAATCACCCAAAGTTCATCGGGTTATTTAAAGTTATTTAAGTGCCCCTTAAGACTCACAATCTGTATTAAGACATCCAGTATTGTAATAATCAGCATATTGATCAGTCTATTGATTACTTTGATAACCATACATAATATTTTAAGTAAGATAATACTATATTGAGCAAATAACATAATATATAGTAAAATTACACAATAATGGATGGATGGATGGATAGATGAGCTTTTTTCTCTCTTTCTCTTTCAGATCTGTGTGATTTGAGGAGCAGCTCAGAATGGACCGAAGCTTTAGATGAAGCCACAACTGAAGCCTTGAAAAGTCCCCTTCCACTGGAGGTCTTCAAGGTATGTGTGTTTTGGGAAAGTTAGAGCAATGTTTTACACAAAGCTCTTGATAACTGTCACAACTGATATCTGTATGTGTGTGTGTTTCAGGATCACGCTGACCTGAGCACACACTCCTTTAGGGCAGGAATGAAGCTTGAAATGGTGTCACCCAAGGAACCCTTCCACATCTGCCCTGTGTCTGTAACTAAAGTACGCTTTTTCACACACACACACACACACACACACACACTAGATGAAGGGTTATTATGCTAGAGGTTGTAATTACTAGCCACCTACCCTGACATCAGTCTCTCTCTGTCTCACACACGTCTCTCTGTTCTGCAGGTCCATAATGAATACTACTTTCAGATCACAGTTGATGACCTCACAGCTGAAGCCACGCCCACTCATGTGGTGTGTTACGCTGACTCGCCGGGCATCCTGCCAGTGCAGTGGTGTCTGAAGAATGGTGTTGGACTGGAGAGGCCACAAGGTGGGTGTGACAGTGTTAATGTGATTTTTGCTCTATTAAATTCATATTCACTTAACACGAGTCTTTATCAAAGCTGTTTGCCTGTTATCTCAATTTTATTTTCAGTTTAGTGTGCTTTATTGGTTTGGTATGGTTTGTACTGCCAAGGCATTTGCACTGCTGAAGCAGATAATGAAATTAGTAAAAAACATTGAAAAATAATAATAATGGAAAATAAAGTCAGAAATATAAATAAAGTATAAAGAATAAGTGTGAATGTTAATATAAAATAATAAAAATCTAATGACATTACCTGTCATTACATACATATATATATATATATATATATATTATGCTAGACATTACATACAAATATATATATGTATGAAGAGTTCAGATGCAAAAACCTCCAAATGCCATCTGAAATTTTCTTCTAAAATGAGCATTTTTATCAGGCTCCTATATTTAGGTTCAGTAATTTTACTCTAATGGCAATATATAGGTCCTTTTCTATGCAATTAAAGTGAAATAACTGAACATAAATATTAAATAAAAATGCTCATTTTAGAAGAAAATTTCAGATGGCATTTAGAGGTTTTTGCATCTGAACTCTTCATATATAAATCGTTTGACATCATGCTGTCAAACGATTAATCGCAATTAATATAAATATAAAATATTATTTGTTGTATTATTTTATTACAACAAACAATAGTTATTTATTATAATATTTATTATTATTATTTATTATAATAGGTATTTGTTGTGTGTCTATATATTTGTGTGTGTGTGTGTGTGTGTGTGTATATATATATATATATATATATATATATATATATATATATATATATATATATATATATATATGTCAGTCATCTGTCGTGTGTCATGTGTTTCCCGCCCTCTTGTGTCCTTGTACGGTTTTTCCTGTCCTTGTTAAGTTTGATTATGATTTCGTCCAGATGTGTGTGTTAATTATCCAGTGTATATTAGTTCCTGCCCGTTCAGTTCCTTTTCGTCTGGTCTGGTCAAATCTAATAACATATTACCTATTTTTATATTTATACTATTTCTATATAACATCAGTACTACTACTGCTACTGCTACTACTAATAATAATCAAAATATATCAAAAAAATATATCTGTAGCAAATCAGCTCGAAAGGAAAAGGTATATAAATAATTACAATTTATTATGATTAATTACAATTATTTATATCAGCTGACAGTAATAACTGTAGCAGAATTAAATTGCCATCAACTAATCAGCGAACATTCAGTGTAAGTTCATATCAACTCTAAGAAAGGATATTTACGTGGCCACAGAAAATACTTTTCTATTAATGCATTAGAGCATGTAGCGAGGGTCAAAATCGTAACGAGACATTCATTTGCAAGGCAGAACCAGAAACTCATGTAATTTGTGCACACAACTTTTATTAACTAAACGCTAACACACATAACTAATCTAAACAAACAAACAAACAAACATACACCCACGCGTACATGCAAAGGGGAGCTAAAGTGGATGAATGAAGACAATAGAGAAACCAGAGACTGCAGTTATGGAAAAATGAGTCAGAACCACCTGAGTTAAAAACCATCAGTGCTGTTTTACAACGGGGTCTAGTTGCATTGCCTTGGTCGTTGAACGTGTGTCTGGATGCAGTCTCGGATGAAAGTTATGATGGTTTGAAGGTTTGGTGGTGTTGGAGTTCTTCAAGTTCTTCCGGGTTTGAAGGGTGATGAACTCCAAAAGATGTTATTCTGGCTCGGTGGTGATTGGGAGTAAAAAAGAGCTAAGAAAGAGATCTGCTGAGATCCGAGGATCTTTGGTTGAATGGAAAGTCAAGGCCGCAAGGCCTGGTGCAAAAACTTAAGGGTTGCTGAGGAGCTCACATCCTCCTCATCCTCTTAGGATCTAAAATAACCACAGACTGCAAGGCTCACTGATGTGAGAGCTTTATCTAATATAGAGGTCACACCTCTGGGCTGTCAAAGAGCCAATAGTGACTTTCACTGGTGTCAAAAGTATTCACATTCATTACTCAGGTAGAAGTATAGATACTAGGGTTTAAAAAGACTTCTGTAGAAGCTGAAATATCAACTCAAGCTTTTTACTCAAGTAAAAGTGTAAAAGTACTGGTTTCAAAACTACTTAAAGTATAAAAGTAAAAGTAATGTAAGGAAAAAAATGCCATTAAGGACAAAAGCTTAGGCCGCGCCCCAGGGGCCTATTGTGCACTACCCCACCTCCTCAAAAAAACATTTTTCTAAAGGCCATAATGACTATAATGTTGTATTAAAATGTTAATGTTGAAAAATTTGGGTTGCACTAGGCTACCTGTTTCAGCCGCATATATGCCCATTAAAAATTAACGCATTTTAGTACAATGCAAATACATTAAAGAACCATATATGTGTACTACTGAGCATTAACGTGTTTCATGGAGCGGAAGATATGATGACTAGTTTCCTATAAGTATTGTAATGGTGCAAAAAGTCAAACTTCAGAGGAATGTCATCATTAACCTTTATTGGAATGTAAATGTACACCCAAGCTTAGCTGCAGGAATCTGTGAGGGCAACGGACAAAAAAATTGCTGTACCCAGGGCAGGCTTAGTAACAATTACCCTTGTATGGTTGTCTATATACAGGGGTGCACATACGTTTTTCAGCCTGGTTCTCATATGAGCACCTGGAGATTTGGTTTGGTCCTCACACAGGCCATGGCATGTAGTGTGACCCATAAACTATAACTATAAAAAAATTAATTAATAATAGTGATAATAATATTATTGCACTTCATTTTTTATATATATATATATATATATATAAATTAACTAACTAAAAAAAATAAACTAAATAATCAAGTGTGATAATACAAATGCAATTATTTCATAGTAAACTTAAAAATAAAATGTTAATATTTTTATTATTATCATTATTTTAATTTTAATTTTCATCATTTTCAAACGTAAAATCAGCGAGCTTTTATTTTGGCGGGTTGCCGGCAAGTAAGTATTATGCGCTTCCGGGTTTAGCGCTGCTGATGGAATTGCGTCAGTGTATGAAATGTCACAGACAGTTTTGCTTTGAAAACGGCAGCGGTAGACTAGATTATGCTTTCAGTTTGGATAGAAATCTTATACAGTACAGTTTGTCGATCTAAAATGGTCAACCATGTCGGTACGCAAATGCGCTGTCAAAACTTATTTACGCAGCGCATTTTTAATTTTGGTCGTGCATGCGGACCTGCGGACCACTTATGTGCACCCCTGTCTATATACAATAAACATTAGTGCTGTCAAAATTAATGATTAATCCAAGTGATTAATAAACTCAATCCTGATACCTTCCTGGTTTGTACTATGCTCAATTCTATAGCTAATGGCAACAATGTCACATTTAACTAGAAGATGTAACAAACACTTTGGACTCAATCCTGTATGTACAACAACAGGGTAATCTACATCAGTTACATTTCGCTCGAGTTCTCTTCTTGAGTCTCTGCCACGGACATCTTCGTACTGACAAGCCGAAATGAAATAGGAGTAACGAGGCTATTTTTAAAATGTAAGGAGTAGAAGTAAAAAGTCGGCTGAAAAATAATTACTCCAGTAAAGTATAGATACCCAAAATTTCTACTTAAGCAAGGTAACGAAGTATTTGTTCGTTACTTGACACCTCTGGTGACTTTCAATTTTGGAGGGAAAGTTTAGGACTCTTTGTCTCTGAACATGGTCATTTGCATATGGAATTTGCCTGGGGTTAATGCAAAAACTACTAAAGATTCTTAGGACACTAATATGTTGCATAGGTATCAACATGTAATATTCATTCTCAATTAGATCATCCGAAGACGAATTCATAGATACTAAACATGGCATAGGTAAGGTTACATGAACGAGTGGTTCTATCGTAAGCATGCATAAAACAGTATACAATACACAAAACCATATTCAAGGAGGTCATACACAAAGACATGGGATATGCATGATAGGAAAGTCATAGAAAAATGTGTCTATGAATTAATGAAAGAAGTCATTTCCTATAGCAGTATGTGTCGGTTTTAGAGAGAACTGAGTAGGGAGGAAGATTCTCTCTACATACTTTTAGGTCATAAAGTTGATCTGATCCGGCAGGAGATCGTTCAGCAGACATACTGGCACCCAGTATGTGTATTGGGTGAGGGGTCTGTGACTATTTGTTAGTCTAATGACTAATTGATTTGTTAAATCTAATGAAAAATTGTGTGTCTGATTGGTCCAAATGCTACATATCAATATATCAAAAAATAATCAAGGCTAAAAGAAACATGAAAATAGAGTACAAATGATATAGTACAATCAAACTATATTTGCTCATAATATGTCTCTCTCTGTTTCTCTTCATCATGTCTCTATCTCATTTGTTTTTTCTCGATGTCTCATTTTCTGTCAGGTTTTGAGTCACAGGACTTCGACTGGGCAGACTATCTCAAACACACTGGTGCTGAAGCTGCTCCAGATGTGTGTTTCCCAAACGTAAGGCACTTTCTCTCGATGTTTCCCCCCCAGAGCTGCCTCATCTTCAGATGACCATGTGTGTGGTTTGATGGCATCTGAATGAGGCTTTGGGGATTTCTTCTTAATTAGATAAAATCTGATGACAGCGTGCCAACTGCTGGGTTTCCCCAATGTTGGTCACATTGACACACGCAAGGTGCCAAAACATTGATTGTTTTTGAGAGAAATACCCCTCGCCTCTTGTGTTTCCCGTGCCTCATAAAGTTCAAAGCTGACTATGAACAACATAGTCAGGAACTATAAATTATGATAATTTCCTGGCAAGGGATACACGTCCTAAAATATATAAGTTTATATACGTTTTTTTTTTTTTTTTTTTTTTTTAACAGTATAATATACAAATAAATACATAAATAAAAACATTGTGTAAGGACAATATGTACCTTTTTATTATTAAAATATTATTAAATAATATACTTACTTTGTATTAAGCTGACAGCATGTCTTCTGTCTACCTTATATTACCATTAGATACATAAATCAAAATAAATATTTGTAATTATTTAAAAATTTAAATTATTATGAGCATAAATATTGTCACAAATCAGCATTATGTGTGTGTGTGTGTATAATTATTATTATTAATTAATTATATATAACCAAAATAATAGGGATCATGCCAAATGCCTGTTATGTAGTACTGTCCTGAATAATCTTTATACATAAAAGATATATATTTTCATAAAATCAACATATTTTGTCTCAGGCTTTCTGCGGACCCCCTATCTCTGACATGTAAACTAAGGTTAATTAATGACATTAATTAATGTTTTGCATCATAAATGCTACTAGACACTCACAGCTGAAACACTGTGTTGACCAATCAGCATCCAGCACTGTAATTTTAAAGCTCATCAAATTCCACTAATTATATTGGAATTCAAGACAAAGGCTGTGACTGCAGGCTTTTTTGTTGTTTATTTTGCACCCATTATCGGATGTAAATGGTGATAAGTTGTATAAATCTGTTTGCCATTATTTTGGAGGATTCATTAAAACTTTTGTTTAAAAAAGCAGTTTTCATTGATTATGTATCTGCCTCATTATCCAGTTTGTTTGTACTTATTGTGATATGCATAGTTCTATGTAATTGGACACTTCTCCACTGACCTATTTTTCTGCGTTGTGTTGTGTGTGATCAGGCGTCCCAGAGCAGGGGCTTCTGTAAGGATATGTGGCTTGAAGCTGTGAATCCACTCCAACCTTCCGAACTCTGCGTCGCTCGCATCACTCAGGTCAAAGGTCGGCTTCTCTGGCTCAGACTGGAAGGTAGGAATGAATAGAGCACATACTGGATGTTGACCCTCTTTGTGTATTATTTAATAGAAATCTCTCAAGGCCATGATTTTGCAGTGAATACCAAAAGATACGACACACTGGCATGTTGTTGACATGGTTTTCACCTCTGCTCTCTGTCTTTGTTTTTAGGTCTGACTAAGCCGCAACCAGATTGCATAGTGGATGTTGAGAGTATGAATATCTTCCCTGTGGGATGGTGTGAAGCTAACGGCTATCCGCTAACACATTTACTAAAGACAGTCTGTGAGTGTCAAGTACTGATGGTTTCTTATATGTCTGTGACCGCAACATATGCTTTCAATCTGACTTGACTTTATAAAAAAGGAACATATTTAAATTCTGCAACAAATTTGGCTTTTTTTAGCCATGTTGGCGTGAAAAAAAGTTTTGGTTGCTAAAATGAAAATGTTAAAAAGCAATAATTCTGTTATTTATTTTAAAATGTCGATATTTTTTTTAAATAGATATTTAAATAGATAGCAATACTTTAATATTTAATTTAATGAAATATATTTATTATATTTATTCATACATGCATATCATTTACTATGTTGCCACAGCTAGATGACCTAGTAACAGCCAGTTAGAAAGTATTTCAGGGTTCCAACAATCATGAAAAAAGAGTGAATATCTATCAATTTTCAAGTGTAATTGTAAAAAAGTCATGGATGCTAATAACCAAAGTCCCTATAAGGCAAGTCATGTCACTCTGCGGCCATCTTTGAAACGCCTCTCGGGCATGCAAGTGCAGCTCCTATCTCTTTGAATGGGGAAATATCAAATTCTCCAAAACTGGTCGCCAAGCTTACGATTAAATTTCATATTTGAAATCACCAATGAAATCTGACAACAACTCTATCATAAATTTATTTTGCTCAAATCGTGTTTAAAAAAAGCTTATTTCTCAGGCCAGATCCACCAGTGCGCATGCGCAGTCCTAGGCGCGCGTCTCAGAGCGCCGACTGTTTCTATAGCAACCGAGACTTCTAACAGCAGATGCAGTGACACGCTGACTTTACCGATTAGGGATTGGCTCTTTTGCTCAGAAGGCTGGGCTTCGTTTGATAGAGCGGCCATATTGAGCGTTGCATTTTACCCCATTCAAAACCAGTGATGGGAATAACGGCGTTATTTTTTTCAGTAACAAGTAATCAAACGAATTACTGTTTCCCCCGATACAACGCCATTACCGTTAATGACAATAAAATGCGACGTTACTATAATTTATTATAATATTACTATAATTTTATTTTTCAGTTCATCTGAATGGATGTGCAGTGCAGGCTACCTGTATTTGATGTAGGCTACCGTAAACTCTAGTGTGAAGGCGCACGGCTCGCCGTCACTTCGTCTCACACACGCAAAGAAAGAGATAGAACGAGAGAGTCTTACACAACACGCAGAATTGACCCGCTACATGTAAACAATATTCTTTGTTGTATTTTCCTGTCAAAAATTCCTTTGGAATTCTTCAGCTTTTAAGAACTGCCGGTTTCTCTGCTAGTGGGCAGAACCAATGCGCAAACGGCAATCTCATTGGCTGGCGATCACCTATTATCGTCCCTGTTTTGATTTCAGCAAATAAATTCGAGCGAACGCAGACAACGTGATTGATATTGATGAACTCAGCAGCTCATTAATCCTTATTGCGTTTTATATTGTTATTAGTAGTAGAATTCGTAGTAGTTTTGTTATCTTATCAGTATTATTTTTAGTTTCCCTTTTTGTTATAGAAACCCTAAATGACAAACAATATCTTAAGCACCACCACCAGTTCTGTCAACATGACAAATATGCATTCAAACTTGGTTATTCTAATTACTAAAGTTCTATCATCATATAATGCTAAATTATCATATAATATCATATTACAATGCTTGACTGACTGATGCTAAGTGTCAGATATTTGTGCCATTTTACAAACATAAGCTTTATATATATATATATATATATATACTGTATATAATATAAAATAGTATATCAGATAATCAATATTAGTCTGGTGAGTAAACTAAAAAAGTTACTAGCCAATGGCAATTCTATTGCCAAGGTGTCCATAGAGGGTTGACAATATTTACAATAATATATTGAATTTGATAGGTGTCTCTCACATTAAAACATTAAAATAGTGTAGATTAGTGTACAATGTACATTTAATATTGGGGGCATCCAAGTTATTTGATATCTATATATATGTATGTGTGTGTGTGTGTGTGTGTGTGTGTGTGTGTGTGTGTGTGTATATATATATATATATTAAAAAACAACAACAACAAAAAATTATTTTAACATTAAGATGCAGCATAACACAATGTGAAAAAAATGGGTCAGAACACAATATTTTCTAAATCCACTGTATATTTTTTGTACACTGTACATTTTTTGTAGATTGTAAGAAAAAAAAATCTGTAGAAAAGCAGAAAACATTCCTTTAACCCTAAAACAAACCAAAACAAAAAACCTGTCAATATAGAAAATTCCTTCATATTAACACACTATTTTTGCAGATTTTCTTTAACTGTATTCATGCACTAAAATGTTTAATTGTTTATACATTGCTATTCGTAAATGCAATTTTTATTTTAAAAAAAACAAAAACAAATCTTGAATAGTAAAGCTGGAAAATTCTTGGAAATTCTCTGGTGAAAATTTTGAGAAATTTAAAATATTTACGGCAATGTGAAAAAGGACTTTTTACCAATGAGATCCGTGCAACCTGATGGCAATATACTGTACTGTAAACCACGACAACTTTAGTAAGACCTGTTGTTAGTCATTTATCGTGGATGGGAATAAAGTATTACAGTAATAACAACTCTCACTTTTACATAAACAGTGCATATCGTACTCTGCTCTTTCAAAGCAAACCGAACAAGATTTTTCATAATTTCATGGCATTTTCAGAGAACAGAGAAAAATCCTTTCCAGAGAAATTTCCCTATTTTCCCCAGTGAGTCATGTTTTTATATGGTATTTCAGGTTTGCCTCAGAAGAAGATTGCCGTTGTTCAGCCTGAGAAACAGTGAGTAGATATACTCATGGACATTTTAACCATGAGCCTTTGTGTTTGTTTTGCTAGAAAGTGTGGGACTTTTCGCCTAAATGCGTCATGCATGCGACTCATCTACTTCTTGTTTTGAAAATATATGTTGATGCTGTATTTTTTCAGTTTGATCATTTCTGTAGTTTTGAATAGGATGGCAATACCATGATTTAGATTGATTGATTGTTTTTAGGTTGGCTCCCTCACAGCCTCCTGATGCCCTTCTTAACCTGTGCTCATCCATGGATACAGGTTTACTAAATATTCTACCAATAATATCATTTTAATTCATGTCATATAACCATTGTCAACACAATTGGATGTTGTGCTAATATTGCTAATCTACTGTATGTGTTATCTAGGTTTGGTGAATGGAAAATACTGTTGTTCTCAGCTCTTCATCAACCACCGCTGTTTCTCTGGTCCGTATCTCAACAAAGGCCGAATCGCTGAGTTACCAAAGGCTGTTGGGCCTGGAAAGTGTGCTGTAGTCCTCAAAGAGGTACAGTCCTCTCTGACTTTGTTGCAAATAATATGAAGAATTTTAGATTTTTCAAATTTACATGAATGTACAGAATAAAGAAAAGTGTAGATGCTGAATCTGCAAGATTTTCCACCATTTTTAATCAATTAGCCTATGCCTTCACAAGTTTATTTTAAATAGGGTGTGATACATATTTCATTACAATTCTACATTAACATGAGGTAATAAAAGTTATTGCATGCACAATAATTATAGAAGTAAAAGAATAGTTGCCCACTAGCTGTAGCATATGCACATGTGTTTGTGTGTAGGTGTGTATGTTTGAATGTTTGTTGATACTTATGTAACATGATTGGTTAAATGAACATTGTGATGTATTCACTGTGATGGTATTTTCTCACAGATTCTGACAATGTTAATAAACTCAGCGTATAAACCCGGCCGTGTGCTCAGAGAGCTGCAGATGGTGGAAGACCCACAGTGGAACTGTCAGGAGGAAACCCTGAAAGCCAAGTACGAACACACACACATTCATGTTTACTTAGTTATCTACTGTAAATGACAATATACCATAGACATTGACTAGATTTATATAACACTAATTATAATTTAGACAGACTAAACTTATCCATAACAGAATGTGTTTTGTTTTTGTAGAATTAAAAAGATTTATAAATATAATTTGAAAACAACGACATCAAATACAGGTTTTGTCAGATTTTTGTTTTGTCAGGTTTTGTCTTCTTATGAAATAAGACAAGTTATCAGATTGATGTAATTGTGCTCTTGTATGTGGAAATATATATATATTTTTAAATAAATAGTTTGTTAGTAGCTAATATTCATTCTGCAAATTATTATTATTATTATTTTTTTAACAATTCATTGTTTTTGTTGATTCAGTTGAAGTCACTCAATTATAATAGATGACTTTGTTTAGGGGTAAAATTGTGTGGTTGGAACAATATAATAATAATAATATATTATTATTATTATTATTATTATTATTTACATTTATAAATAAGATTGGGAACAATTCTACTCAGTATTTTTACTATAACAATTAATAACAGTTGACACATTCTATATAATAATTGAAAAGAGAGTGAAATAATCACAATTTCATTTAAAAAAATGTATAGAATCCCATATCCCATTGTATGGAATTTTTTATCTTTCAGTTCTGACTTTTTCCTCGATATTGTATTAATTGTCGCAATTCTGACTTTTCTTCTCAAAATATAAGTTTGTATCTCGCAATTCTGACTTTTTATCTTACAATTCTGAGTTAATACCTTGTAATTTTTTGACTCGCAGAACTTTTTTCATACGAAATTTGATTCATACTTTATTTCTATTATTGGCTTTCTCGAAATCCAATTTTTTTCTAAGAATTGCGAGATTGCGTACATAAACATGCAATTATGCAATTTTATAAGGCAAAATTGTGAGATGTTAAAGGGGTCATATGACGTTGCTAAAAAGAACATTATTTTGTGTATTTGGTGTAATGCAATGTGTTTATGTGGTTTAAGGTTCAAAAAACACATTATTTTCCACATACTTTACATTATTGTTGCTGCTCTATGCCCCGCTTTTCTGAAACGCGCCAATTTTTACAAAGCTCATCGTTCTGAGAAGAAAGGCGTGCTCTGATTGGCCAGCTATCCAGTGCGTTGTGATTGGCTGAATACCTCAAGCGTGAGACGTAAATGTTACGCCCCTTACCGTATTGTGATGCCGTGTCCCGGCGCGATGACACAAAAACAATAAAACCCATTATAAACGAGGCATTTGTTGCATCCAGTGGGGACATAATTACTGATTATAATGACTTATACTGTCTTTTTACGCGTTGCATCGCGGCACGTAAACATCACCATGTCTGCATTTGTGATCGGAGAAATGACAAAAAACAAGCACTATTCTACACAGCTCAAAATTTGCATTTGAATAGTTAGTGGCAAATTCTTTAAATATGAAAACATACTTACAGGCTGTGAGTCAGAAGCGCCAGACTGTCCTTGCAAAGTTGGAATTGCCCCACTTTATAGAAACAGTCTTTGTGCACAGCTGGCAGGCTACTCCCAGATTCAGGAAATAGTCCTCTGTAAAATGCGATGCACACACTCGAATATTTGGGTTGAACTGTTCTGGAACAGTGTTGTAAATACAACTTAACCGCTGATTTCTAGTTGTGTCCTCGTTTGGAAGCCCAAACAAAGTAGTTTCGCTGTCACAACGAAACACACAGCGTCTCCCCGACATGGCGCCGGCGGCAGAAACAACACTATAGCGAGAATAAAAGTCCCGCCCTCTTTCTTTGCGTATACGTTTGGGCGGTGTTTTGCAAATCTCCCCACACAGTGATCATGTGGGGCGTGTTTGAATGAGCCGTTTTAGGAGGGCGTGGTCGAGTCTTAACTTTTATAAAGAATATCTCATTGGTTTTGAGACTTTAGTCTTTGCAACTTCAGGGATCTTTATCTATGCACAAACAGCTTGTAACACTCCAAAGAGAAAGGAAAACTTGAAATCGCATCATATGACCCCTTTAATGTTCAACTGCGAGATAAACTCACAATTCTGAGAAGAGAAGTCAAAATTGTAAGATGTAAACTTTTTTTAATTCCGTGGCGGAAACAAGCTTTCCGTACTTTTTTCTGATGACTTAAGCTTATTATTTCTTAAAAAGACTTTCCGATACTATTGAGTCTCTGTGTGTGTGTGTGTGTGTGTGTGTGTGTGTGTAATTCTAAAAGCAAAAATATTACTGATAAATTAGCCAACATTCAAGTGCATTGATAATGAACAGAAAGCTGTGTTTCATTTGCATAATGTGATTTTAAGCCAGCTGATTAGCATAGTCATGTGTATGTGAGCCGAATATCTAAAATGTTTCATTTTCATAATGTTCTTGATGGTGGAAACACATTTGCTTGTTTATAGATATAAAGGGAAAAGCTATCGGTCCACCATGAGGATCGTCCGAACAGTAGATCAAGTGTCGGACTTTTGTCGTCGAGTATGCGAGCGACTTCAGTGTTGTCCGAATCTTTTCGGTCCAACAATCGTGTCCGACACGTGCCCTGAAAACTGCTTCAGTCAGACCAAGACCAAATACAGTGAGTGTTTTATTCCTCTATGGCGATGAAACGTGATGTTTGCTCTAACTTGGAATTAAAATGACATGTTTCACAAGAGCAAGGTATTATTTTCTCCAGAAACACACACAGATACACTCAAACTCACACGTAGCTCTTGCTAACTGTCAATAATTGTGTGTGTGTTCCTTTATGTCTGATGTAGCATATTACAAGAAGAGGAAAGTTGGACGACCAAGTTTAGGGGAGAATGCACAGGACGGTGACATGACCAAACCAGCACGACGCCGAAAGAAACGCAAAGCGATCTTTGTCCAGAAGAAACGGCGCACTTCCATTGTGGGATGCCACACCACAGAGTCACCTCAGGTCTGCCAAACCAAAAACACACACTCAGAAATATTCACTTGCATCTCACTTGTAACTCCTGAGAGTAAGCAAACGCAAGCGCATATAAAAGTACATAAGTACGTATGTTTCCAACAACAAATATTTTGTCTGTGCGCACTAAACATAAATAGATAAACATAAATGTTGCAGGAAGTGACAAAATCACAAACAACCACAACATATTTTGTTTAATTAACTATGCAAAGCAGGTACTTTGACCAGTTATGTTTTGTGTGGGCGGAGTACACTGCAAAAATCGTTTATTTTAAATAATTGTAATCAAAGCTATGATACATTATAATACTTATCTATCACATTGTTACACTGAACATATAATGCATTAATGCATGCATGACAACCAATTTCAGATGTAACAAGGAATCTGCAAATATAATGCATTTTAAGTTCGGTTAAAATTTTTATGAAAATATATAATGCATATATGCATATGAATACCTTTATAATGCATTATACATATAGGCCTGGAATAAAGTGTTACTGAAAATTGCAACTATTTATGTCTTGATTAATATACTGTATCTTAAGTTTATTCTTTTCTTGTTTTAACCATATTTGTTTAATATTTCATTTTAGTTTTATGCTAAAACAACAAAAAAAATTATCAGTGGGGTAATTTCACTGGGGGGGATATTCACTGAAAATATTTTATTTAATTTTTGATAAGAAACTGTTTTCTCAACTGTTACATTACAAAAAAAAAAACATGACAACAATTTTGATTAACATGGAAAAGATATGATTTATTGATGTTATTGCACATCAAACCTGGTTAAAGCAAACTTTAGTGTTAGTAAAATTTTGCCCAAAAAAAAAAAAATGCGATGTAGTGATGCACAAAGCGCCACTCACACAGAAAACACTTTAAAGGGGTCATATGACATTGCTAAAAAGAACATTATTTTGTGTATTTGGTGTAATGCAATGTGTTTATGTGGTTTAAGGTTCAAAAAACACATTATTTTCCACATACTGTACATTTATTGTTGCTCCTCTAAGCCCCGCCTTTCAGAAAACACGCCGATTTTTACAAAGCTCATCGTTCTGAGAAGCGAGGCGTGCTCTGATTGGCCAGCTATCCAGTGCGTTGTGATTGGCCGAATACCTCAAGCGTGAGACGGAAATATTACGCCCCTTACCGTATTGTGATGCTGTGTGCCGGTGCGACAACACAAAAATAATAAAACCCATTACAAACGAGGCATTTGTTGCATCCAGCTGTCTTTTTACACGTCGCGTTTCATCACGCTGCGTAAACATTACCATGTCTGCATTTGTGATTAGAGAAATGACAAACAACAAGCACAAACGTTACTCTACACTGCTCAAAACTCGTGTTTGAATAGTCAGTGGCAAACGAAACACACAGCGTCTCCAGGACATGGCACCGGCAGCAGCAACAACGAGAATAAAACACACTTGAATATTTGGGTTGAACTGTTCTGGAACAGTGTTAACCACTGATTTCTAGTTGTGTCCTCTTTTGGAAGCCCAAACAAAGTAGTTTCGCTTTCACAACGAAACACACAGTGTCTCCTCGACATGGCAGCAACAACACTACAGCGAGAATAAAAGTCCCGCCCTCTTTCTTTGCGTATACGTTTGGGCGGTGTTTTGCAAATCTCCCCACACCGTGACGTAGACATGTGGGGGCGTGTTTGAATGAGCCGTTTTAGGAGGGCGTGGTCGAGTCTTAACTTTTATAAAGAATATCTCTTTGGTTTTGAGACTTTAGTCTTTGCAACTTCAGGGATCTTATCTATGCACAAACAGCTTGTAACACTCCAAAGAGAAAGGAAAACTTGAAATCGCATCATATGACCCCTTTAAAATAACCAAGCAGCTTTCTGTTGGTCAGCATGACAGATTTGCGTGATAAACTGTGTGGGGAAGAAACTAATGTGAATATCCAATTGAGTATTCAAATTATATTTGTGGCCAAGAATTTTAGCCAAGCAATGGTAAATGTGACCACCCCTTAAGATCTAGTGTTCCTGTTTCTTTACAGGATAGCGATTATTACTATGATGATGAGGACGAAGATTTTGAGGAGTGGGGCAGTGAAGTGAGTTCCAGCTCACCGCGTGAGGAGGCCTCTGCCTCCCTCAAGGACGTCCCGAGGAGAGGAAGACCACCGCGCCGTGCTGCTCTTCAGCGCAGGGCAACCCATCCAGGGCCAGAAACCACAGACAGATCCTCTCCCAGAAGAACCACACGCTCCGTTTCTTACAGCCAGAACCAGACGGCCAAAAACACACACACAAAGGTAAAAACGTCTATATAGACCTTTTGTGTGAATTATTTTCTGAATGTAATAACTTTCATTTTTAATGAATGCCTAGAGTCAAATTCTATTTGTTAAGATGAGCTGTGCTTGTGTGCATATGTAGACTGAGAATTTTGAAGAGGAAGATCGTCTGGTGTTAGAGACGAATCCACTGCAATGGAGCGTCTCTGATGTGGTTGACTTCATCACATCCACAGACTGTGCCTCTCTAGCAAAGATATTCCAAGAGCAGGTACAGTACACTAACTAATCTATCATTTGCCTACTTCATATCAAGTTATCAAGAAAATGTTTACAATAAGAAATATTATAAAATATTGGGATTGTTCATTTTATTTTAAATGTTATTTTAATGGTTAAATGTACTTGCTATGTACTTTCTATGAGTAAATTACATATTGGTAATCATCTGGATGTAGGGCAAATTATTATGTTTGTTTTATGTTTTGAAACTGTCTTATTGTGAAACTTATTGTGCTGCCATTTTGGCCAGGACTCCCTGGAAGAAGAGATTTTGTATCTCAATGACACTATCCTGGTAAAATAAAGGATAAATAAAAAAATTAATAAAATGATTTAATAAGATTTAATATTGCAGACTTCTGTAAATAAATATACTAAATAGCATTTGTTCATTCTTTTATTTTATTTCTGTAATTTAGATAGTCAAAGATGATGTTTTTTTTGTATTATTTTCATATTTAATATTCAAATATTGAAGGATAAATTTAGAGGTATACATATTTAGTGTTTAAATTGTTAAAGGTGTTTTTTTGTTTATTTTATTATTTTCTAAATTATTTTTCTTATTTTCTTAACTCAATTCAAAGAATGATTGTTACATTTTTTTAAAGAATGCAGACTTAAATTAATTAAACTAATTTTTTAATTCCATTTTATTATTTTCATCATTTGAAATTGTCAAAGATTGATTATAGTTATGCTATTTATTATTTGAAATAATCTATTATTATTATTACTACTACTACTACTACTACTACTACTACTACAGGATATATTAAAATCAGTGAATAAATTGTCAAAGTTAGATTATTTTTATTAGTATTCTTATTTTGTTTTATATTAAACTAAACTAAAATATATTAAAGTCAACAATTGCTTTTTATTTTTTTTGTTTTTGTTATTTTTAATTTAAATTATATATATATAATTTATATAAATTACACACACACACATACTGTATATAGTGCTGTCAAATGATCAATCACATTCAAAATAAAAGTTTTGTTTACATAATATGTGTGTGTACTGTGTATATGTGTTAGTTATATATAAATACATGCAGTATAAATTTTGAAAATATTTATTTATATTCATATAATTTATATTATATATAAATATATTTAATATATAAACATAATATATTTTCCTTAAATATATACATGCATGTGTGTGTATTATATATATATATATATATATATATATACATAATAAATATACACAGTACACACACATTATGTAAACAAAAACTTTTATTTTGGATATGATTAATCGCTTGACAGCACTAATATATGTATGTATGTATATATTTTATATATATATATATATATATATATATATATATATATTAGTGCTGTCAAATGATTAATCGCGATTAATCGCATCCAAAATAAAAGTTTTGTTTGAAAAATATGTGTGTTCTGTGTATATTTAATATGTATATATAAATACACAGACATACAGTACATATTTTGAAAATATTTACATGTGTTTACATGTCTATATTTATATTCATACAATTGATATAAATATATTTAATATATAAAAATAACATTTTTCTGAAATATATACATGCATGTGTGTGTATTTATATATTCATAATAAATATACGCAGTACACATACATATATTATGTAAATAAAAACTTTTATTTTGGATGCGATTAATCGCGATTAATCATTTGACAGCACTAATATATATAAACAAAATTATTTTCTGAATTCAAGCCTAGCTATATTTAAATATTCCAGAGATATTTTTTTAAATTATTTTATAATTTTCATAATTTAAATTTAAAAAGATTAGCATTATTTTATATATATATATATATATATATATATATATATATATTTCTGGCTATATTAAAAGGCTAATCAGTGTGCAGTCAGTATGACATCTGTGACAGAGCACATCTAGAATGCATTGCTTTTTATTGAAATCAAAATTGACCCTTTTTACTTTGTTTTTTACCTGAGTTCTTTGTCTACTGCGGCTTAGAAATCATACAAATTTCAAATGTACACAGATACACCCTTAAGAATCACACATTTGCTATCAGGGTGTGCAAAACTGAAGCAAACAAGAACAAGCAAAACCGGTAAAAAATCAAATATTTATGCTAACCCATACATCTTTTTTCCTTCTCAAGGACATTGATGGACAGGCCCTGTTGCTGCTGACCCTTCCTACAGTCCAAGAATGTATGGACCTAAAGCTCGGCCCCGCCATCAAACTCTGTCATCAGATCGAGCGAGTCAAAGTGGCCTTCTACTCCCAGTTCGCTAACTAAGCTAACCTTCTTGGCGGACATAAATCAACAGACACCTATATTGTACTCAGGGGATGTAAAGAGTCATTCCATCCGTCAGGAAACCTCAGGTTGCCTCATACCGAATGGATTTTTTCAATATGAGATTTAGTCATGGAATATGACATAATTTCTGCTTTCCCTGCTAAAGAAAACCGCTGAAGGTTGCTGGTTTGATCTGGTCTACCTGGTCTCCCAGCCTAGTCAAACTGGCGTTTAGAGGATTTAACTGGATGGCCAGCTGGTCAAGTACCAAAAACCTCTTTAAAGCCATCAAAATAGCTTTAACAACCATCCACTCTTAAAAATAAAGGTTCCAAAAGAGGTTTTTCACAGTGATGCCATAGAAGAACCATTTTTGGTTCCCCAAAGAACCTTTCAGTGAACAGATCTTCTTTTTTTCTTAGTGTGAAGAACCTTTTTCCACTATTAAGAATCTTTTGTGGAATGGAAAGATTCCAAGGATGTTAAAGGTTCTTCAAGGAACCACTGATGCCAATCAAGAACCTTTATTTTTTAAGAGTGCCGTTTTTTCAGCAGTGTGGTAAAGACAAACCAAACAATCTTGCGGAAGTTTAGGTTTGGTTGGAGTTCCAGAAGTTTCAAAAGAATGTCTCTAGTATGAAGAATAATTACGCGTCTAAACTGAAAGGCAGTTTTAACTGTGAAAAACCTCCAACCCCTGAGTTCACTGCAGAACTATCTGAAATTTTATTCGTCTTTTAAGACCAAATTATATTTATAATGGCGAATTATATGTTAAGTATTAACTTCGGAAGTGAACTAATATATTTGTAATATTTATTTTGTTCTGATAAACTATTTTTATAATGTTTGTTAGGAGGTCAGTGGCAATTTAACACCTGAAAAATCTAGATTTGGCAACTTGGGCATTATGAATTAGGGAATATTATTAATATCAAGACTGATATTTGATATAAACTTATTGTGTGAGTGGTTATATGTCATGTGAGTATGCTGAAATGTGCATACACGCAAAAATACACAACTCGACATACATTTGTTTTCCCAAAATGCCTGTTGTTTGTCTAAGACATCATTTGTTTCTCTTTACAATCAATACAAGGGCAAGTACATTTTTGAGGAGCTGCCTTTTGTCATGGCCTATCTATATTTTATGTAAATGTAATTTTTGATCTATGCAAAATTGGATATGTTTTCTATATATTTTTTTTTTGTTTGTAATGACTTTCATAGTGATATATTTTTTACTTCTCTGTTGTACGACACCTTGATCACAAGTAGAATGTATTAAAATTCGATTAACTGCTGTTGAAATATTGTCTTCAATCATCATTTGATCAATTTACAGTGCTTAAAACATTGCAATAATTCAAAATTGGCAATGTTTGAAAGACCAGAAAATATAAACTGCACCAGCTGTCCATTATTTTGACTCAATTTGTAAATGCACACAAAAATGGCATAGAGTGCGCTTTCAATGGAAATCTACAGGGCAAGGCATTCTAAGGGGTTTTAAAGCATTTTATCATACTAGTCTTATGTATAATGTTTAATAACTGTTGCTAAACTTAAGCAGAAGTGTATTTTAATGTATATTTCAGTGCCATGCTTTGCCTCATAGACTTTCATTGCAAATGCATTACTGTATATTTTCATACTGAAGGCCAAGTCAGTATTATTTTCTGTGGTTAATCGACAGTGTGTCACAGATACCCTTCATAGATTTTGTATTTAACCCAGAACGTTCCCTTAATATTAAAAATAGCAGCTTGCATAGTTTATACTTATGTTTTCCAGAGAATTTGAAACAAATGTGAACTTCTACACCCCAATACGAACATAATTTCCAGGAAACATTAGGCAACGTAATGTGGGCTATTTACAGCACAACCCACTCACACACTCAGCTGTTGGTCAAGGCTAAAACATGGTGATATTACATAACCACTAGAGGGTTTTTTTTCCATGAACATTTCTCAAATTTTACTAAGAAGGTTGTTGTTTGGCACAGACATTTGATTGTACCTCTATTAGCCACCTGAGTCATGAGGTTTGCTACATAATGTATGCATGTCAAGTATGTACAACGCTACAGCATACTTTGCACTGGCTAATCAGCATCTGCATGATTGCATAAAGTATGTTTCTGGGGTGGACTCATTCTTAAGAATTACTAAAGATAATAAAAGTTAACATTTCATTCCTATGTTTCACCTTTATTTCTATGGCATTTTTATACAGACTGTGTCAAAGCAGCTTCACAGTGAAAAACAGGAAAATAGCAGAATCAGTTATGGAAACTAGAATACAATAGTGCCATTTTTAGCTGTCAGATCAGTGTTGGTTCATTTCAGTTCAATAACTGATCAACACGCTCACAGATGCTGTTCATGAATAGGTTCTCAGTCAGACTCAATAGAAAACACTTAATGGAGATAATGTCACGCTTCATGAAATGTGAAAAAAAAAAAAAACTATAATTTGTGGAGTGCAATGAATGGTTATTTTGTTTGTTGTAACTTACACCAATTCTCTTGATGGCTGATCTGTGTATATATGTCTATATATATATATATATATATATACACACACAGTATATATATATATATATATATATATATATATATGGGTAATTCTAGAATTGGGGTACATTTCGTGTCTTCCAGGTAAACCTTCTGTTATTTTTCAAAAACAAAAATTTCACTGAATCAGTTTTGAATAATAACACAATTAAGCTATCACCAAAAACAATGCTTTTATGTATATTAAGGGACATTTTGTCTTGAAAATAATAACTGAAAGACTGCCACTACACCTATTATTGACTGTCTTTGCCTCCTGATTCATACATTCAGCTTGAATTATCATTAAATAATTAAGTGTTTACTCTAATATTGCATAAAATATCTAATTTTTGGAATATTTGTAATTTCATTAATAAAAAAATAAAAAATAAATTTTATGTCTGTCCCTACGTTCTGGTCAACTCTGTTACCTCAGTTATAAAAAGGCATAAAAATCTTTAAAGCATTCATTGAAAAAACATGTGACTTGCACCAAGTGATGTCACGTCCTGTGGTAGGAATCTTTGGAAAGCATTGATGTATGTCTTTATTCTTTATTCCCATTCATTTGTACAAAATGTTTAGGATACACCAATAGTAGAGAATATTAGAGTTTGCAGTGAATCTCTCATTCACTTTTTAAAAACAATAATATGATGGAAATCCATAAAATTCTGTTTTAGACATGCCATGTGGTATCTGGTTTGAGGGTTAGCATCTTGAGCTAAAGCACAAAATGGTGGAAAATGTCAATTCTGTTATTGTCAACTCTGTTAGTTTTTTAAAAAGTTTAATGATAACGGAGTTGACAGATTCAAATGTTCCCAATCACATTTAAGTATTTTGCATTATTATTATGTTTATTTTGGATTCTGGGTCATTTTACTGTAAATTATACTTTTGTTTTACATCATTACAGGCTAAAGAAATTGAATTACAGGTAAATTAATGTCTCAGCAACAGAAAGGCAAGGGCAACAGAGGGCACAGTGACATGCTGACCCTGTAAGGAAGGCAGAAAATAGACAGAGATAGACGGCACAAAAGGAAAAAAGCACCACTACTCAAAATGAATGTTTTGCTCTAATGTTTATGAATACTAATGTAAACATATGGCTACAAAGTAAATCTAACATTCTTGCAAACTTCTATTCCTTGAATCAAGAGCTCTGTCTTTTATTATGTCTATAAAAAACTTGCATAGTGCACATTTAACTACTAAATAAAGACATATGGGCAGAAATTGCCAATAACTGATTTGCATGCCCAGGGTGAGGAAGCAGCTATGCCATTTTATTTTCCAGATCTTTGGACACATTAAGTTAATTTTCAATTACATGAAAGATCTGTTATTCACATGTATTTTATCAAATTAAATAGTTGTTACATTTAAAATGGTTTCAGTTTCAGAATCTGGCAGAAAATGTTGCTGTTTTTGGTCTTTTAACTACAGGTGGTCAACTCTGTTTTCTGATGTCAACTCTGTTACCACCAATGTCAACTCTGTTTGTTTAAAGTTTTGCTTTAAAAATTATAATTATGTGTTTTATTGTTAACCAATTGCTCAGAAGCTAATTAGCCTAAATAGTACTACTACTATGTGAAACTTTAAAGAATGTCATTCATTTTTAAAGCTATGTTTAGAGAAAATACACACCATGTTGGCAACTTTTCAATTAAACAGTTGATATTTTTTACTCTAAAAACAAAGAGTATATATATTTTTAGGTTTAAAGTTGAATTAATGGATTAAGAGACAGATGTTCTTCTAGGGAGGACAGGGTTTTAAATTGTTACATTTGTTAACTGTATATTTGTCTACAACAGAGTTGACATATTTTTCTGTTAGTACATTGATTTTCAGAATAAATATTTAAAATCTTACAAGTTTAAGATCAGCAAATATAGAAAATATTAAATTTAAAGTGTGTTCTATGAAAATAGAAAAGTTTAACCAAAAAATAAAATTTCCTATTTTTGTTTTCTTTCTCAGCTTGAAATGTACCCGCAATTCTAGAATGAGCCATATATATATATACACACACACACACACACACACACACAGGTGTGAAAAATTGTTGGACCCCTTCCTGATTTTTTATTTTTTTGCATGTTTGTCATACTTCAATGTTTCAGATCAAACAAATTTAAATATTAATCAAAGATAACACAAGTAAACACAACATGCAGGTTTTAAATGAAGTTTTTTTATTATGAAGGGAAAACAAAATCCAAACCCACATGGCCCTGTGTGAAAAAGTGCTTGCCCCCTAAACCTAATAACTTGTTGGGCCACCCTTAGCAGCAACAACTGCAATCAAGCGTTTTCCGATAACTTGCAATGAGTCTGTTACATCGCTGTGGAGGAATATTGGCCCACTCTTCTTTGCAGAATTGTTGTAATTCAGCCACATCGGAGGGTTTTCGAGCATGAACCGCCTTTTTAAGGTCGTGCCACAGCATCTCAATAGGATTCAGGTCAGGACTTTGACTAGGCCACTCCAAAGTCTTCATTTTGTTTTTCTTCAGCCATTCAGAGGTGGACTTGCTGGTGTGTTTGGGATCATTGTCCTGTTGCAGAACCCAAGTTCGCTTCAGCTTGAGGTCACGAACAGATGGCCGGACATTGTCCTTCAGGATTTTTTTGGTAGATTCATGGTTCCATTTATCACAGCAAGTCTTCCAGGTCCTGAAACAGCAAAGCAGCCTCAGACCATCACACTACCACCACCATATTTTGCTGTTGGTATGATGTTCTTTTTCTGAAATGCTGTGTTACTTTTACGCCAGATGTAACAGACACACACCTTCCAAAAAGTTCAACTTTTGTCTCGTCAGTCCACAGAGTATTTTCCCAGAAGTCTTGGAGATCATCAAGATGTTTTCTGGCAAATGTGAGACGAGCCTTTGTTCTTTTTGCTCAGCAGCGGATTTCGTCTTGGAACTCTGCCATGTAGGCCATTTTTGCCCAGTCTCTTTCTTATGGTGGAGTCATGAACACTGACCTTAACTGAGGCAAGTGAAGCCTGCAGTTCTTTGGATATTGTTCTGGGGTCTTTTGTGACCTCCTGGATGAGTCGTCGCTGCGCTCTTGGGGTAATTTTGGTCGGCTGGCTACTCCTGGGAAGGTTCACCATTGTTCCATGTTTTGCCATTTGTGGATAATGGCTCTCACTGTGTTTCGCTGGAGTCCCAAAGCTTTAGAAATGGCTTTATAACCTTTTCCAGACTGATAGAACTCAATTACTTTCTTTCGCATTTGTTCCTGAATTTCTTTGGATCTCAACATGATGTGTAGCTTTTGAGGATGTTTTGGTCTACTTCACTTTGTCAGGCAGGTCCTATTTAAGTGATTTCTTGATTGCGAACAGGTGTGGCAGTAATCAGGCCTGGGTGTGGCTAGAGAAACTGAACTCAGGTGTGATAAACCACAGTTATGTTTTAACTATTAATCTTTGATTAATATTTAAATTAGTTTGATGATCTGAAACATTAAAGTGTGACAAACATGCAAAAAAATAAAAAATCAGGAAGGGGGCCAACAATTTTTCACACCACTGTATATATATATATATATATATATACATACATACAGTGTGTGTGTGTATGTGTATATATATACCATTATACTAGTCAACAGGAGAATTGGTATAAGTGGATACAAACAAATGAATCATTTATTGCACTTCGTAAATAATATAAATTATTTTTGAATATATTTTTCATGATGTGTGACATTATGACCATTAAATGTTTTCTATTGAGTCTGACTGGGAACCTATTTGTACAACTGCCACTTCTCATGGTTGCCAGGCAACATCATTTCAAAGGTATGCTGTGTGGCTTCACCAGTGATGTGTCTGACCATAATCGAGATATTTTTCTCATGGTTGAGGAGCCCACTTGAATTTTAGTGCACAACAGTTCAAAGACAGCATGCCTAAATGCAAAAAACAACAACAACAACAACAAAAAAAACATATGAGATCTGTTTAATTATCAATAGTTACTCATAAATAGCAATGCATGATATTTCTCCAGAGGAAAAAAAATATATATATATATATATCCCAGGTGTCTCCTAGAGTTTCAAAAGAAATATTAATAATCCTTCAGAAAGTCTGTAATCAAATGTTCACCATCTCAGAATGAACTCAAAATTCTCATAAAATTCCAAAAGATGTGAACTATACTATAAACATTAGCTCTATATTTTTACTGTATGTCAGTTTCTCGTTAGTATCTATTTTTTTGTTTTTATTAAGTAATTTAAGAAATCTATCTATCTATCTATCTATCTATCTATCTATCTATCTATCTATCTATCTATCTATCTATCTATCTAATAAATGTATGATCTGTTCTGTAAACTCAATCCTCAAAGCTTAGTATGCTAAGTAGCATCCAATATTTAAAGTTTTTCACATTCCACGAAAATCATTTTTAGTGGCACAGCATTGCTGACTTAGCTATTCTGTCAGATGTGTTGTTATATGTGTGTGATTATGAGCATGACTCTGTAGATAATATCAGGGGCTGGCAGAAAACGGGACTCTGTATATGTGCCTGTTCATGTAAAAAAAGAAAAACGCTGCTTGCGTGGGTTAACCACAAAGCTCATTCTCATACTAAAACACACCTGAAACTGGGTCATGTAGGACCTTTAAGGGGGGTGATAGGGGCCAGTTTTGAATTGTTGGCTGCTGTCTTTCCTTTGAAATAAGTTTCCTTTTAGATTTGCACATTTTGCATGCAGTCGGAAATCAAGATACAGCTTCAAGGACGACTGTTTCTCTCTACTTGTTTTACCGCAGTGGAGTTGAAAGGTGCAACAAAAACACACACTTAAACAGACCTACGCACCTGCTTTGACATGAAGCACTTTTGATATTTTGCCTGTTTATTTTAAATGTTAATACATACTTTCTAAAATTAATTGGTGGCACCTTCTGCCAATAAACTGACATGATTATTTCAACACGCACTTAATTTGTAACTATTTTACATTTTGGCGAATTTGTGGCTAATTCATAAAATTTGTATGTTTTGTATGCTATTTTTACTACTATATGAAAACATTTGTACAGCGATTCCTGTCCTGCAAATGTCACTTTATTATGCTGCATTGTTAATTTTAACATTCATATTTTGTAATGTACCAAGTTAGAAGGTTGCCAGTATGCAACCTGAGGTCACAGTCTGTATAAAATGTAAAAGTATGAAAAGACAATGTTATGAAAAATTACATTGTAAAAAAAGAAAAAAGTCGCTGCCTTAAATTTTTATATTTAAAATTAAATTAAATTTGCTACCTCAGCTTAGATGTATAAGTCATTTCAACTTAAATTACATTAAACTGAATTAAAAAAAGTTTAATCTTTTATTACTTATTTTAATAAGTTGAAAATTGCTTACCTTATTTTGATGCGTTACGGTAACGTAAAAACATATGTTGCCATATGTTGACTAATTGATCATACCATTTTTTTTTACAGTGTATTTTTTGTGTGCTGTCCTGACAGGCTGCATGCAATAAGATGGACAACACAACAAGTGTAATCTGATTCACTAACTATTTATTGTCTTTTTATTGGATCAAAAACATACAGCAAATTACTTTTATAAACAGTCCAAAAAGAAGAGTTACTACAGTCCTGAGCACTATGCTGTGTGAGCTCTAAAATATAATGAATTGGAAACTATCAAAATCGAATATAAAGCTACTGTCATCACAAACTGATCGATTTCCAAGGTGTTCTGTGTGGTTGCTACGAAGTCTAGGACATACTTGATTTTTTGTGTAGTTTTAGTTGCTGCTTCTAGGTCAGCCTTACATCGCATTTCTCTGAAATGACCCTCAAAGTTGTTCTGCAACAACATATGCATGGAAAAGACATATGCATTCAAATAAGAACAGGCTCTTTGTATCTGGTTGTAAAATGCAAAGGCATGATTAGTATTAGTCATACTGATAACTTGACATTGTGTGAAATGACTCATCAAGGAAAAAGAACCAACCAAAAGCTCCACTTCATCTCTCTGTTGCTACCTTGTAACTGTGTGTTTGCCTGTAGGTGTGTATGTATTTATCGACCTGATCAAACATGAATATTCATCAAGCTTCCATCTATGTACATCCCAAAGGAGAGCTGAGCAATATACAGTCATGGCCAAAAATATCGGCACCCTTGGTAAATATGATCAAAGAAGGCTGTGAAAATTAATCTGCATTGTTAATCCTTTTGATCTTTTATTTGTTTTAAATCACAAAAATCTAACCTTTCATTCGATAATAAGAATTTAAAATGGGGGGAAATATCATTATGAAATAAATGTTTTTCTCTAATACACATTGGCCACAATTAACGGCACCCTTTTATTCAATACTTTTTGAAAGCTCCATTTGCCAGTTTAACAGCTCTAAATTTTCTCCTATAACACCTGACAAGAGATCAGAGACCATTCCTTCACCCAGAATCACTCCAGACCCTTTAGATTCCCAGCTCCATGTTGGTGCTTCTTCTCTTCAGTTCACCACTCATTTTCTACAGGGTTCAGGTCAGAGGACTGGAATGGCCAGCAGAAGCTTGGTTTTGTGCTCAGTGACCCATTTTTGTGTTGTTTTTGAGGTTTGTGTTTGGATTATTGTACGGTTGGAAGATCCAAACATGGCCCATTATAAGATTTCTAACAGAGTCAGTCACTTATTGATTTTTTTATCTGTTGGTATTTGATAGAATCCATGATGCGATGTGTCTAAACAAGATGTCAGGCCCTCCAGCAGAAATAAAGGCCCACAACATCAAAATTACAGCAGTATATTTCATTGTACACATGGGGTACCTTTATCCCTGTGTTCACCAAACCCATCTTGAGTGTTTGCTGCTAAAAAGCTCATTTTTTAGTTTCATCTGACCATAGAAGCCAGTCCCATTTGAAGTCCCAGTCGTGTGATAACTGAATATGCTGGAGTTTGTTTTTGGATGAGCTAGGATAATTTTTCTTGAAACCCTCCCAAACAACATGTGGTGATGTAGGTGCTGTTTGACTTCTTTTTTTTTTAAAGGTTTTCTGACCCCAAGACTCAACTATTTTCTGCAGTTTTCCAGCTGTGGTCCTTGAAGAGTCTTTAGCCACTCAAACTCTCCTTCTCACCGTGCATTAGGACGATATAGACACACGTCCTCTTCCAGGCAGTTTCGTAAAATTTTATGTTGATTGGAATTCTTAATTATTGCCCTGATGGTGGAAATGGGAATTTTCACTGCTCTAGCTCTTTTCTTAAAGCCACTTCACTAATTTGTGAAGCTCAATTATCTTTTGCTGAACATCAGAAATATATTCTTTGGTTTTTCTCATTGTGATGGATGATTAAGGGAATTTGGGCTTTGTTTTCCCTCCTATTTATATTTCTGTGAAACAGGAAGCCATGGCTGGATAATTTCATGTTCATAATCACCCTGGAGTGCTCAAAATTGTGAATATGAATGGGAATATACTTCAGAGATATTTTTCTCATAAGAATTTCTAGGGGTGCCAATAATTGTGTCCAACGTGTATTTGAGAAAAATATTTATTTCATAATGATATTTCCCCCCATTTTTAAATTCTTATTATCCAATGAAAGGTTAGATTTTTTAAATAAAAGATCAAAAGGATTAACAATGCAAATTAATTTTCACAGCCTTCTTTGATCATAATTACCAAGGGTGCCGATATTTTTGGCCATGACTGTTGATGTGTATATATTTTCAGAGGGATCTTTTCAGTATAAAAAAAAAAGTATTATTTTTGCAGACAAGGTTTTAAACAGTTAAAGATGTAACAATAATCAGCCACAATTATCAGGCATTTATATGAGACAACCACCCAAAAAGACAAACTTTTAAATATAGTTCACCCCAAAATGTAAATGCTAAAGATTTTTAATAATAATAATAATCATAATTATCATTATTATTATTTTGTTATTAACAATATATTTTATATAAATATATTTGATTTATTTAGCAGAATGTTCATGCTGCTCTTTTCCATACAAATAAAATGTATGGTGAATGTCTTTCAAGCTCAAAGATGTTTTTATATTTAATTTGTATTGTATTGTATTTATTTATTTAAATTATTTAATTGTTTTATTTTACAAAAGGACTTATCTAGCAGAATGTCCATGCTCTTTTCCATACAATGAAATTGCAGATAGGGACTGTCTGTCAAGCTCAAACAAGGACTAATTAATATTTAATATATTGGAGCCAGCTTTTGCAGATAGTCATGTTTTTGCATAACGTTTAAATTCTTTTTGTGTTCTATGCTTTAAGAAGAAATGAAGGTGAGCCTGTAATCCAATTCATGTTCAGACAATAGCTTGGGTCTTTCAGATTTTTTAGTCTTCAAGATGTTAGTGAAGTACAGAACAGACTCAATAAAGAAATAGGTGGAGACTTTAAGAGGAGATTTCAAAAACAAAAATGGACTTCAACATTGAGTCTTTTGAGTTCAATTTGAGTCAATTCTCCATTAGAAGATACAAAAGAACCAACAGTTTGTGTCACTAAAGACAAACTTGGCACAACACCGATAATAAGTTTTAAAAGCAACGGTAAATTGTAAGATTTTCAATATTTGATAAATGAGATTCTCCATTTTTTTTCCCCATTTAATCTAATTACTTCAAATGAGAAAACTATTTCTAAATGTACACGAGATTACACTGATTGTTTTTTGCTATGGTATGTATATCGTGATTTTTGCATTGCTTTTATACATTACTGATTTGTATCTTTCTGCTTGTTTGTCATATTCAGTGACACATTCTCACAGTCTGTACAAAGCACAACGCATCATTTCCTGTCTGCTAGTCATGGAGGAGTGTTTTGGAAAAGTGCTGCAAAAGTGAAAATAAATTCATGCCACACATGGACGTGATGATCGGGTTAAAAAAATAAAAAATGTTCATCTAAATGAACCAACCATGCACAGTACTTAGTATTTTATGTTTTCCTGCAAGCTGTCTTTATGTATCGCTGGCATTATAAATATTTTTCCACTAAAGTTTTCCACAGTTTCCCCCAACAGCCAATTCAGTCACGCGGCTGGATATTTCACTGCATGGGGCATTTCAAGAATCTGTGTGTGAGTGTTTGTTTGTGTATGTGTGTGTTGTACTTTCATTTGCATTCACTGTGAATGACTCAGTACAATCTCAGCATGCAAGCTGCTTAAACAGAGATGGTTTAGAGAAAACGGTTTCATTTTCATTCATATTTCCGGTAAAAATAACACTAACAGAAGCAATGAAAGAGAAAGTGTTTGCTTATCATTTCCCTTATTATGGTACATTTACGATCTATTCATTTGTTTTCTATAACATCAGTTGAAATGCATGTTTTTAATAACAGATCATTCATCTCCAGAGTTCATTAACACAGGTCATCCTATTTGCTTTTTAAAAATAACTTCAATTTAATTATTTTATTCACTGCTGAAAGTAAGTCAAGACAATACAGAAGTTAACAACTTGCTTTTGTTGGCGCAGATGGTGTATAAGCTTTTGGGTTTTGCGACGCATCTAATTAGTTTTTCTCAACAGCAAAGACACGTTTCCTGAGATGAGGCTCCATTTTCTCAAAACTATAAAAGCAGGATCACACACTGATTTGTGACTTATTTCTAACAAGTCACTTCATTAAAAAGGCAGTCTTCAATTTAACTAATTCTAAATGTTATGTTTATACAAATAAATGTTTAAATAATGTATACATAAATGTTTTTAATTTTATTTATAATTTATATTGTATTACATTATATTAAATTATCTTGTTTTACAGTAATATCTTGTGTTATAAAATTTCCTGCATGTATGCTTTGTTAAATTACAGTAAAAATGATAAAATACACAGCAAAGTAGCATAGATATTCAAATATTTTCCAATATTCAAATATGTAAAATAGAGTGGATAATCTATCTATTTATCTATCTAATTAATATATATGTTAAATATATTAAATATACATATATATATTTTAAATAAAGAGTCTATTTTGGAATTAGGAATTTTGTGCTATAATTATATAAGTAATGAATACTTTAATTTATGAAATATGATTGTAAGTATCGATACAGTATAATCAGTATAAGTAGTTAGATTTTTTTTTTTATTATTATTGGTATGTCTAGGTGAGTAAAAGAAAAAACAATTGATGTTAGCAATCAAAATGTCAGTCATCTAAATCATTATCCTGTTTAACAGTCATATTCTGCAGTCAGTATTTCATTCTTTCATATTAATTGGTATAAATCACAATTACAAGCTCATTAGATAAAATGAGAGATAAGTTATTTTACCAGGAGCTTTTATTAATTAGTTACACACTGAGATTAAGTGGGGCTTTTGGCAATCCATGGGATTTTATCATAAATCTAAATCACAGACACAACAGTCACTTCTTTGCAAAGCTTTGGATTCCATTCAAATAATTAAAATTAAATTTATTCAGACATATCCACACAACCACACAGGATTTCTCTCTCTCTCTCTCTCTGTGTGTGTGTGTGTGTGTGTGTGAGAAAGAGTGTGGAAGACTTTCGCTGGGGGTCTCCCAGACATCCGCCAGCTCCTCACGGGTTTCCATAGCAACAGAAATATAGAGTGAAGGCACGTTCCCTGATGCAACGCAACAATTACAATTCTCTTACTCTGAGTCCCATCCCCCCATATTTCACTTCCCCATCCCACCCCTCCCTATCCCTCCTTCATCCCTCTTTAAGGCCACTCACTTACTTTCCCAAAACAAAGAGTCAAATAAAAAAACCCTCTCAACCATTCATCACGTTTCATTCCTGTGGTTACCACAAAAAAATGCATCTGTAGCTGCTTAACTGGTTGTTAACTAACTGTTTACGACATAGGCCTATGCCTACTTTATTATATGTTTACAACTACTTTATAAGCAATGCACTGTAGGCTATTTACACACCACGATGATACAGAGCTGATTTATCAGTTGTAGAATGTTGTCATGAATATTAAACAATGTAATTTGGAAAAAAGAAACAAAAAAAGAAAAGAAAAAGTGACTAAAATAAAAGATTGGTACACTGTTTGCTGACATGGTTATTTTGAATAAGTATGGGCCTATACATTTCTCACATAAGTAGCCTATCTCAGAAAGTATTTTGCACATGGTAATAAACTGTGCCATATCACTATTGCCCCATATGTAGGCTCTTTTTTTTTTTAGCATTTATTTAACTCATGTTGATCCATCAATATTCAATCAATCAATCAATCTGTGCACACATTCAGAAAGAGAAACTGTTTACATTTATGTCTTTTTGAGGATATAGGTTTTCGCTTTTTATGATTTAGCGCCGCCTGCTGGCAGAACGGTTACCTGCTGCAGTTGGGGCGTCTGATTCATTTACTGAATCGTTTGGTTTCAAAGAACCGGTTCAAAAATCATCCATCCTCTCCACTCGCCAACCTAAAGTGTACATTTACGGATCCATTCTGACAGCAACTAACACCATATTATGGAAGCAGAATAATGACAATAGTTTTTGAAACATAAAATCATAATCGAAAATAAGATGCATTGCATTAACAGTGCTTGCATTTTAATGCCTTGTATTTCCAGGGCTTGCATTTTTAGGTCCTGAAATTTAACATAGTTGTTTATTTAAGCTGTGAATATTTCAATTCAAAATATTTCACACACATTTTCATAATAAAAAATAAATAAATTCAATAATTCGTGTTCACCTTCCAGAATTCACTTACAAAATATTCAGTCTGTTTAAAAATACAATGTATAATATTCGACAGGCAAATTTCGATCATTTTATTTCACTTTCCAAATTCGCTTCCACAAATTCAGTAGTTAAAATTCGGCAGAAAATTCAGCGGTGCACATCCGGGAAAAACAGGAATAGCAGTAGAGCACCGATGCATGATCTCCAGCTGCTGTCAGCCGCAGGTGGCGCGCCGCGCAAGCGGCTGTTGATGAAGGCCATTTGTGGATCAAGTCATTCATTTACAAAAACTGATTTGCAGAAATGGAGCAAGCGCTAAGTAAAAATTTTGATTATCGGGGCCAGTATAAACATGTGGAAACGCTGATTGTGTGTATGTTTAATTCATCTTCGCTGTTTCTCGTAGCCTCCATGTAAGCAGCTTTTTCTACCACAAAGGAGATTATAATGCTCTTTTACCAAACGCTGAAGTACAGAACTAACATTACATCTGATGAAGACATATTGCTTTCGGTTGCTTAGTTTCTGTAACTTTGTATCATGGCTTGTGCGACGCTGTGCTGTAATACTGGGGTTCCCCTCATGCGTCACACTCCAGGATTCCCCAACGACACGCTCAGTGAACTAATACAGTGATATAAGACCTCAGATCTCAGAATACACTTCATTGATGATCATGCGAACTATATACAGGCAAGCAAATGAGGTCAGAAGAACAACGCGCTGGATTTTCGTTGCCACTGATCTGAGTCGACAGTCCTACAAAGATATCAATACCACGATTAGTTTTAACAGTAAGCAACCACTTTATATGGACATAAAAAAGGAGTTCAAAACCGCCTAGGTGTATTGTTGCTGCAAATGTAAACCGAGAAAGCATTGACTCGCTATCGCACCCAAGGGGCCGTCTGACAATTCCACCGACGGGGTTAAAACGTCCAATGTGTTTAAATGAAAATGACTTTTAACATTTAAAATAACACACTGTCAAATTGTAAAGCTTGTATTGCTCATATGATTTACTACAGATGAGATTTTACCAATACCTCCCTTTATGTTCAGTACACAATTATTTACATAAAAAAGATCATATATAATTCACCGAAAGGGTTTTTCATGTTCCACAGGTTGCAGTATGTTGTGAAATTTTGCCAATATCTGTATGTACAATTCACAATTGACCTATCGGTGAGCCCCGCCCCCCTTAGTTACTGTTGCTCCCTCGGACAAACTAAAGGAGTCTCTGTCTTACAATGACAGCTGCAGTGTGAAACCCTAGTCCCACGATGTTTTTGCACAATTTTGGACACAGAAGGCCACCAAATGGGAATTAAATATTCCATGCAGGGATTTATCAAATATTTAAAAATAAATACGGTGGGTAACTCGAAACTTCACGCCCATTACCTTCACAGGCGACAGTCGCATGTGCTCCGGTCAAATGTAAATAATGGTGTCAATATTGCCGTATCAGTTTGAGCCAGAATCAGACCCAGAAAGCGGTAATGAAGAGAGTCAAGCAGAACTTCCGCAAGCACGGCTCTTACAAAACGTTTCTGAATGGAAGTTTGCTGTTGTGATTACATATGATTTTTTGGAGTTTGTACACGTTTGTCTTATACACACAAAATAGCATCGAACTAACTGACTACTAAAGCCAGTGTTGGCATTTGTTTACATCCTTGATAAAACTAAAACATTACGTCTGAAATTATACATGCAAATACATTTAAAATTATTAAATCTTACTTACAGGTTGTGGCCCAACACCTGCTGCCTCTGGTTTTAAAGTTGGAACTGCTCCATGTTTTAGTAATAGTTTCTGTGTGAATCCGGCATTGAACTCGTGTAGATTCTAGAAGCTGTCTTCCGTAAAATGCGCAGCACAGAGAACTAAATTAGGATTGTAATTGTCAGGAACATAATCAAACATAAATTTTAACCATTGTTGATTTAACTACAGCGTCCGTAGGAAGCCCGAACACAGAAGACCTGACAGCTGGGTGAAAATAACAGCGTTTCGACGGCATGGCTACAACTCTCCACTATAACTCTTCCTCTTCGACAAAGCCGCAGAACATGGCCTTGCCCCCTCTTTGGCATGTTCCGGAGGGAGGGGTTGATGCAAATGTATGGGTTTTTACGTATGCAACCCGGGAAGTATCTCGTTGTAGTCCCATATGAGTCATTTTTGTAGGCATTAAACTTCCTGATTTTTAAAAGACGATATCTCCGCTTATGTTGAACTTTCAGCGCAGCAACTGTCATGACTCGAATGAAAAAGTCACGGATTCAATAGCAAGTGAGAACAGGTGTTTATTAAACACAATAAAAGAGGTAGTGCAGGTGAGAAACGAGGCAACAGTAGAATAACAGGCTCGGCAAACGCAGGACTCCGTGGGCAGAACGCAACGGACGAACCGCAGACGATCCTCAGAACAGGCAGGCGAATCTCAGAACAGGAACACAGGAACTGGAGCGAGGGAGAGAAACTGTGAGTCGAACCTGAACCTCCACAACCATCTGACAAAGACAAGACGAGGTGACAAACAATATATAGGACATTCTCATTCAACACAGCTGGCGCTGATCAGCTCATCAGCGATAACGAGCCGTGCTGATGAGCCGCGCCCATTCATACAACATGCACACACATAGCAAAGGCGAGTCAGTGAATCCATGAACCGTGACAGTACCCCCCCTCCTAGGAACGCCGCCTGGTGTTCCCAGACACCCTTACCTGCGATTGTAATCATCGATAAGGAGTGGTCCAGGATGTCCCTAGCAGGAACCCAACTTCTCCTCCGGACCGTAACCTTCCCAGTCCACCAAGTACTGGAATCCGTCCCCTCCGCCTAGAGTCCAGTATACGATTGACCGAATAGGTAGGTTCCCCATCTACGAGTCGCTGCGGGGAGGAACCGGGCAGGCGGATTAAAGTGAGAACGAAATACGGGCTTTATTTTGGACACATGAAAGACGGATGAATCCTTCTGTACGCTGGAGGGAGGTTGAGGCGGACTGCCACCGGACTAATGATCTTGGTGACAGTAAACGGGCCAATGAATTTGGGAGCAAGTTTATTAGAAACGGAGCGGAGAGGAATGTTCCTGGTTGAAAGCCACACTTTTGACCAACGACGATACGGGAGGCTTAGACCGGTGGCGATCGGCTTTAGCCTTGGTGCGCGCCCCACCCGTAGTAGAGTCTCACGGGCTCTAGTCCATGTGCGGTGACACCTCTGAGCAGGCGTGAGCGGAGGGACCGCGACTTCGGATTCCAGACTGGGGAAGATTGGTGGCTGGTAACCTACACTACATTCAAACGGAGATAGGCCCGTGGACGACACTGGCAACGTATTGTGTGCGTACTCCACCATTGAAAGTTGTTGACTCCAGGAGGAAGGATTCTTGGAGACCAAACATCGTAACACCCTTTCCAAATCTTGGTTGGCTCTCTCGGTTTGACCATTGCTCTGGGGTGAAACCCTGAGGACAGACTGACAGTCGCTCCCAGTAACTTACAAAACTCGCCAAAATTTGGACACAAACTGGGGTCCTCTGTCAGAAACCACGTCTATCGGGAGGCCATGTAAGCAAAAGACGTGATCAACAACGGTCAACGCTGTCTCCTTGGCTGAGGGTAATTTGGGCAAGGGAATAAAATGAGCCGCCTTCGAGAACCGGTCCACCATAGTCAAAACGACCGTATTGCCCTGAGAGGGTGGGAGGGCAGTGATAAAATCTAGCGCTATGTGGGACCAGGGTCTCGAAGGGACAGGCAGCGGTTGAAGTAACCCATCTGGGGGTCCATTGGAAGTCTTACCAGTGGCACAAACCGAGCAAGCCAAAACAAAACTGTGAATGTCACGAGCCATCAATGGCCACCAAAACCGTTGCTTGATTAAAAAACTAGTGCGAGTAACTCCTGGATGGCAACCCAGACAGCAGTTGACTCTGTGCCGGATCCGTTTTCAAACCGGCAAATCCGTATTACAGTCACATCCGTTTCAGTGCTGTAACACGGATCCAGCCCGGGCCCGGTTTCAGTGGCGGGAACTACTGTCGCAGAGCAGATCCGGGCCGCGTCCGAAACGAGCGCGTGTTTATCTGCAGTTCAGAACAGAAGACATCAAAGATATTTGCTTTGATCAAAGCAATAAATTGTATTTTGAAGTAAATTAAAATAGAAAACCATTATTTTAAATTGTAATACTTTTTTCTGTATTTTTGATCAAATAAATGCTGGCTTGATTAGGATTTCGCGGAAAGAGTAAAAAAAATGTGTTGTAATATACTGTTTCAATATCTTAGAGAAACCAATTTAAGTGGAAGGATAAAGTTTTTTTTTTTTTTTTAAACAATGCTTATACACAACATTCTGGTCCACACTCACACCAGATGGTGGCGGTAATGCACCAAAAAGTTGTTTGCCAACCGCCAATAAACCTTAATAGAAGAAGAAGACGTCAAGACGATCGAGGCACGGGCTGTTATCCTCAAAAACTTCTCCAAGGTATGTCACACCGTGTGATATCACACTGTTCTACTAACAAATTAATCTCTTATTATGTTGTGTACGATAACTTAAAGGTTTGGTGTATTTATTGCTCCTTAGATCGGTGTTGGACCGGCGAACACTTAGGCCTATGTTACTATGTTGCTAACATGAAGAAAACGGTCCAGAGGTCTGTAATTATACGTAATTTACGAATTTTAACTTAATTACTGAATTTAAACTTTAGTAATTTTGACTGCTTCTATTAAAATTTTATGTTTAAGATTGCTGCCTGTCATGGTGGGCTAGCAGTGTTAATGTTTAAGTACTAACCCTCGAGGCTGCATGCATTTATTTGATCAAAAATAAAATTAAAAAAGTAATATTGTGAAATATCATTTGAATATATTTTTAAAATGTAATTTATTCCTGTGAATTTTCAGCATCATTACTGCAGTCTTCAGTGCATGATCTTTCAGAAATCATTCTAACATGCTGATTTAGTGCTGGATTTTTATTGGTGCTCAGTTATCAGTAATGGTTCTTCTTCTTATTATTATTATTAGATGTAAAAAAAAAAAAAAAAATACAGTTTTTGCTGCTTAACATTTTCTGGAAACATTTTTATGATTCTTTGATGAATAGACAGTTCAAAAGAACATCATTTATTTGAAATATATATTTTGCTTCATTATAAATGTTTTTACTTTTATCAATGTAATGCCTGTTTGCTAAATGAAAACAGTCATTTCTATTAAATAACACACACCAAACATTTGAATGGTTGTATATCATGGTTTCTGCATATATTAAGGAGCATAACTGTTTTTCAACTGATAATAATCAGAAATGTTTCTTGAGCAGCAAATAATAATAGAATGATTTCTGAAGATCATGTGACGCTGAAGACTGGAGTAATGATGCTGAAAATACAGCTTTGATCACAGAAATAAATTACGTTTTACAATATATTCATAAAAAACATATTTTAACTGATAATTACTTTTAAAATTTATTTCTGTGATGGCAAAGCTGAATAAATAAATGCTTTTCTTTTTAACTTTTTATTCATCAATAAATCCTGAAAAAAGTATCACAGATTCCCAAAAAATTAAGCAGCACAACTGTTTCCAACATCGATAACAACGGAGTATCCAATTAGTATATTATAATGATTTCTGAAGGATCATGTGACACTGAAGACGAGTAATGATGCTCAAAATTCAGCTTTGATCACAGAAATAAATTATATTTTGAAGTATATTAAAATAGAAAACCATTATTTTATTTCATTTCATTATTTTTAATACTTCACAATTTTTTTTTTTTCTTTATTTTTGATCAAATAAATGCTGGCTTGATGAGCATAAGAGACTTATTTCAAGAACATTAAAAACAGTAATGTGTCCAAACTTTTGACGAGCCCAGTCCCCTTGAATAAGCAGGCAGAACGCTTTCAGGCACACTGAATGATAGAAACAGAGGGGCATTGAGGAGATATACATGGTATGGTTTTTATTTATAAAATCTTTGCCAAAATATGCTTTTATTTCTGTTAACGGTATGCTCCATGTTAATTGGGTAAATTAACTGAGAAATTGTCCAGCAACACTATATAACGATCTGTTTCAATTTCAGGTTCCACCTGAGAGCCGGGACTGTCAAATAGTAAGGTGAGTCCATTTTTTTTATTTTTTAGTTTTCAGTGGAGTTTGAGTTATTCAAGCTATTTGAATGCCACAATTTATAATTGAGTATTGATAATAATAAGTGCCTGATAATGTTGCAACTTGTGCTGTTCAAAACATACTGTTTGTTGGGGCCGACTGAGGCTTGCAGCTTTCTGGAGAAATGCTCCTTCAAATAACTTCACACTCATCCTGAACAATATACCTGTTATGACAGTCATAGTCATCTAGCAATGCTATAGTCTGTGTGTCATTTGGGTACAAACCCTTTTTCATCTCAAGTCGGTGATTAAAGGAAGTGTGTATGACACTGATGTCCCATGCACTAATTTCCACAGTGGAGCATGTTAATAAACTGTGACTCTTATGTGTAAGGCATAAACATTGCCTTCCTTGCTTTGTAATACTAAATGAAACAAATACATTCATAACATATCTGTGTAATATGCAATTAGTTGTGTATTTTTTAATATATAAAACAGGTGGCACAGATTCCCCTTGCTTTTCTTCTCTGTTATATCAGTTATTATACTTTACACCTATGGGCAGCAAGCAGAATGAACATTATCTTTGTTACACACAAAGCTGGACAAAATTACTCGATTACAGGTAAATTCAATATTCTGATCATATTTTTTTAAGCACTTTTACCGAATTCCAAACCACATCAATCATAATAACTACTATTAATTTTGTGTACGATCATTTTATAATTATATAATCAACAAGAACTGGAAGTGAAAAACGCTTACTGATGCTCCAGAAGGAAACACGATACATTAAGGGGGTGAAAACTTTTAAACAGAATGAAGGTGTACATTTTTCTTATTTTTCCTAAATATTTTTTTCATTTAGTACTGCCCTTCAGAAGCTACAGAAGATACTTTCCAGACAGCAAGCAGTGTCGGCCCAGATCCGGCCCACATGTGGCCCGCATTGATTTCACGTGGGCCAGATGTGGGCGGATCTGGGCCAACACTATGTTGTTGTCTGGGTTACATGTTTCCCACAAGACAAAATAAGTTCAATTTACCCTTCTTCAAATTCAAAAAGTTTTCACCCCCTTAATGCATTATTTTTTCTTCTGGAGCATCAGTGAGCGTTTAAACCTTCTGTAATAGTTGCATATGAGTCCCTCAGTTGTCCTCAGTGTGAAAAGATGGATCTCAAAATCATACAGTCACTGCTGGAAAGGGTTCAAATACACAAAAATGTTGGAAAAGCACAGCATTTGTGGGAGCTGAAGGATTTTTCTGAAGAACAGAAGACAGTTTAACTGTTCAGAACAAACAAGAGACTCATGAGCAACCATCACTAAACAAAAACACACAGCTGTGGATCATTCAGGGAACAACACAGTATTAAGAATCAAGTGGATGTAAACAACGGGGTCATTTTTATAAATTCAACAATTTTTTCTCTTGTGGACAACATGTAAATGTCTTATCCCTCTTATTTTGGTAAAATAATTAACATTTTGCAGATTCTGCAAGGTGTATGTAAACTTTTGACCTTATGTGTGTTTGTGTATATATGTACTGTATGTATATAATATTTAATATTAATATTTTAATATTAAAAAGATAATTAATCTTTTTTTTTTTAGAGACAACGAAAAGGGGGGAACTGTCTTTAAGCTGTGGAGTCAGATGGACGGCTCGCATTTACCTCAAAAACGGCATTGCAGAAAACTCGAACAACTAGAACCAACTCAAGCACACAATGGTGACACACATTTGTAAGGCCTTTCCCTGTGATATAAAATTTCCCTGTGGTAATTATTCAGATTCTTCTCATTCTCATTGTGTAGCACTGTTTTAAGCTTGTTTAATATTATGTACAGTAAGCACTAGAAGTAGAGACATATACTACTTGGGGTAGTTTTTTAAATTAACTTTAATTTTGCTTTTGATGCAAAAATTATCAAAAGAAAAGATGTAGTGTAGTAATTCAATTGTTTTAATATGAATATTATTTTAATAGTGTTCAGGACAGTAATTGTCTGTACATCTAAATCATTTCTTTAAACTTTTTGTTGTCTAAGACCTTCGTGTTATACCATAAGACAAAAAAAATATATTTAATTATGTATTATGTACCCAGACAGCAACATAGTTCTGGCCCAGATCCAGCCCACATCTGGCCCGTGTGAAATCCATGTGGGCCAGTTGTGGGCCGGATCTGGGCTGACACTCCTTGCTGTCTGGGTAAGATGCTTGTAATCATTGCTTTAAAGGTATTTATCATTTCTACTTAAATAGTCATTATCTACTTGTATGATTTGTATTATCCGGTAACTGTACAAATACTGTGGCATATGGACATTACTCTTTTTATTTGTAACTTTTAAATGCAATACTCTTTTTAAATGCATTTTCTGTAAAGCTGCATTGGAATATGTATTGTGAAAAGCACTTTACAAATAAACAAATTGTGTTTGAATTCTAGATATGTATACAACTTATTTGTGTGTGTGTGTGTGTGTGTGTATGAAGGCATATATAATAATACACAAAATGAGCTGGCCCAGATCCGGCATGGTACTGGACCAGATCCTGCCCACATTTGGGCCAAATCACCATAAAGGAATCCACATCTGGTCTGGAGCTGGCCCAGTTCTGGCCCAGATCCGGAAAAACCGGATCCATGCCGGTATTGGCCCGTTGTGCCAAAAGACACCGGCCCGAGTCCGTTACACGGATCTGGTCCAGAACGTCCGATGGGTCTGGACCAGATCTGGCCCAAATTATTTTTGCTATCTGGGAAGCTACGTTGGAACAATGACCCCACTGAATAACGTTGGACCGTAATCCCTCCGGCACAAACAAACGATTCGGTGGGCAATCGGGCGGAGGCGTTACCCCTTCTAAGGCCGATCTGACCTTCGACTCGACCTCCCATGTGAGTGTGGAGACAAATAGGGTCTCGGGTAAAATGCACTCGGGAGTAGACGGGCGATCGAAATGGTCAAAAATACGCGATAAAGAGTCGGGTTTGATGTTTTTGGAACCCGGGCGGTACGAGAGAAAAATCAAACGACCGAAAAAGTGCCCACCGAGCCTGCCTGGAGTTCAATCTTTTGGCGGTTCTGATATATTCCAGGTTCTTATGATCGGTCCAGGCGATAAAAGGTACCCTGACCCTTCTAACCAATGACGCCATTCTTCCAACGCTAACTTTACTGCCAACAACTCTCTGTTACCAATGTTGTAGTTACGTTCGCAGGCGATAAACGACGGGCAAAACGCGCAGGGATGCATCTTGTCGTCTGTGGGAGAGCGCTGGGATAGCACTGCTCCTATCCCCACCTCTGACGCATCGACCTCCACCACGAACTGACGTGATGGATCAGGGGCTATAAGGATGGGGGCTGATACGAAGCGGCCTTTCAGTTTAGCAAACACAGCCTCAGCTGTGTCTGACCACCTGAACGTCGTCCTGGGGGAGGTCAAGGCCGTCAGAGGTGCGGCTAGTTGGCTGAAGTTGCGAATAAAACGCCGGTAGAAGTTGGCGAACCCCAGAAACCTCTGTAGGGCCTTACGGGAATCTGGGCTTGGCCACTCCACCACAGCCTTAACCTTTTCAGGATCCATTCGCATTCCCTCAGACGAAATGATGTACCCTAGGAAAGGAACAGACTGTGCATGAAAAGCGCATTTCTCCGCCTTGACAAAAAGCCCATTCTCTAGCAACCTCTGAAGCACTCGTCTGACGTGTTGAACGTGCTCCTGGAGAGACGAGGAAAAAATCAATATGTCATCCAAGTAAACATATATGAACTGGTCTACCATGTCTCTCAACACATCATTGACGAGTGCCTGGAAGACTGCTGGGGAGTTGGAAAGCCCAAACGGCATAACCAAATATTCAAAGTGCCCCCTGGGGGTGTTGAACACAGTCTTCCATTCATCCCCCTTCCTGATGCGAACCAAATGATATGCATTACGTAAATCCAATTTTGTGAAGATTGATGCTCCCAGCAACCTCTCGAAGGCTGAAGACATCAACGGCAAAGGATAAGTATTCTTTACCGTGATGCTGTTCAACCCCCGGTAATCAATACAAGGTCGCAGAGAGCCATCCTTCTTCCCCACAAAAAAGAATCCTGCCCCCACTGGAGAAGAGGAAGGGCGGATTAATCCAGTTGCTAGAGAATCAGACATATATTTCTCCATAGCCTCCCTTTCTGGAACAGAAAGCGAATATAATTTGCCCTTAGGCGGAGACGTACCTGGCAGTAGATCTATAGCACAGTCATAGGGACGATGCGGAGGAAGAGAAGCAGCCCGAGACTTACTGAACACTTCCTTCAGATCGAGATACTCTGGTGGCACGTTAGACAGATTTACTGGCTCCTCCTGCAACACAGAACAAGAAACAGACGGAACAGCAGACGAAAGACATGAGGCATAACACTGATTACTCCAACTGGACACGGAGTTCTGACCCCACTCTATCCTGGGTCCGTGTCTCACTAACCACGGATGACCCAGGACAACAGGGGCGTGCGGTGACTGAGTGAGGTAGAGTGAGATTCTCTCGGGGTGGTTACCCGAAGTGATAAGTGTGATGGGTCCAGTGGTGTGAGTAATGCCCGGAAGTTCCTGTCCACTTAGTGAGTGGATGGTGATACTGTGCTCCAGAGGTGTGATGGGGACGTGAAGTCTTTGTGCCATGGAAAAGTCCATCAGATTCCCTTCCGCTCCCGAATCCACGAGCGCCTGGCCGTTGAAGGTGTGGCCTGCCCACTGGAGTCTCACCGGGAGGAGGGTGGCGTTCGAGGGTCTGGTCAAAGATATCCCGCCCGACAGTAGCCTCTGTCCTACCGCCGGGCTTGGCCTTTTAAAGGACAGGTGGAGATGAAATGGCCGGCCTCTCCACAATAGAGACACAGACCTCTCGAACGGCGATGTTCTCTCTCCTCCCGGGAGAGCCGAGCTCGACCTACCTGCATGGGTTCAGGATCGTTCGAGGAGCTGACCGTGTTCACTCCCCTGAGACTGGGAAACTCAGCGAAATCCCCCATTGGAGTCTGGAACGATCGATTCTCTCTCTGTTGTAATCGTGCATCGACTCGTAGTGCCAGTTCAATCAGTTCATCCAGAGTCTTGGGTAAATCCAGCGTGTAAATCTCCTTTTGAACACGATCAGCCAACCCATGCAGGAACAAGTCCCACTGCGCCTCCTCGTTCCATTTGCACTCGGCGGCCAACGTCCGGAACTGGATGGAATAATCGGAAACGGAGTTGTTGTTCCGACGGAGATCAGCAAGTTGGCGAGCCGCCTCACGTCCGGCGACTGCGCGATCGAACACACGGCTCATCTCTTGCTCGAGTGCTTGGAACGAGGAGCAGCATGCGTGTTGATTCTTCCACACCGCTGTTCCCCACAGAGCCGCGCGTCCAGATAACAGCGTCATCACTAGTGCCACTTTACTCTCCTCAGAGGAGAACGTCACGGGCTGGAGAGAGAAGTAAATCGAACACTTGGTTAGAAAAGTTCGGCACATATTTGGTTCTCCAGAATACCTCTCGGGGGTGGGGATGCGCGGCTCTGGCCGATTGATGTTGAAATTCTCTGGGGGAAAAGGCGGGGGCGGTGCTGGCGCAGTGGGACCTCTCAGACGTTGTAATTGAGAGGTGAGCTCGGACACCTGCGTTACCAGAGCCTGTATCCCCCGACCCGAGGCACCGATCTGTTCATCCTGACGGTCCATGCGGGCGTGATTACCGGCATACATCTGCTCGAAGGTGGCTGCACTCGCTGAATCCATAGTCTGGTCAGATGGTTCTGTCATGACTCGAAGGAAAAAGTCACGGATTCAATAGCAAGTGAGAACAGGTGTTTATTAAACACAATAGAAGAGGTAGTGCAGGTGAGAAACGAGGCAACAGTAGAATAACAGGCTCGGCAAACGCAGGACTCCGTGGGCAGAACGCAACGGACGAACCGCAGACAATCCTCAGAACAGGCAGGCGAATCTCAGAACAGGAACACAGGAACTGGAGCGAGGGAGAGAAACTGTGAGTCGAACCTGAACCTCCACAACCATCTGACAAAGACAAGACGAGGTGACAAACAATATATAGGACATTCTCATTCAACACAGCTGGCGCTGATCAGCTCATCAGCGATAACGAGCCGTGCTGATGAGCCGCGCCCATTCATACAACAGGCACACACATAGCAAAGGCGAGTCAGTGAATCCATGAACCGTGACAGCAACTTTGCAGATACTGTTCATGCACCAACAGCAACATTACGCACTATTTAAAATGAAAAAAGTGAAATCGCAGTAAACCACCCCTTTAAAACAAACAAACAAAAAAAAAAAAAAAAACTGTAAGACCTCAAAAGGAATTGTTCATGTTCCAAAGGTTGTAATATAAAATATTGATGTACTTTATGTACATTAAGGGAGGTATTAGCAAAATTTCACCTATAGTAAGTCAGTCTAGTCACTAGGAATGTAGCCTACTACAACCTTTGGAGCAGAAAGAAAAGAAAAAAAAAACTTTGTGAATTACAGTAATTTCTTAAGAATAATTATGTACTGTATGTACAGTGAGGAAGATGTTGGCAAAATTTCAACTGTAGTAAGTCAGTCTGGTCACTAGTAACATACAACATTTGGAACACGAAAAATCCCATTTTGGTGAATTACTGTAATTTTATTTTATAAAAATATTTGTGTAGACATGTACACATAGGGAAATTATTGTCTAAGGGGAGTTATTGGCAATATATATTTAGTCAGTTTGAGTCAATTATTCATTTACTGTAAACATTAATTACAGTAAATTATAAATTATTGGAATTTAATAATTAAATTTAAATAATTTAACAAATTATTACTTCGTTTTGTACTGTGAGGTAAATTTGCAGACGGTCCCTAAAGCAGCCTAGGCGAATATGCAGCGGATATCAAAGCTAAAACAATCGTGCTTGGTATTCTATGGGAGAAAAAATGGTTTGGTGAAACTTGTTGGTTGTGGGCTCATCTGCTTAAATATACATAATATACAGTAATATATTTTATTAATTAGATGCTGAATTTAATCATTTATTATCACTGAGGCAACAAACCACCTTAAGTGTTTTCTTTATGGGAAATGTTTAACGTGCAGTTTTGCGCGTTCCGTAACTTGCGTTCATATCCTCATCTGTTTGCATCATCAGTAAGATCTGAGTTTGGTCTTGTAATAGGCTTGTTTGAGATGAGCAAAATCTGCGCAGAACCGATCACCGGTGATCACCGCGAGATGCATGCCGGTTAGAAAAGTGCCGAGTTTTTTTTTTTTTTTTTTTATTAAACGTATAACATTCACAGGGGATACAGTCAAAGCAATAAAATACATACACAACCAGAATACAAAACAGTAAATACCTCAATAATAGTAATAACGAAAAATAAATATAGAGAGAAAAACAAATAAATAGTTACCATAAACATCTTTTAAAATAAATAAATAAAAAGTGTCCGAGTTAAGTCCGCCTTGTTCTGATGTCATGCTGACAAAAAACTCTCGCGACTGTGAGGCGGCTGTGTTGGTTTGAGCAGTCGCGCGCAGTTGCTCTCCACCAAAGCTGTGTCCCAAAGTTAAGTGCACGCACTTCGAAGTCCACTGACTTGGAAGGCCACGCCTCCGAAGTGCATGAGATGCTCCGCCTTCGCAGGATTTCCTAATTGCGCCACCAGGTGTTCCCGATTGCCGCTCCTGTCGTATAGCAACGGTGTGAGAGGAGAACTGCCATCCTGACAGGATAGGTGGAGCCATGTAAATTACACTGGTTTGCTGAGACCTTAACTGCCGGATTACAATTTAAATGCAGGTATTGGCTTGGAGCTTACTTGAATAATGTAATGATACATACGAAAAACTACAAAACACAAAACCTAACCCTAACACACACACACACACACACACACACACACACAGACAGACAGCAGTTCAAATGCTGACTGATATCTTACAAAGGTGCGATTTTTATATGGTTTATTGTCTTGACCATGGTGATCATATGTAGACAGGTTTGCAACCTGGACTTTTTAGGCAAGCATAAAAATAACTGTTAAAAAAAATAAAATGAAAATAGGGTATTGTTCAGCTCAATGTTCAGTGGCAGCTGTCACAGCTGAACAGTGCTCTTTGGCCGGTGAAAATTCTGTAATCAATTACTCACCCTCAAGTTCACTGAATTTTTTTTTTTTTTAAGGTAAGTGGTTGCAAACAATTTATTTTAGCTACATTTAATTTAAAAAAATATGTTGAAAGTTAGTCAACTAAATCTGTTTATTTAAATGTAGCTAAAATAAATTGATTGCAACCACATACCTTAAAAAAATTGAGTAAATTCAATGAATAATTTTTTTCAGTGTTGTTCCAGGTTTGGAATTAAAATTTTTGGGTGAACTATCCCTTCAACTAAGGTTTTAAATATGACTATTTTTTTCCCCATTGTGGTATTACTACAAGTCGTTTACTAAAGTACCTCAATATTTCTTGTACTAATTACTTTGTCATAGCTCTAAACAATTTCTCTTTTCCTTCTTTCGCTAAATCAGACCAGACCCCTGCACTGCAGGATAGAGCTGAATGTGCCAGCGCTGGACAGGTTTTTAATGGTTTTGGGCTGAGCAGGGAGGCCTGCACATTTTTAATGTGTAAAAAATGTATTTACAGGACAAAAAATTTACGTATAAAAGAAGGTTTTGTAAGCTGCATTAAAACAATTTACATAATTACTTCCCTTTTATTTACACGTGAATATGCATAAAAAATACAAAATGTACAGCAACTACTCCGGCTCATTTACAAATAAAAGAATTTCAGAAATTGGGTTGTTTCATTGACAATGTGACATAAAAAAAAGATATTTATGTACCCATTTTCTCCACTGTTTTCTCTTCTTGAGAGAATGGCTAATAAATCATTTACTGTCTCTCCATTCTCTCCCTGCTCTCCCGTGCTCTTCTCTCCGGAATTGGATGTCCACCCTGAGTAGCTTCACCAGCTCCCCACTCACTCCTTCACCTGTCCCAGGACACTTGCAATCCTAAGGCAGAGCAAATAAACCATGCCTGTTAACAACAACAGCACAATGAATTTGAGCAAAAATGTGTCTATTAACTTGATTACTTTGTATTTTTAAGTCCCTCCCCAGCAGGCTCATCTTCTCCAGAATATTCATAAAACAAGAGAAAACGGAAACACTTATGAAAAATATTTAGACAGTGGTGCAGTCTTTGAAAATATGTACAACATATTTAAACATATGTAAAAATTGGTGCAACATTAGAAAATATGACACAGCAGCACATGCATACAATACTGAAGTGCTCAAGTTTGGTTAAAACGTGTGGACATATCTTGCACGACAGCACTACAAAAACACAACAAAGGGAAAGATTGCCTTATATACTGGTTGTCTTATTGTTTGTGGGCTTTGTGTTAAAAAAAAACCCCTGGCTTTTAACACTTTCGCTAGGTATTTGAGTAAATGAAAACACAATACTTACATTTCAATGTGAATTCCCCACAGAACTCTCATTGGAGAACTCATCACTCGACTGTGCTGATCAAAAGCATGATGGGAAACGACACAGATTCATGCTCATTGGTTCAGACAACCGTGATGCTGTGTTCTCTGCTAAAATGTTTTATTTATTTTTTTAAATCTGATTTCATGAGATTGTGTATTTAAATTATGCATGAATATTCCCAAACACTATGACAGTGCCATCTCTGTGTGAGATTGTAGATTGTTGTCATATTTCTATAAAAATCTAAAATACATGTTTGTATTAAAGTAGAAATGGATGATAAATACGCCTTTCGTATGGGATTAAATAGCAAGCACTTTGAGTGTCTTGTTCATCATATTTATAGTCATATAAAAGCAACAGAACTGAAATTATATCGCATTTATTAGCAGTACAGCATATGAGTGAGAATAATCAATATCTGCCTTTGATCTCATTGGTATCTGTTCCACTTCGAGAGGTCAGAACTGTCCGTTTTGACAGCGCTTATTTCACTCCTCCCTTCACTGTACATTTCAGGCGAGGCGCATCTCAAACAAGCCTAATAGCTGTCATTATTAGTGCACGAGCCGCATAATGTGTTTTCTTTAACCTATTTCTGAGGGAAACAGCGTGAAACCTTGCGCGTTCGTTCATATTCTACATCTGCTTAACTGTTAAAATAGGTCTCATGATCATCAATAAAGTGTATTCTGAGATCTGAGGTCTTATATCACTGTATTAGTTCACTGAGGCGCAAGAATCCTGGAGTGTGATGTATGAGGGGAACCCCAGTATTACAGCACAGTGTCACACAAGCCATGATACAAAGTTACAGAAACTAAATATACAGGTGAGAAAGCAATATACAGGTGCATCTCAATAAATTAGAATGTCGTGAAAAAGTTAATTTTTTCTTGTAAGTTATTTCAAAAAGTGAAACTTTCATATATTTTAGATTCATTGCATGTAAAGTAAAACATTTCAAAAGTTTTTTTTGTTTTCATTTTTATGATTAGAGCTTACAGCTCATGAAAGTCAAAAATCAGTATCTGATTCTAATATTTGAGTTTCAATAAATGACCATCCCTACAGTATAAATTCCGGGTATCTCTTGTTCTTTGAAACCACAATAATGGAGAAGACTGCTGACTTGGCAATGATCCAGAAGATGAACATTGACGCCCTCCACAAAAGGGTAAGTCACAGAGGGTCATTACTGAAAGGTGTGGCTGTTTACAGAGTGCTGTATCAAAGCATATTAAATGCAAAGTTGACTGGAAGGAAGAATTTGGGTAGGAAAATGTGCACAAGCAACAGGGATGACTGCAAGCTTGAGAATACGGTCAAGCAAAGCTGATTCAAACACTTGTGAGAGCTTCACAAGGAGTGAACTGAAGCTGGAGTCAAGAGTCACCACGTTCAGACATGTTCAGGAAAAGGGCTACCATGCCACTTCTGAACCAGAGACAACGTCAGAAGCTTCTTACCTGGGCTGTGGAGAAAAAGAACTGGACTGTTGCTCAGTGGTCCAAAGTCCTCTTTTCAGATGAAAGTAAATTTTGCATTTCATTTGGAAATCAAGGTCCTAGAGTCTGGAGGAAGAGTGGAGAGGCACAGAATCCATGTTACTTGAAGTCCAGTGTGAAGTTTCCACAGTCAGTGATGATTTGGGCTGCCATGTCATCTGCTGGTGTTGGTCCACTGTGCTTTCTGAAGTCCACAGTCAACGCAGCCATCTACCAGGAAATTTTAGAGCACTTCATGCTTCCTTCTGCTGAAAAGCTTTATGGAGATGCTGATTTCATTTTCCAGAAGGACTTGGCACCTGCCCACACTGCCAAAGGTACCAAAAGCTGGTTCAATGACCATGGTGTTACTGTCCTTGATTGGCCAGCAAACTCGCCTGACCTGAACCCCATAGACAATCTATGGGGTATTGTCAAGAGGAAGATGAGAGACACCAGACCCAACAATGCAGATGAGCTGAAGGCCACTATCAGAGCAACCTGGGCTTCCATATCACCTCAGCAGTGCCACAAACTGATCACCTCCATGCCACGCCGAATTGAGGCAGTAATTAAAGCAAAAGGAGCCCCTACAAAGTATTGAGTACATATACAGTAAATGAACATACTTTCCAGAAGGCCAACAATTCACTAATAATGTTTTTTTATTGGTCTTTTGAAGTACCGTATTGACCCGAATATAAGACTATGTTTTTTTCCTTGGAAATACATCTGAAAAAACGCGTTCGTCTTATATTCAGGGTCTAGACTTTGACATGTCAATAATACACCCACAACAATAGGTGGCGCCAAAAACGCATAAAACGAGTGTGCCATGAAATATGTAATGTGTGTTGTAAAGATCGCGAATGAAAACAAATGAAAAAGAAAAGCTTACAGCAGCATGATCGTGACTGTCATGTTAGCCTGATGCGACCAAACTTCCTCTGTAAGTGATTTTAAAACATAAGACAGTACCCAGATTTGAAGACTACAATAAGATTTCACGTCTACTGATAATAACATTTTGGTAGGCTACTATGAGATTGATAGCCTAATTGTTATATAATTCAGATGGGCTACCTGTTATTTCAATGGTATATCAAAATGTTCCAATGTCATTGTTAGTACATTTTACCAGTATTTACCATACTTTCAAAACAAAAATTAAAATTGGAAAAATATGCAATATGAAAATAATTTAAGAATAAATGTGTTTTACAGAGAGAGAGAAAAAAAGAAAAAAAAAAACAAGATTTGGTTTTCAAAAAGCCTTTTTCCAACAGGTATTCTAATTTGTTGAGATTAACAAAAATTGGTGGGTTTTTGTTAAATGTGAGCCTAAATCATCACAATTAAAAGAACCAAAGACTTAAACTACTTGAGTATGTGTGCATTGAATTTATTTAATACACGAGTTTCACAATTTGAGTTGAATTACTGAAATAAATGAACTTCCACGACATTCTAATTTATTGAGATGCACCTGTCTTCCTCAGATGTAATGTTAGTTCTGTACTTCAAAGTTGGGCAAAAGAGCATTATAATCTCTGTGGTAGAGAAAGCTGCTTACATGTAGGCAAAAATGACCGAAATTTGCCTGTCGAATATTATACATCGTATTTTTAAACATATTGAATATTTTGGAAGTGAATTCTGGTAGGTGAATATGAATTATTTAATTTTTTTATTATGAAAATGTGTGTGAAATATTTTGAATTGAAATATTCACAGCTTAAATAAACAACTATGTTAAATTTCAGGACCTAAAAATGCAAGCCCTGGAAATACAAGGCATTAAAATACAAGCACTGTTAATTGCAATGCATCTTTTTTCGATTTGTGGAATTCAGCATGCTTTATGTTTCAAAAACTATTGTCATTATTCTGCTTCCATACAGTTTGTCCTGTAAACAATATGTATATGGGTGATTCTTAGACTATGGGCACTTTTATGTTCTTTGGTCATATTTTTAAAAATACATATAATTTTGGACAAATTCCTCTTTCTTTGTCAAACTAACAATAAAACCAAATTAAAAACTTTTTACTACCTTTCTATTATGATTTTTTCATACTTTTCAACCTCCTTATAGGTGTCAAAACCACTGTTGTCTCCTTGTCGCACACCCAGACTTTTAAAATTCAACAATGAAAATACAGTTTAAAAATATGACTTATCTGGTAACTATTAATGTACCTTAATTAAGCACTAGTAAAAGAATTCAAATACATTATAGTATTTAATGTGAAATCACTTTCAATATTACTTTTTATACAAAATATAGCTGTTGCACAGTATTGGTGTAATTTCCACCACAACACTGTAATGTCCCTTTAAAAAGTTTGTGTGAAAGATTGTTTAGGTGGTTTCTATGGAAATGTTCAGTGACATCAGAGCACATGTTGGATATGGAGGGAATTTAAATTTTCATCAACAACATATGAAGAAAAATCAAGGTAAATATTGCTTGATCAGTTAATATTCTACGTCATTTCCAAACATGCTGTACCTTCATGGGTGTTTTTAAAAAGCTAAATATGTTAAGTTAAATAAGAGTATTTTGCATACATGAAATGCTAAGTATTAATTCAAAGCTAATCAGTGAAGCTATCTTCCATTTCTTTCACAAAAAACTACAGAAATGTCATTTCCACCACAGTCATTTCCACCACACTGCCTCTGTGGTGGAAATTACATTTATGGTTACAAAGTACAATTGATATGTTTGATGACTTTGTGAATTGAGTTTAATGAGTGTGATGAGTTTAAGACTTTTTCTAATAAATATATCTGCTGTTTCTCTACATTCAGTTAATTCATTGTCATTTCCATCACCACACATTTAAAAAAATAAAATTAAAAATTAAAAAGTTCTCATCACACATTCAAAATGTATCCACAATTTATGAGATCATGCTTTACTTAATATAAAAATTCAAGTTATTTATTTTCTAATAAGCTCTTACCCAAACCGATATTAAATTTCAGAGTGTGACAGGTGTACAGTTCAGCATTTGGTCCTTAGGGCAGTTAATTTATCTCATTGACAAATGTATAATTATTTTACATTGTGGAAAAACTGGTAAAACTAGTTACAAAAATGATCTTAGACAATTCTTGAGTGGCATAAGTTATTTTATATTTAAATAACAGCTGTATATTGAGATGTGGTGGAAATGACATTTGTTCATTGCAGGTCGGAAAAATGTAAAATATTAACAATTTCTCTTGTAATCTAAGTTTGTCCTCTTACAGACCTTAAAACTAGACAAATTATTTAAATTTATGAGACTGTGTTACTTGACTTTTGAACCAGTTTTTTTTTTTAATTCAATTTCACAAGGCTAAAAGTGCCCCTAGTTCAAGAAACGCCCATATATATATATATATATATATATATATATATATATATATATATAAAAGAAAAACATCACCAGCTGCTAAATTCAAATCTGCGTTCGCTGGCTGGCACAGAGCCTGAGACACGCACGTTTTTAAAGCACTGTGCATTATAACCAATCACATACGATTCTGTTGAGCTTATGAATGCAAGGACCAATCAGAGTCGTTCAGATGAGTCATTGCTAAAACACGCTGTTTCGTCACCGCGCGCGCTCGCTGACTGAATTCTCTGACTACAGGTGCATCTCAATAAATTAGAATGTTGTGGAAAAGTTCATTTATTTCAGTAATTCAACTCAAATTGTGAAACTCGTGTATTAAATAAATTCAATGCAGACAGACTGAAGTAGTTTAAGTCTTTGGTTCTTTTAATTGTGGTGATTTTGGCTCACATTTAACAAAAACCCACCAATTCACTATCTCAACAAATTAGAATACTTCATAAGACCAATAAAAAAACATTTTTAGTGAATTGTTGGCCTTCTGGAAAGTATGTTCATTTACTGTATATGTACTCAATACTTGGTAGGGGCTCCTTTTGCTTTAATTACTGCCTCAGTTCGGCATGGCATGGAGGTGATCAGTTTGTGGCACTGCTGAGGTGGTATGGAAGCCCAGGTTTCTTTGACAGTGGCCTTCAGCTCATCTGCATTTTTTGGTCTCTTGTTTCTCATTTTCCTCTTGACAATACCCCAAAGATTCTCTATGGGGTCCAGGTCTGGTGAGTTTGCTGGCCAGTCAAGCACACCAACACCATGGTCATTTAACCAACTTTTGGTGCTTTTGGCAGTGTGGGCAGGTGCCAAATCCTGCTGGAAAATGAAATCAGCATCTTTAAAAAGCTGGTCAGCAGAAGGAAGCATGAAGTGCTCCAAAAATGTTTGGTAAACGGGTGCAGTGACTTTGGTTTTCAAAAAACACAATGGACCAACACCAGCAGATAACGTTGCACCCCAAATCATCACAGACTGTGGAAACTTAACACTGGACTTCAAGCAACTTGAGCTATGAGCTTCTCCACCCTTCCTCCAGACTCTAGGACCTTGGTTTCCAAATGAAATACAAAACTTGCTCTCATCTGAAAAGAGGACTTTGGATCACTGGGCAACAGTCCAGTTCATCTTCTCCTTAGCCCAGGTAAGACGCCTCTGATGTTGTCTGTGGTTCAGGAGTGGCTTAACAAGAGGAATACAACAACTGTAGCCAAATTCCTTGACACGTCTGTGTGTGTTGGCTCTTGATGCCTTGACCCCAGCCTCAGTCCATTCCTTGTGAAGTTCACCCAAATTCTTGAATCGATTTTGCTTGACAATCCTCATAAGGCTGCAGTTCTCTCAGTTGGTTGTGCATCTTTTTCTTCCACACTTTTTCCTTCCACTCAACTTTCTGTTAACATGCTTGGATACAGCACTCTGTGAACAGCCAGCTTCTTTGGCAATGAATGTTTGTGGCTTACCCTCCTTGTGAAGGGTGTCAATGATTATCTTCTGGACAACTGTCAGATCAGCAGTCTTCCCCATGATTGTGTAGCCTAGTGAACCAAACTGAGAGACCATTTTGAAGGCTCAGGAAACCTTTGCAGGTGTTTTGAGTTGATTAGCTGATTGGCATGTCACCATATTATAATTTGTTGAGATGCATTGGTGGGTTTTTGTTAAATGTGAGCCAAAATCATCACAATTAAAAAAACCAAAGACTTAAACTACTTCAATCTGTGTGCATTGAATTTATTTAATACACGAGTTTCACAATTTGAGTTGAATTACTGAAATAAATGAACTTTTCCACAACATTCTAATTTATTGAGATGCACCTGTAAATCTCTCATCAGAAACAAAAAAGTAAAGATGTACGAATGTAAGTAAGATATTAATTGCACAGTGTAAACAGCTTTAGAGATTATTATGGCAGTATTTGAGAGTGCTTGAACTCGCTGGACTGAAGTGAAAATGTTCTTTGATAATGGAAACGTTCTTTGCTCTCTTTTTGTTCAATGAAAGTGTTATAGACTAATTAGTAACTTACATTGTTTTTATTAAATTCACATTTAATGCAAAGCATTTAAAAGTATTACAAATATTTTATTGTATGACACCCATATCTGGTACTTAAGAAAAACGACGGGCTTGTATGCATAGTTAATAGATTGTATTAGACTACTTTGCCCATCGTTCGATATCAACTAACATAATCTATAAAGGTGAAAAATGCATTTACTTACACATATTTGAGAATCGAGATATTTCATGATATATTTTGGGGATATATTGAATAAAAATAAAAGCAATTTAATAAAACCCCTGCTGAAGATAAATGGACACCATTACAAAATTGGTTTTACTGGTTATAATGGGACTTGTATTGATTTTACTGGAAACTGTAATGGACGCTGTTGGTCTCTACTGGTAATTGGTTGCCTTCTATTGGTGGCTTGTTAAAACCAATAAATACTAATGGAATATGTCTGAAAACACACTACAGAAAACCATTTTTTAACCCTTGTGCGCTCTTCGGTCATTTCTGACCGGAGAATTTTACATTTTGAATTTTTAAAAATCGTAGCTTCACCAGAATGGTCCGAAACTCGTTGACTTTTATGGCACTTGGTATGTGAACACACAAAAGAAATTGAGGGCATGATTCGAAAAAGTTAAATGGTCGTAAAAAAATTGGTCACACTCATGGTCTTCGGTCAAAATGGAAATGAATGGGAAACGGGAAAAAATTAAAGAAATACAGAAAACTTTTGTGTGTACAATCTACAAATCCCCAACAATGCAGAAAAACATTGCACAGCAATGAAGGGGTGAAACTCTAAAACATCTAGAGTGCAAAATCAACACATCCACTCATACACACGCGCACACACACACACTTGTACACACACACCCCCCAATGAACTGGTGTGCCTGTAACACAGCAACTATGTAAAATAAAATCAATAATTCAAATTCAATACAGTTAAAAAGTGGACAACAAGGAATGGGTTATACTCTAAAACATCAAGAGTGTAAAACAGATACATCCACTCACACACACTCACAGACACACACACACACACATACACCATAATACACACTCAAATAAATTGGTATGGCTATAACCATATAGCCAAAATGAGTTGAGTGAAATAAGAGGTTGAAATCAGATCAGACCCTGAAGGATTAGGCTCTGATAAAGCATTCCTCTTCATTTTTGTTACATTTTTATAGTTTTGTGTAACAAAATGCTTTCTGTGTTCAGGGTTGACTGTAGTAATAATAATGCAAAAACCTATATAATAATAATAATGCAAAAAAAATATAAACCTTGACAAAAAGTAGTCTTTGAGAATGCCTAAATATACATTTATATCCACAACCTAATAAAAGTAAACAATTATGTCTAAAAACAACTAGGGAATTCACAAGACTCTCTATAGAGTCCTATGCAGGCAACTAGTGGTTTTTCTTTCTTTTCTCACACCAGGAGGTGCTAATCTGCATTCAAAAAAATTGATTTTAAAGGCCTAGTGTCTATGTTCATCTGAAATACTGCATAAATTGAAAAATAATTTGAAAAAAATGTGAAAAAAATTTTTTGTACAATTTTCAATGGGATCATAATCATAAATATTCATTAGTACCATAAAATTATCTCAAAATACAAAAGAAAAAAGAAAAAATATTATTGAACAAAAATATATTAGATTGATTTTACTGAAGAAAAAAAAAATTACATTTAAGGTGTCCGGTCACTTTTGACCGTGAAGACCATGAGTGTGACTCCCAAATAAGGAGTGCACAAGTTAATGGTTAAAAGTTGATGGTTTGTAATGTTCGTAATGGTATTTGTAGTGGAAACTATTAAAATGTTCTGTGATGGTTTTATTGTTTGTTTGTTGTTTTTTTCAGTAGGGACATAAGTTATATAGTGGTATTGTGGCTGCTGTGTGTCACATGACAATCAAAAAGGAACCACAAAGGAACTGCCCCGTTGAGAGTGTAGGCCTACCTTCTTGGAAAAAAAAGCATTGTTGCTTGTTAAAAATAAGCCTGAAATATTAAAAACAGCCAGCTGCAATTTAATAGGCTACATGTTATTAGCAGAAATTTATTTATTTTTTTAAGTCTCCAAAATAGAACAACTAGCCTATTGCTAGTGCCTGTGTCTATCAAAATGGATCTCTCATATTTCTGTAAAATACATTTGCATTTTTTTTAAATATTTTTTGTAACGTCCAATTCCAGTGTTTTTAATAATTTAAACGATTCCCTTTGTGAGTGAGTCGTTCAAATGTCAACCCGTTTTACTGAACCGTTTGACTCATTCATTAAAAAGATTCGACTCAAAAATAGTGACACGGGCATCCTTAGCGGTACTACAGCCGACAGAAAGAACGACTTTGCTTGCGGAAATATTGACAGACAAATGTATAGAATTTGTCAACAATACTCTGCTTCTTAAAATAAGTAAATAAACAAAAAATAAAAATAAATAAAACGGGCTACAAAACAGTTATTACGCAATACTGACATCTCTGGATCCATACGACAAAAATCACTTGATTTAAAGTCAACGACCCATATTTTTGCAGCTAAGAGTGTGCAATTCTGCAAACCGCACCATTTCTTTCTGCTTCCTTTAGTGTGTGATGAGAGGTGTGAAACGCGCGCGTCACGTGCGCGCAGGTCTACAGAAGTTCCATAAGCAGGCGTACTTTCAGAGTACTGCGCTGAAGAGCTGCCTTCATTCGAGCTACACTGGGTAAGTGCTATTTTCATACTCTGTACGTTATGTATGAACCTTCAAATTCAATTTAAGCTTGGTTTAACTCTAAAAACCAATACGTATAAATAGGACTAAGAATATGGATAGAAAAGAGACAGCCTGTCTTTCCGTGTTGCTGATGTAACTGTTGTCGACTGCCTAGAAATTCACTAATAAGATGTAGCCTACATCTTCGCATACATTCTGCAAACTTATCCAGTTGATTTTACTATAGCTGTTCGTGTGCCAGTTGCAGGAAACCACAAAACGTAGAAGAAAACAGTGTAGAAGTAAACTTTACATTTGAGAACCTGCTCTTTTAAAAACACAGGCTGATCTTTTAAAGAAAACAACATGTGTGGGATGCATTTTCAGTTATAAGAAAACATGTTTTCACACTGTTTTCTCTTACAATGCCCACACAAGTGTGGCTAAAGCTGTGGATCACGAGCTTTTGTTACAGTTGGAAGCATAAGCCTGGATTTTTAGTTTATAGAAGGATTTAGAACTTGTATATCCAGTATTTGAGAACTTTTTGCTTTAATTGGTCTATTTTAAGTCAGTTAATACCTGCTGAACTGTAGTGGCTTTAGCCTTACCAAGGTGGTGAATGCAGCCCTTTTATAGGTTTCAAATTATATTAATATCTCAAATGTTGCTCTTTCAAAGCTCGGGGTTACAGCATGTTTAAAGTATATGAAGTGTCAATGTTGACTGAGATGTTTTTCCTAAAATGAGACAAAATGAGTTGCCACAAGTTGATAAGAAATGTTGAGATTTGTGAATTTTAATAGCAGATTTTGGTATTTTGGCAAATCTGAGCTCAGTTTGAGACATTACTGGGGTCTTTTCAACAGTAGAAAGGTCTCACATGCTCTCTATTTAATCTCATTTAAATATAAGAGAAAAAACTGAGATATGTAAGAGATTTAACTCGATACATTTTTTGTGGATTGTTGGAAAAATCTTTTGAACTTTGGCTTCTTTGAATCCATTTTTATTGCTTACTAATGTCACTTACTGATGTTGACATTATGCATCATATCTAAACATCCCCTCTGACCTCTTACTGCCAATAATTTGACACAAGCTGCTTGTAAATCACACTATTATTGCCAAAGAATCACCTTTTCTGATGAATTATGATTTAGTTAATATAAAGGTGCTTTGTAATGTCTTTTTCAGTGTCTGAATTCAGTGTGTGATGTTTGCAGACATAATTATATGCAATTGATCCACCATCCATATTAAAAATGCACATTTTGGAATTAGGGTAATCCAAAAAAAAAAAAAAAAACAACTATCAAATAACAAGAAAAATATGAACATGCTACCTTCTGTGGTATGATATGCATGAATTAGAGGAACTGCAAATGTCGGGCACTGGAACATCTTACTCGCATCAGAGTGTAATTTCCAACCACATTTTTACCAAGAGCACAAATCATGTCAGTGTTATGTAATTTAAGTTAAAATGGATTACTGAAATAGTTTCTAAGACATTTTTTAACCAGTACATTTATGTATTTTCCTATATTCCATTTTATAATATACTCAGCTGTATGTACTGAAGCTGAAATCGCTTTAATCAAAGCTAATTATCAAACTGCAAAGTTTGTCATGATACTTCCTATTTTTATTGATGTTAATCAAAGATTTATAAAGAAATATGTGGCTGAAAGTTGTACAGCTCAGTGGTTATATGCTGACATCTTTACTAAGGATAACAGAGTACTAAACCTCAAAAACAGATGCAATGGTTTGTGGAGTGTGCCATGTTATTTTAACTGCCTCGTGGTAGTAAACCTTGGGTTAAAAATACTACGATGGACCAACATGTGCAAGAATAGCTTGATAAATCAATACCAGCATCAATAACAGCAAATAAAAGGAGCTGTAAATTTTGAATGAAAAGGGAGTTTTTCCTAGCAGGCTTTGGGGAAAAAAATCTTGTGATTGTGCTGCATGTTTTTCAGTATTTCATTCTTTTTAGTAGCTACTTTTTAGGATTTAAAAGGCAATGGAACAATGACGTGTGGTGTAAGATGCTATCTAGATGTAGATCTGATTTTTAGCACTTTCGCAATAGACACCATACAATATATAGTGCTAAAACTTTTATTGTAAAAAAACACTTCCTCTTCTGTTTGTTTATAGAAAATGCACGCTTTTGCCTTTACCTCTCAGATAGCAATGCACAACACTGTACACGGTAAAAACAAAAAAAGTTGAGCCAATTTAAAATTGTAAGGCAACCAGCTTCAGCAGATTTTTGAGTTTGCTCAACTTATTTTTGTGGGAGATTCTCAAATTTTTGTTGTATAAACTTAAAACGAAGCTGAAGCTGGTTGCCTTAAAATTTTAAGTTGGCTCATCTTTTTGTTTTTTGTTTTTTTTTACAGTGTAGTTCTGTTTTTGAATTTATAGCTGTTAAAACTTGACTCTAAAATTTAAAACTATCAAACATTAGATGTTGTCATCACATCAGTCCTGGTTATATTTTTAACAGTAATATACCATAATATCTTAATTTATGTTTAATTTAGGTCTACGTTAACATTTTTTCTTTTTTTTAAATAGAAGTCTCTTATGTAATCATAAACACAAAAACAGTGAAGTATTATATTAAAATGAATTCATATTAATACCGTAAAATATTATTACAATTTAGAATTACGGTTGTCTGTTTTATTTTTTTAAATTAAATTAATTAGTAATTTATACCTGTGATGGCAAAGCTGAATTTATTCTATTTTTACTCTATTTTTCAGTGACGCATGATCCTTAAGAAATCATTATAATATGCTGATTTGGTGATCAAGAAACATATCTAATTATCATCATCTTTTGTAATATGATAAATGAATTTACTGTTACTTTTAATCAATTTAATGTGAATAAAATTAATTTTAGTATTCATTTCTTAAAAGCATATGAATCTTGCATATGAAAATGTAGACGTATAAATATATACGTGTGTGTGTGTGTGTGTAATATATATATATATATATATATATATAAATGTATCTATAAATGTAATTTGTAGACGTGTATATATATATAAAATGTGCTAACTATGTTTAATTGTGAAACTTAATAAATGCAAATTAAAAGATTTTATAATAAATGAGTATGTCTGATATCAGTGCAAAAACAGTTTCATATTATGCAATATTAAAACCTAAAAGGGTCTAAAACAATACACGAATAAAAACACGCCCAAGGATACCAGAAAGGGATGTGATGGAACATTTTTTTATACTGTTTTTATAACATTTCTTATAGAGAAGAGAAGAGGGAGAGAAGAAAAGTAGTTCCATCTCAAAAAGATAATTTAGATGACTAAATCCCAAATAACATTTTGGTTTTATTTTTGTACAGAGGAATTATTACAAGTGCTTTAAAAAACAACCTTTACACTTCTGCTTATACACACTTCAAGTTTTACTTCCATTGCATGTGGATTAATCTAAAAACATTTTTGTTTTCACAAATTGAGAGTAGAGAATGATTTTCTGTGATAACTGAGCCACAGGGTCTTAAGTATTGAACATGGAATATTCCTTTAACAATCCTCATGAGTCTAACCTCCTGAGTGGCTTGCGAAAGGTCAAATGTATTTGTAGTTCGGTCCAGTCCAGTGTGTGTGAGTTCAATGGAGGCGTTTGTGGTTTGATCCCACACTTCTTCCACCCCTGCAGCTTTCACATGCTGGGATAGTTCAACTCTGTCGACTCTGGAGTCAGTATTGACCCCACACACTGTTTGATGAAATATCACGTTCAGAGAGCCAATAAAGACGTACTATAAAGTTCTGACATTAAAGTGTCTGTCTGTGTCCAGCTGTGTTCTTTCTATCTGTCTACTGTTGTTTGTCTTTTCTCTCTATCCTGGTAGCAGAGGCAGGTAGAGCAGCAGCTCGCTATCTGCGCTACAGTCCTTCAGTGATGCAGGAAGTGCGGTTTGAGCTGTCAGTCAAACGACAGGAAATACTTGGCAGTAACACATTTAGAGAAAGAAAGAGAGTTTAAGCCAGAGTTTTGAGAAACTTGAGTTAAGAAAAAAAAACACACACTTAACAATCATCACTTAACAATATAATATAGGGTAGAGTTGAGGAAAACGCCCCCATGGGGTAAAACGCCCCCCTACTGTTTTTCCCAAAATAACCACAAGATAATGTCAAGATAAATTTTATTGTGACTATGGACTACGTTGACGGAGTGATGTAGAAGTTTTCACCATGAAGCTTAACACTGGTGATGTACCGGAGAGAAAATGGATTTCACAGTAAATCATCTAATTTTCAGCAGTAAGAGAAAAAGTGTTTTAAAGCTTGTTGTTTTGTAGAACATCACAGTTATATATGATATGAGAACAGTAGGGCCTGTAGGGAGTACATGTTATTTAATAAAAATATAATTATATTTTCAGAATGACATGATTTTTTTTCAAACATAGTGTGTGGGGTAAAACGCCCCCCAGGGGGCAATGGGCAATTACTGTAGTTATTCTGTTCTGAACATCAAATCCTTAATTTTTCCATCAAATGTATTCTAACAAGTTGGTTGAATAAAAATATTTGGACTTTATATTTAAAAATTACCTCAAGTTAGCATCAGGTAGCTAGTTAGCTAGCCAGTTATCATCAGCTAACTTTTTTTTTTTTTAAATAGACAATTATAATTTTGTAATTCATAATTATTGATTATATTATATTCTTTTTTTTTTTTTTTTTTTTTTAAGCTAAAACTGCCTGTACTCTGATTTTGCTGTAAATGTTTAAAGCAAATTGCTTTGTCAGACTGGGGGGCATTTTACCCCACCCATGGGGACGTTTTGAACCACAGGTGGTGTTAAACGCCCCCTTGGCACAAATTAAATTTTTGTTAAAAATCTAACAACATGAAAACTCTGGACATTTTTCATACTTGGTTTATAATTTATGCCATTGTCACTAAAACTATAACTTTTCTGAACACATTTAACTTTTGTTTCATTGAAAAAAAAATTACACAATCCTTAAGGGGGGCATTTTCCCCCACTCTACCCATATATATATATATATATATATATATAATTTCAGTATAACAATATGCGTGTTTTCCCTGTCTTTTTTATTGTTTCTGTTCGATTTTAGTATGTTACTTTCTTCCTATATCATCTAAAATCATCTGTTAATCACTTACAATTCTTACATTATGATATAATAAAGCCGCTGAAAATTTGAGACTCTTAGCCACCCCCTAGCAACCATCTAGTAATGTTGATTACCAAGTAAATACAGTTTTTGTTTCCTTTTTTTAAAAAATAAATAAAAATCTGTGAGGCACTTACAATGGAAGTGGGGCCAATCGCAATCCGTAAACATTAAAATGCTCACTTTTTTAATAGTACAGCTACAAGATATACTGTAAATATTTTGTGTACATGATTTTAGTGTGGTAAAATCGCTTACTAACATATTTTGTAAAGTTATGTTCAATTTCATGGCAACGTAACTCTAAAAACCTAAAACGATAATGACTTTATATTAACACAACATCTTACTGCTATACAACTTTACAACTGTAACTACTGTTAAGTTATTTACTAAAATTTTCACATTTTTGTTTTTAAAAGCTTCCAAAATTGGACTTATTCACTTGCATTGTAACTTAGATTTTTATTTTTAAGCATGAATTAAAATTATTTAATGTGGCAATTTACTTTATGTCACAAATTAGGGATGCACTGAATGTTCGGCCAAAAATAGCAAAAAAAAAAGCTGTTTCAGTGTTCCGCCGAATAAGCGAAAATACCGAATAAGATGTACCGAACAATGATGTGACACGATCAAATAGAGGTGCGCACAGCAAACATGTCTGCAGTGTGGAAGTCATTACAAAATACACATACGTAAAAATCATTACAAGCACGAAACACCGACAGCGAGAGACTGTTTAGTACTGCATCTCAAGTCTCCGATGAGAAGAGGAAGAGGTGGTTGATGCTGGTTACTGTATGATGATTGAAATCGCGAAATGGCCTTAAACAATACACGCACGAATTGCACGTATTCAAAAAGGGTTTTTGAAAATCTGGAAAAGGAAAATCTGCGCTGAAACACTGTTACTCGTCGGTTGCTCAGTAACATTTTTATTATTTTTTCAAAGGCATGTGACAATGGGATACGTGCGACAAACATAATTTATAAATCTACTGTTGTCAACAAAAAGAAGCACTGAGGTCTGCCTGCGGGTTTCTGCCAAAATAAAAGTTGAGGAAAAAAAAGAACTCCATCAACATTCAAAAATGTTAGTATTGTAATTTTACTGTTGTTCTGTAGAAGTAAGATAGTAATAATGAAAATAATACCCTACAACAGCTCTATTAATACATTTATTATATTCACACATAGTGGTCAAATTGGGATCTAAAAGAATTATCTTCTGCTCAGCAAGGCCGCATTTATTTGTACAGTAGAAAATGTATGCCTGATTCAAGAAGGGGGTCTCAAAAATGTCAAAAAAAATATTATTTTACTAACTTATTATTTTTAAGTTAAATTGTGCTTTGTTGGTATAATGTCTGCTAGAATGTTAAAAAATGTTCAGTGTTAAATAAATATTTTTCAATTGTTGTTTTGTAATTGATTTTTTATTTGAAAAGCAGGAAAAAACTGTAAAAAGCACATTTTGGCTATTTAATTTATGCAATTGTAAAAAAAAAAAAAAAAAGGCAAAATAGATGGGGGTGTTCGGTATTTGGCCTTCAGCCTTCAGCCCAGTGTTTAATTTTGTTCGGCTTCGGCCAAGAATTTTACTTTATACTTTACTTTACTTTGGCGGGGAGTTATTGCCACTCACATTTTCTTTCAAAAAAACTACAAATCTAGTTTGGTTTCTGTTTTTGTAACATGAACTTTAATATACACATCAAGTTTGAGCAAAGTGTAAATGTGTGACCATGACGTGTGTGGTAGTACTGTATGTTTGTGATTCAGCAGGGAAGTGAATCCTGGCAGGCTGTTGGGATGGTAGTTTTGTATTTCACATCTATTAATAGTTCTTTCTCTCTGGTTTTCTCCCTTCACCAGTTACCTTACAGCTTTCAACTGGTAAGTACTCTAAGTGTTTCCTGTGGTTCTGTGGTCCAACTGTTTAACAAGTCAGTGTGTTTTCTGCTTAGTTTATGAAATGTTAAGTGTTATCGGTTGGTGTAAATTGGTGTCATGTTAATTTAATGGGCATGTCTAGTATGGAAAGAAGTTAAAGCATGACTTCAGTTGTGTTTCCATTTGACAGAGAGCATATCAGAATGATCCTTACAACCGGGTTGTTTATGCCTTTTTTCATCTGAGCTTTAGTTAATGGTTTAAGGAGACTTAATTGAACAGTATCGTCATTATGTGACTTTATTAACAATGATGAACGAATCAGAGTTGTATATGAACATTAAAAAATGAAAATCAAAGTGTCAAATACTGAATGTACTAATTACTAATGATATTAAAATTAAAATAAATTAAAATAAAGTGCTTGCAATTAATTATTTTCTTATTTTTTTCTGCTAAAACTGCTAATACACTGTATATAAAATAGTACGACTTTTTATTCATTTACTAATATTCATTTAATATAAATATATTATTGTAATTTTAAATTAATTTACTATTTTTAGCTCTTTATTGTTGTACTTTACTTGAATTTATTATATTTTATTCTGTTTTTTTGTAGACTGTTTCATCCCAACATCGTTCCTTCTAAAACAGTGGAAAGAGAGCCGGATCTGATGGACAAAGGACAAATTTAAACACTTAAATTGAAAAAATATTACTTTGGATACCACGGAGCTAAGGACACCACCATTCTAGACTTGTACTATACAGTGCTTGCCCCTCTACTGAGCCGCTTGAGATTCGAAACCCATACATCGGACATCACAAACATGAAAACAAACATCAAATAGGAGTGCATCACTGTACAGAAGATCCTTACAGTGGAATTATCCACCATACTTTAACAGGAAACTGTATATCTGAGGCTACTGCTGTTGGATCTGGGAGTTTACAGTTATGTCTCCATTCCTGAGGATTGGTTTTTCGAGTTTTGAGATGGACCCTGGGCTTGCCTACCATGAAGAAGTACTCAATCCATACTGTGCCGTCTACATGAAAGAGGCTGTGGAGACTGGTAAGAAATGCTTTTGCTTCAGATATATGAGGACAGTTTAAAATAAAAGTGTGAAAAACAGAGATAGACAACAGACATCACGGAGTAGTTTCTTTAGTTATAGGCATTTTTAAATTTTTATCATCACTTTTTGTTATGAAGGTCACATTAAAATTGTCTTAGAAACTTTTACCATGCATTCAGTATTTTTTTCAAATTTCAAAAGATATATATTTCTATAGTTTTACCCTGGTCCCACTTTTAATCTTAAAATATGAAAATCTATCAATATGAAATGCTTAAAATATGAAATCTATTATTTAAAATATGAATAATTACGTTTTAACTTAATTTAACTAAAAAGTTTAACTAATATAACATAACTCTGGTGTCATTATCACAACAACCAACAATTTTGCCCCTAATTTTTTCCCCAAGTTACTGTACTTAGTTATGAAGTAGACAACAGTGTTTGATAATTAAATATGAATCATGTGATGTGCAAAGAAAATAAGTATAAACCAAGGTAAATATGATTTTTTTTTTAAATGAATATTTTTATTGGGCATCAAGCTGTAATTTTGGCAAATTATGCAAAAAGACTGAAAATACTATTTAATTGTATCTATTGTACATAAAATGCTATAGGCCTAATGCAAAAAAAAATTAAAATTAAATAAATTAAAAATTAAAAGGTTTCTGCAACTGCAAATCTCCAGCAAAATGAATGCTGATTTCAGATGTGGTGGAAATGAAATAAAATAATAAAAGAAATCTCCTGTGATGCCTGCATGTGTTAAAATGTTACTTTTTAAATATCAATGTGATTTGAAAATTTGAAAATTGTATTTTAATAAAGTTTGTTTACTAAAAGACGAAATTGCCCATAGTGGAAGAAACACCCACAGGTTCAACCTACTCAGTTTTCAGTAGGTGAAAGTGTGTCTGGTAAAAATTGGTAACAAAACTTACTATTACTGGATGTTTTGTGCGTTAGTTTGAATTCTTGCTTTAAGGGAAGTGTGTGTCATAAGTGCCATTATCAGTAAAAAGGAGGTATGTTTCTTTCCTATTAAACATACTCTTCAGGTTGATTCATAAAGCACGCCTATATGTCTATCACACACACATACCACAATTTCAAATGGGGTACTTAGTCATTAGAATATTCTGCATCAGTTCATGATGACAGACAGATGCCAAATGTGGAACCAAAACTGTTTTCATTATGTCTAAAAGCATTTGACGACCAAATATGCAAAAATACTAAATGTTTTGCAGATGCCGTCTGATGTTTTTATACGTATTACTGTAGGAACTATATTTGAAACTCTACAAGTCCTACAGAAATGGTTCACACAAAATTTTATTCTGTCATTATTTACTCACCCTCGTATTGTTCCAAACCCAAATAACCATCTTTATATATATTTTAAACAATGTTCTGGACATCCTTTTCCAAGCACATAAAATGAATGTGAACAGTTGCCTTTAAGTTTTAAAAGAATGTAAAATACAATTAAAACTTTCCATATGATTTTTGCACTTCATTCTTCCGAAGCCACTGCAACTGGATAATGAATTCAGTGAATTAAGAATTTAAGAACTAGATCAACCAGTTCATTTGAAAGACTCAAAAGAATGATTCATTCATAAATCAAACATCACTACTTCTGTCATAAACGTGCAAGTAAAGTAAAAAAAAAAAAGATTCCTTTAAGAGCATTGATCACTGCAATGTTTCACTGCTTCTATACTGCAAATAATTAGAACGCCCACTTAAAATCAATAAGAAACAAATTTCTGCATTTAATGCATTTAAGTGCATTTAAACTCATCTACTGTGTGCACATTTTTGATAACTTTTATGCACCATATATTTACTTGCACGGATGTCCATAGCTGGTAAAACGTGGGTGTAAATCAGATCATCAGATCAGATGAAATAAGTAAGTAGTTGTACACACATGCATATTACTCAAACATGGCCACTGAAGCAGTACTAAAGACACAAGGCTTTCCCAGCAACCTCTTTGGTTTCATTCTCTAGAACCAACTGCAACCACACATACCTGTCAAAGTATAAAGTGTCAAGTCAGTCTCAAACGCTTCTGAATCATCTTCACTGTCAAGTACTTGTCAGATAAACTGAATGCCCTGTTTTTTTATGTGTTTAATGTCAAATTATACATTAAATGAAAGTGTTCCAAACCTGTTTTAACAAAAAGTGAAACAAAAGAATTGAACCAATAAATAAATAAATAAACAGACATCTGTGCATGTAAATATGTTGATGCATTAAAAATCCTCATTGTTGTATTAAATGATGTATTAAAACTCCTCATTTGTCAAAAGCATGCATACAGTAGGTAATTACAAATGCACTTTTGCAGAAATAGTTACTTTATTAATTTGATTCTTCTTGATTTGCTTTCAAGTATAAGTCAGATAAACTGTATGTCCAATTTTTTATGTCAAATTACACATTAAATGAAAGTGTTCGCAACCTGTTTTAACAACAAGTGAAACAATATAATATAATGAATAAATAAATGTAGACCTAAACTTGATTTTATCCATTGGGAATTTATTGGATTAAGAAAAGTAGGCATTATACACTGAATGAAGTCAGGTGGTTGAAGGGGAGGGGCTAAAAATAAGAGGACTTGATGATGTCAGCAAAAAGGAAAGTCGTTTTAAGAGATATTTTGATGAAATAGTAACGTTGATGCTTCGTGCGCAATAAGACCAGGAACATGCATTACGAAAAAAGCAGAGCTGATTTTAAATGTCATGTTGACTTTAACTAAGGGAAAATGTTGACATTCTACCAAAATTGCAGGGTTTCATTTGCATGGCTCTATATTTGTTATCCTGCAGTAAAGGCTGTCAGATTACTATCAAACAGAAAGAGCATTGTGCCATTTCACTAGTATTAGTTTCAGATCCGGTAAATCCAGTTAGAATGCTGTAACACACATGAAGTGATTTACTTGTGCTGATACTTTTAAAGCTTAGTCCAGTCAAACTGTCAGCGGTGTGGAACTGATTTGGAGATATATTTGTATTATATTTGTGTGTGTGTCTGTAGAAAAGGGTCAGGTGTACAAACAGAAGCGGCCCACCATGTATCCTCCCTGGAGCAGTACGTTTGACGCTCACGTCCACAGAGGACGAGTAATGCATGTGGTGGTCAAGGACAAGACGGCTGAGCTAAAGACGGAGGCTACTGTTCAACTCGACACCCTCGCTTCACGCTGTAAGAAAGAGAACGGCAAACTGGAGATCTGGGTGAGAAAGAAAAATGGAAAAATGTTTTATCAGTGCTGATACAGTCCATTGACCATTGAGTTAGCTTGACCTTTGTTTTTGTTGTAATTTATTAAAAACAAATCAATTTTTGGTGGATTAGAACACTAAATTAAATAAATAAAAAATAAATTAGTGCTGGCCAACGATTAATCGCAATTAGTCACATCCAAAATAAATGTTTTTGTGTACATAATGTATGTGTGTACTGTGTATATTTATTATGCATATATAAACACACACACATGCATGTATATATTTAAGAAAAATATGTAATTTTTAAATATATTACATTATATTTATTAGTGCTGTCAATCGATTAAAAAATTTAATCGTGTTAATCAGATGTACCCGGTACATTATAAAAGTAGCCCAATAAACCGCAACCCACAGCTCTGTAATTTTTTCCCGCGACTGTATTCTCAAAATAGCCCACTTGTGCCGTTACCCTGGTAACACTGGTGCTGTACCCTCATCACACAATGATAGATAACCTTCCGCACTGCGATGACGGCAAGAAGTTGGGGTCAAACCTTATCAAACGATTAATCTGCATTAAAAAAATATTAACGCGTTAGTTTTTTTTTTTTATTAATCTCATGCGTTAACGCGTTAACGTTGACACCCCTAATATTTATATATAATATAAATTATATGAATATAAATATATACATGTAAATATTTTCAAAATATATACTGTGTGTGTGTCTTTATATATACATAATAAATATATACAGTACACACACACACATATATGTGACCCTGGAGCACAAAACCAGTCATAAGTAGCACGGTTATATTTGTAGCAACACTGTATGGGTCAAAATGATCAATTTTTCTTTTATGCCAAAAATCATTAGTATATTAAGTAAAGATCATGTTCCATGAAGACATTTTGTAAATTCCTTATTGTAAATATATCAAAACTTCATTTTTGATTAGTAATGCATTGCTAAGGACTTCATTTGGACAACTTTAAAGGCAATTTTCTCTATATTTAAATTTTTTGCACCCTCAGATTCCATATATTCAAATAGTTGTATCTCGGCCAAATATTGTCCTATCCTAACAATACTTCAATGGAAAGATTATTTATTCAGCTTTCATATGATGTATAAATCTCAATTTTGAAAAATTTACCCTTATGACTGGTTTTGTGGTCCAGGGTCACATATTATATAAACAAAAACTTTTATTTTGGATGTGATTAATCGTGATTAATCGTTGCCCAGCACTAAAATAAATCGATAAAAATGGATGTGTTATAAATGTTTCAAATATATTTTCAATTATTTAATAAGATTTATTTTTGTAATAGGTGGAACTGAAGCCGCAGGGTCGCTTATTGATGGAAGCACGGTATTTTTTGGAGAGGAGTGGTGAGTATTTCTCTAATTCAGATCCACACACAATCTCTCACTGATTAATGTTAGCATTATTACTTCTATTATTATGTTATCATGTTTTCATGAGCTGACGGAGCTTGGTTGAGTTTTCAAAATGACATAAATAATTTGTGGTGTTTTCATTTGGGTTCTTGTTTGTTTTTAGATGCTGCAGGTCACGGTGAAGGAAATGGAGAAACCGAACGGGAAAAAGAAGGGGTGTTCGCCCTGCATCACAGACGAGGAGCCATCAAACAGGCCAAAGTTCATGTGGTCAAATGTCACGAGTTTACCGCCACCTTTTTCCCTCAGCCGACTTTCTGTTCTGTCTGCAAGGAGTTCGTCTGGTATTATGCGTCTCAAATATTTATATATTAAAACAAAACTCTCAAAAAATAACTTATTTACAGTCCTCTGTAGATTTAACATGAAACAGCATTTGTAAAATAATATGGGGTGGAATTTTATGGATGAATCTATTTATCTATTTTGATTTGATCGGATGAAAACATGTAAAAAAAATATTGATTACTGCAATAAAAATATTAATCTTATTTTGCCTTGTTTATATCAACAGAGCAAGTTATAACATTTGACTATGACTAAGACTATGAAAACAACAAAGTTTCTTTAAAATACTGTGCACTGTACTGGCTTCTTTAAAACATCAGTCAATCATTGAATCAATTAAAAATAAAAAAGAAACTACAAAAGACTAAAACATACTAAATGTAACAAAATTTACCCAATATCAAATTTATATCATGATATACAGGTGTATGTATGGTGGCCCAGTAGTGCACAACACAAAGAAATCTCCACAGCACAACACATAGGACAAATTACTTGTGTGGTGCTAATTTCGTTGTGTTGCAGCTTGTTTCCGTTGTGTTGTGCTAATTACATTGTGTTGTGGCTTGTTTACATTTTGTTGTGCAAATTTAGTTGTTGTGGCTTGTTTCCATTTTGTTGTGCTAGTTTAGTTGTGTTGTGGCTTGTTTTCGTTGTGTTGTGCTAATTTAGTTGTGTTGTGGCTTGTTTTCGTTGTGTTGTGCTAATTTTGTTTTGTTGTGGCTTGTTTTGTTGCGGCTTGTTTCCATTTTGTTGTGCTAATTTAGTTGTGTTGCGGCTTGTTTTCGTTGTGTTGTGCTAATTTAGTTGTGTTGTGGCTTGTTTCCATTGTGTTGTGCTAATTTAGTTTTGTTGTGGCTTGTTTCCATTGTGTTGTGCTAATTTAGTTGTGTTGTGGCTTGTTTCCGTTGTGTTGTGCTAATTACGTAGTGGCTTGTTTCCGTTGTGTTGTGCCAATTACGTAGTGGCTTGTTTCCATTTTGTTGTGCTAATTTCATTGTGTTGTGCTAAATTTATTGTGTTGCAGCTTGTTTCCATTGTTTTGTGCTAATTTAGTTGTGTTGTGGCTTGTTTCCATTGTTTTGTGCTAATTTAGTTGTGTTGTGGCTTGTTTCCATTGTGTTATGCTAATTTAGTTGTGTTGTGGCTTGTTTCCGTTGTGTTGTGCTAATTACGTAGTGGCTTGTTTCCATTTTGTTGTGCTAATTTCATTGTGTTGTGCTAAATTTATTGTGTTGCAGCTTGTTTCCATTGTTTTGTGCTAATTTAGTTGTGTTGTGGCTTGTTTCCATTGTTTTGTGCTAATTTAGTTGTGTTGTGGCTTGTTTCCATTGTGTTATGCTAATTTAGTTGTGTTGTGGCTTGTTTCCGTTGTGTTGTGCTAGTTACGTAGTGGCTTGTTTCCATTTTGTTGTGCTAATTTCATTGTGTCGCAACTTGTTTACATTGTTGCGACTTGTTTCCATTTTCATTGCTTTGTGGCTTGTTTCTGTTGTGTTGTGCTAATTACGTAGTGGCTTGTTTCCATTTTGTTGTGCTAATTTCATTGTGTTGTGCTAAATTTATTGTGTTGCAGCTTGTTTCCATTGTGTTGTGCCAATTTCATTATGTTGTGCTTTGCTTCCATTGTGAATACTTCGTTGTGTTGTGCACTACTGGGCCACTGTATGTATGACATATAATAGTGAAAAATATATATTTGTATATGCATATGCAAGAAAATTAGCACTGTATATTAATTATACATTACATTAATATTTTCTTAATGTTTTTTTTTCCTACTTCAGGGGCCTGAATAAACAAGGATATCAGTGTCGGCGTAAGTCATTTTTTTCACATCCTCATTGCTGTTCCAGTTCTTATACAAGTTTCCATTGAATCAGTGTCAGGACTCCTTCTACACACTTCTCTCTTTTTTCCCAGAATGCAATGCCGCCATCCATAAAAAGTGTATCGACAAAGTCATCGCCAAATGCACAGGCTCAGCAGTAAACAGTAAAGAAACCATGGTAAATACAAGGTTCGGTCCCACTTTATATTAGGTGGCCTTAACTACTATGTACTTTGTATTTATATTTTTTAAAATACCTATATGTAATTACATCTGTAATTAATTTCTGTAATTACAGTTATAATTACACTGTTGACCCATCCCTTGCACCTTAACCCACCCTTAAACCTACCCATACCACCAAACCTGTCCCTAACCTTACCCGTATCCCACCGCAATAGTTGCAAAAGTGTTTTGCAATACAATATGAATACAATAAGTACATTGTACTTATTTTTTGATGTAAGTACATAGTAGTTAATGCCACCTAATATAAAGTGTGACCCAAGGTTCTTTTTCATCACCCTTTAATTCAATCATATCAAGCACACTAAGTGTTTTGTTTTGTTTTGGGTTTTCCCCTCACAAAAGGGTTTTGGTGCCCTGAATTTACAGTAAGTCAGAGACCTTTAGACATGTTGTGCAACTTTAGGCTAATTATAGATTCAGAAAAGATTTAGTTATTGCAGATGAATGCATAATTATAAATATTTAAGAAAATGAATCATCTTTTTGTTGCAGACTCCTTCCTCTTTCAGTAATTGGTAGACACCACAAAACAGTCTTTCCACACTTTACTGAGTCACACTGAAAATCACGAATGGCGTTTTGGACATTTTCCTTGTTGACCTGGTGTGTCAGTGTGTGTACAATATGTTTTCCAGACTAAATCTATGTGTATGTGTGTGTTCCAGATCCATAAGGAACGTTTTAAGATTGACATGCCTCACAGGTTTAAAGTGTATAACTACATGAGCCCCACGTTCTGTGAGCACTGTGGAACCTTGTTATGGGGTCTTGCTCGGCAGGGCCTTAAATGTGAAGGTGATTCATTACACAACCACATGCCAACTATGAATGTCTAAGGGTCATTCTGTGAAAGGATTATTCTGTGTTTTATCCATTTTAAAAAGGTGGTTTTTGAAGTAAATGTCTATAGTATCTAAAAATGTGTTTAAATGTAATTATTAAATAAAAAATGAGATGGTACAACACATACACACACAAACATAAATGCATACATATACATATGTTAGGACATAAGTCTGTTTAAAGGAATACAAGGCTTTTTTTTCCAATTTTATTTTTTAATCTGAAATTTTACAATAAAATGCAAGAAAATGTATAAAAAGGAACAAAAACATTTGCTTGTTCACTTACAGAAAGGATGATAATGTCTTTTTTTTAATGAAATAATTAAATTATTAAAAGGGTGAGGATAATATGGAGATAATAAGAGTTGATGTGCAACATTTTTGATAATAATAAATAAAGAGAATAAAGACAAAGCGTTACATAAAAAATAATAAAGTTACAAGTTATATAAGATAGCCTAACTAATCAAATTGAATGCTTTGTTGCTTGATTTTAGTGTTATGTTTTTTGTGATTGACTTTGTACCTTCAAATAAAACCTTTTTTTTTTTTTCAATTATTCTTTTAAAAGGTTGTTTAAAATAAACAATAATTTTTAATAAAACATTATTTTGGTGAGTTTAATAGGTACGTTTACCCTATAATATATATTAAAGTTGAGCTATGAGTTGACCATGAGCTATTCATTTTTAAAATATATTTTTTAAACATATACTGTATAAGGAAATTTAATCAAGGACGCAAATGTCACCTGTTTTGTAGAATGACCCCTAAACATTCATAAGACCTGTTTTATCAAATCAAGTTTCTGAAATGTAGTTTTTCTATATTCTTTATCTCTGTTTTATATAGTTTTATTTTTTTTAAATGTTAGACATACATTTCAGTTTAATGTTTTGAATATTTTTTCTTACTGCAGAGTGTGGCATGAACGTTCACCATAAATGTCAGAGGAAAGTAGCAAACCTTTGTGGCGTCAACCAGAAGCTAATGGCAGAGGCCCTGGCTATGATTGAGAGCACTCAACAGGTTGGATGACACATATTATGAACCACAGATGCTACGCACTGTGACACGAGCATGTAACAAATCTCACGCCATTTACTGTTGTCTGGCAAAATTTTACTGAATGAAATCCAGTCATTTTGATAGGAATCCATTCGGTAATTTTGCCTGAGGGCAAAATATTTCTTTAGGCAGTCTTTGCAAAGGGTTAAAAAGTGGCTTTTGCCAAAATGTGACTGGACATTTAGTTGTCTCTTATACGTGCAGTTTGAGAAGAATCTTGATGACTAGTTAGTTAATCTCTACATGTTAATAGAGTGGTGGAACTATGGTCACTTTCTAGGCAAAAACCCACGAGTTAGCATATTAGCACTTCCGGTTCCATCGTCCCAGACTCAGTGGGTTTTTGAATGAGAGTTTGATTAAATTCCCTAAAATAAGGTCCGTGGTTCACACAAGCTCAAGATACTTTCACGTTTTATTATACAACATAAAACACACCAGTTACACCCCTCTCGTGATTCTTTTAAACTGTTACGTTTCTTAAAAAAAGACAGTTGCTAGCAAGTTGCTAAATAGGACGACAGGCTCTGTCGGAGACATTAAACGTCATCACGTCGAACAGTTTATCGATTTACAGTATTTTACAATAGTAGGACAGTTTATAGTACAATTAATTGTAGAATAAGCAATTAATAGTTTCCCGCATTTTATATTGTTGTTCGACAATGTTTTTTTGCTTTGCCCCGAAATGCAACACAAGTCTTCGAATGGATAGGATAGGACCACATGCTAGCAATGCTATAGAGGATGTTTTCTGTCTAACTCAACATAGTACAAATGGCGTGAATGACCTAGATTATCATGTGGTGCAGGTTATTTAATCTGATCTGATGTGTGCGTTTCTTTCCATAGCAGGCACGCAGCTCTCGGGATACTGAGATTGCTGGTCGAGAGGGTCCAGTGGGCGTAAATCAGGCAGGGGTCACTAGAGAGCCTTCAGGCCACTTACCAATTTCACCCCTCACGCATGCACCACCTCTACCACGCAAAGGTAAATATAACATATGCATAAACAACATATTCACAATCCTGAGCAGATTTGAGATGGGAATCTGTCTCAGTCAGCAACAGATTTTAGTGTTAAGTACGCTGCATTGGGAGTTGGCCATTTCTTGAGTTTAAACATTATCAAAATTCTTTCAGTTTACCGAAACATGCCCACTCTAGAAATTACCAGAAGCTTATAAGGAACTAGGTAGGATTGAAAGGAAGTAGACACTGAACTGGCTTCAAAGCTCAAATAACAGAAGACTCCAGTAAAATCTGACATTAGCATATTGGTAATCTAACAATGTCATAAGCACAAAAATTACATAGCGCCAAAAAACAATGGGTAAAACATTCCATTTTAATTAAATGGAACTATTTTATGTCAATATTTTACAGTAATGGATGTAAATTTTTGTAACATTCTCTGACATAATCCACCATAACTGAGCATTCTGGAATTGACCTATCCTATAAAGATATGTGAGATACAGTCTTATCATATAGCCAGAATGACTTATGAAGCATAATTTATCATTTATTATCTTCCATTTGGATCAGACTTGGCATCTGAAGCATGCTTACTGTGCCTAAAATTTTGCCTGGCTAAGAAGCTTACTAGGTTTTGGATTGATTGATTGTTTGATTTAATGGATTAATGCTGTCCTGTTCAATCCATTTACGCCCAACTGTTCTTGGTTCCTCCCTACAGATCATCAAGGTATTTCATGGGACACTCCGGCTGAGGGCCGCAGGCCAAGTCTTGAACAGACTGAACCCCTGTATGCCACCCCACGCAAAGAGCACCACAAATTCAACCTAGATAATTTTACTCTGCATAAGATGCTGGGCAAGGGAAGCTTTGGAAAGGTAATAATAGTGTATTTTCATTTAAACTACAGTGTATAGCCTAGTACCAACGTTTGAAACGACTGGCCTAGAAACGAGACATCCTTTGATTCCATGGGTCAAACTGATATAAATAACAAATCTGCAATGAATAACCTTTGAATACTACTGTGAGGATACCAAACAGGAAATTAAACCGAATCTTGGCAAAACTTTGCCGTATTGAAACTAAACATGGTAACTGTTTGCAAGACTACGTCCTGAGCATACCTGGCCAATTTGGATATGGATTTGGATGTTTTTAATAATTTAAGGAACTAGCTTTGGTAACATTCATGGACAGCTGTTATATATGGCATAACTGAATTAGACAGAACAAGACAACAGCCTGTTAAAACTACATTTTGGAACATCATTCTGGATGCATACTCATGTAATTCTCTATAAATCTTGCTTATGTGCATATGTGTTGTAGGTATTCCTGGCTGAGCTGAAAGGCGCAGGGCAGTTTTTTGCAGTAAAGGCCCTGAAGAAAGATGTAGTTCTGATGGATGATGATGTTGAATGCACTATGGTGGAGAGAAGAGTGCTGTCTCTGGCCTGGGAACACCCCTTCCTCACACACCTCTACTGCACCTTCCAGACCAAGGTAATACACTTCGACACACTTAGGGATGGGCAGTATGACATATAGAAAAATGTCAATCAGTAGAGATTTTGCTATATATTGATGTGTGACTTGTTTTGTTTTATGGTTTTTAAAACATGGTTATGGTTTAATTTTTTTTTTTTTTATTAAAAAAGGTTGAATTTCTTGTAAGGGTCTGCAATAAGAAAGGGCTATTAAAGGGTTAGTTCACCCAAAAATGAAAATTCTGCCATTATTTACTCACCCTCATGTCGTTCCAAACCTGTAAGACCTTTGTTCATCTTCAGAACACAGATTACGATATTTTTCATGAAATCTGAGAGCTTTCTTACCCTGCATAGACAGCAACACAACTGAAATGTTCAAGGCCCAGAAACATAGTAAGGACATTGTTAAAATAGTCCATGTGACATCAGTGGTTCAACCATAATATTATGAAGCTACTAGAATACTTTTTGTGCGCAAAGAAAACAAGGTCACACTTTATATTAGGTGGCCTTAACTACTATGTACTTACATAATAAAATAAGTGCAATGTACTTATTGTGTTCATACTGTATTGCAAAACACATTTGCTGCTATTGAGGTGGGATACGGGGTAAGGTTAGGGACAGGTTTGGGTGGTTTGGGTAGGTTTAAGTGTGGGTTAAGGTGTAAGAGATGGGTCAACAGTGTAATTATAAATGTAATTACAAAAATTAATTACAGATGTAATTACATATGTATTTTTGAAAATATAAGTACAATGTAAAAACATGTATGTACACAACAAGTGCATTGTATCAAATGATTGATTTAAATGTAAGTGCATAGTAGTTAAGGCCATTTAATATAAAGTGGGACCGAAAACAAAAATAATGACTTTATTTGACGATTTCTTCTCTATCGTGTCAGTTTTCAACACACTTTCATGAGAGTAGCAAGACGTGAGTGTGCATTCCTCTGCTTGTAAACAAGTGTAAACATTACGGTTGAACCACTGATGTCACATGGATTATTTTAATGATGTCCTTACTACCTTTCTGGGCCATATAATGTTTCGCATTGCTGTCTGTGCAGGGTCAGAAAGTTCTCGGATTTCATCAAAACTATCTTAATTTGTGTTATAATAATTAACACAAATCCGTATAGTTAGTCTTACGGATTTGGAACAACATGAGGGTGAGTAATTAATGACAACAGTATATAGTAATACTGTAATAATACCGTATATAGTGAATAAATAATAAAAATAGTATTATTTTTATAAACTTTTGTTCAAGGCCTATGAATTTAAGTAGTGGCCATGAAATACTACAATATAAGGTTCTGGACATTCCGCCCACCCCATGACACACACTGAGTCACTCTCGCATACTGAAGTAATGAGGTTTTATTTGACCGGTCTGAACTGATCTGTTTTTGTATTGGTCTCTAAAGGAAAATCTTTTCTTCGTGATGGAGTACTTAAATGGGGGCGACTTAATGTTCCATATCCAGACCTGCCACAGATTTGACCTCCCACGGTCCACGTGAGACTCATATGCAGCCCCCACAAACACATTTTAAAAGCTGATACTCTGCCTACTCTTCTTTTCTCTGGGTTTGACTCTCTTACACCTCCTCTGTTCTCTCTATCGATAGGTTCTATGCAGCTGAGATCGTTTGTGGGCTGCAGTTTCTACATTCTAAAGGCATCGTGTACAGGTATACACTACTGTGGAAACTATATTACATAAAGTATGAGCTAAAAGTGTGTTGATAGACAGATATTTCAATGTTTCCATATATTTATATGCGTATTATGCCTCCACAGAGATCTTAAGCTGGATAACATTTTGCTAGACATCGATGGTCACATCAAGATCGCAGATTTCGGCATGTGTAAAGAGAACATTTTTGGAGAAGCTAGAACGTGCACCTTCTGTGGAACACCAGACTACATCGCTCCTGAGGTGAGGATCGCTACCACATTTACTATAGTTAAGATATATGATTTTTAATCGTTTATATGTAAAAAATGATTGCACAAAACAATGAATAAAAATGTACACTATTTTTATTTAGAATCTATGTTATTATAACAGAATCTATGTTTTACAGATTCTGCTTGGACAGAAATATGGGACTTCTGTAGACTGGTGGTCATTTGGTGTCCTTCTTTATGAGATGTTGATTGGCCAGTCCCCATTTCATGGCCATGATGAGGAAGAGCTGTTTCAGTCGATTCGCACAGATGACCCGTGCTACCCACGCTGGTTAACTAGAGACGCACGAGACATTCTTGTAAAGGTATGTCAGCGGTAATGTTAAATAGAAGAACGCTTTACTCTGATTTGTGGGTCTCAATCTGTTATAACTGGGTTTTCCGAATGGTTCTAGCTATTTGTCCGGGAACCAGAGCGAAGGCTAGGTGTGAAAGGAAATATACGACAGCATGCGTTCTTCAGAGACATGGACTGGAATGCACTAGAGAAACGACAGGTGGAGCCGCCCTTCAGGCCTACTGTGGTAAGTTCATCACTGCCGTAAAAGACTGTTGTTCCGTTCCAAAACCTAATGAGCTGCCTACCTACATAACATTTTAAAGATAACCGTACTCTTCATTCATAAGCTGTTCCAAAACGGATTGCATGAATCTTTTAAAATGCAATCCCAGAATGCAACAGGCTCAGTGAAAAAAATTATCCGAAAAATTGCAGAATAGTTGATTAATCTGATTATGTTCCGATTCTGAAATTCTGATTATTGCTGAAAAAATATATTTAAAAAAGTTCCAATGTCCAAAACATTGCTCCTTCTTATTTATCTGATTTACTTCTGCCATACCTGCCCGTTCATTAAGATCTTCTAGTGAGGGATTATTAGTCACCCCTAAGTTTCATCTGGTGACAATGGGAGCTAGGGCCTTCAGTGTTGTTGCTCCCAGATTGTGGAATGCTCTTCCCCAAACTATCCGTCAGGCATCCTCCCTTCTCTCCTTTAAAAACCTCTTAAAAACCCTTTTTTTTCTGACCATTACTCTTCAAGTCATTGACTGTGAACTGTACCCTGTTATGGATGTTTATCTTCATTCTTTCTGTATGTAATCTAATCTTGTAAGTGGTTTCTGTATATTACTCTTAGCTTTTTTATTTTTTTATTTTTTGGTATTAAGCCTGATTTGTAAAGTGACCTTGAGTGCTAGAAAAGGCGCTATATAAATAAAAATTATTATTATTATTATTATTACTTGGAATGTATCCCTGGCAACTTAAGAACGGAGAGGCGGTAACATCACAAACAATGTGGGTTTCAGCAGAGCACACATGTTAAGGCTTTTATACAGCAGAAATAAACATGACAACAGCCACTATAGATTATATAAGATAATAAACACACGATTACAATAGGATATGGTCTGTATGTGATTTTCTTGGGTTGAATGTGTACATCTGAAATGCTAATTTGTGCAGAGATATAAAAGGCTATGAATAGCATATTTTAACAACAGTAAACGACCAAATTCCACATGTGATCGTAAAAGGAAGGTTATAACAAACACTCGATGGTGGTTTGAAGTGAGTTCTGAGTAAAAGTGTACTGTTAATCTCATAAATTGTCTTATGTAACATGATGCTAATGTTAGCTCTAATGCAGCTGCAGAACAGGTCCAATTCTTCCTTATAATGCATTTTGTCATAATACTTCATGTAATGTCGCAAGAAATGTTTTGTTGTATTTATTTAGAAATACTTTTGATAATAGTTGGGTAAATGTATACTGGGATTGAAGCGATGTGGCTTGGTAAACGTTTTATTGCCAGTTTAAAGGCTGATAATGGCTGAATAAAAACAAAAGAATAATGATAAAAGAATAATAAGGATTATGTCTCATACTTGGTGGAAGTGTGAAAGGTTCTGTTTCCTTAAACTAGTTTGTCATGCATTTCTTTATTTCAACACATTTACAGGTAAATCCTAGTATTTTAAATTTGCGATTAATCATGATTAACGCGATTTAAATTTTTTACTCGATTGACAGCACTAATAAAAACTAAACGTTATGGAATAACTCTCAAAAAAGTGTGCTTAATTGCAGAAAAAGGTGTTTGGTAGTGACGTTCCTTAAAGTTACACAGATTTTTTCAGACTTTTGAACACATTTACCTCAAAATGATGATCTATCTACTCACACCTTGTAGCTATGAGAGAGGGGGACACAGGAATATTTCCTGATCATAAATTTAGGGGTTTAGTTCAAATCAGTCTCGGCCAATAGACTAAAATATGCATTGTTTCGGTAGTGACATGAAAAATGCGGGACACTTTTTTTTCTTTTTTTTTTTACATAATGTTTCATAATTTACAAAGAAAATAAATGTTTTTTTTACTTCCCTTTGTAAAAGAATCAAAAAGATACTTTTAAAAACTACAATTGAAAAAAAAAATACAAAAATTATTTCAATATCATTTTCATAAGTTGAAATTTAGGGGTTAGGGTTCGGGACAGCCACCTCCCAATTGAAAGTACCCAATAAATGATGATTTTATATATATTAAGCTTACTGATGTTTTAAATATTATTGTGGGTTTCAATAGATAATAGAATATATCTTAATAAACATCTAAAATTTGAATACATAAATGCTTTTTAAATGTGTTTTTCGGTTGTGGGACAGCAGTTTGCACCAATTCTGTAGAACGGCCAATATATATGTAATTGCAAGGAGATTTTTTTAAAATGATTTAGTTGTCTTCGTAAGTCTTGATGAAACTAACAAAATGTAAAGATTTTGTTCCTCATATTTTTGTTTTGGTGACTTGAATGCAAGGAATATGTTTTGAAACATGAACTTCTGGAATAAAAAAAGCATTTATGGTTCACAGAGGTAAAAAATTAGAAGACGCAACAAGATGTATGTCTTTGATTTCAATCAAGCACGATTTTAATTATAGAGTGTTGTTAGAGTGTTATTAGAATGTTGTGTTTTTAGCTTAGCAAAATGCTAGCACTGAGTATGCTTTTTGTGGTGTGCAACATTATTGAGAAATGATTACGATGATAAACTTTTCAAATGAGTAACTTTTGAGGCTCCATTTGAGTTACGGTAAACAGCAAGGCAGCAGCTCACTACTGTAGATTTTGGAACAGAGTTGACCTTTGACTGACACACTAACTCTCTGTTTACAGAAATCAGCAAGTGACTGTAGTAACTTCGATAAGGAGTTCATAAACGAGAAGCCTCGACTTTCCGTCACAGACTGTATCATGATCAACAGTGTGGACCAGACCATGTTCAACAACTTCTCCTTCATCAACCCCGCCATGACCCGTCTCAAGAGCCCCTGACTCACAAACAAACAAAAGACACTTGTGCATATACTGTGAAAAAGGCCAAACCAAAAGGCAAACACTCACATGAATAACATATCAGCCTCTAGACATGGTTGTGTCTGTATTGTTATTATGATATTATTTGGTGCCTCTTTGTGAGGTAAAATAATGTGAGGTAACATATGAACTAGCAAAAGAAGAATGTGTTGGTTCTGGGGACTCAAAAACTAACATAAATAAGAAGGTAATATTGAGTAACATATTGTAGACACAGTATTGCCTAATTCGATTTCCAAACATACTTAAAACAGAATCAAAAGTGGGTTTTCATTCCTTACCAGAATGAATCATTTTTGAAAGAGTTGAAGTGAATGAGGCTTGTCGCCTCCTACTGGTTTAATGATACACCAGAAAAATCTCCACCACTACTGCTTAAATGTACTGTCCAGAAATTGTAATCCTTTTATTTTAAATGAACAAACGAGAGAAATAAAATGCCTGGAGTATCTGCAGTGTGTCAAAAATAGAAACGGCACAATGTAGACATTATTAATGTGAGTGAAATAATTTAAAGATTAGAAAAGATTTTAAAAAATTAATTCACAGGCCAGTTTGAGGGAGATATATGTATTTGACAATAGTGACGAATTTGATATTTGAATTTGTACTTAATCTCATATTGTGATGATTGTTTGAAAAAGTATTATTATACCAATATACTTTTTTGTTTGTTTGTGCATCATGAAATTTATTATGTGTTTTATTAGAATGAATATACAGTGGTGTCCGTATCTTTAATAATCTTCTTACTTTATTATGTGTCCCATACTGAATTCTGAAGGCCTTGTATAGAGGTGTGAATAGTGGTAAAATATCATTGTGTAGCAAACTTTAAGTTACTGCTCAGTTAGGTTCTATGTTCTTGAATTGTACAAAGTTATATATGAATTCTTGGAAATTGATGTGTGGTGCAAAAACTGAATATATTTAGAGACACAAGATCTTTATTACAAAATGATGTTTTCTGTATAGTTAGCATTATAATTTCTTTTGAGATATCTAGAAATTATTACTTATTATATGATCCTTTCTTGTTATATTATATGTATGGTTATTTTACAGTGCATGAAAAGTTAAAACCTTGAATAAATTAAACTGTGCTACAGCAAAGCCATAAACATAAAAGAAAAGCTTATTTCTGGAGTGAGATCTTTGGGACAGATTATTGGCGCAATTTTTCAGACCAAAGTTAAGTTATAAATCAGTATTAAGTAACTGAAATTTTGGCAAATCACATTTGGTATAACGTAACTATGACAGCTACAGAAATTAAGCCATATAGGGAGCACAGATTCAATAAAATCCACAATGGCATCACAAGTCCACTAGAGGTCAATATTTCCTTCTGAATCAAACAGGAAAGACAGGAAGCACGAGTACAAATGTGTAGCGCACATGACCACTGAGTCATCCCTGTCAGGAAAATGACTCAGTGTGCAGTATATCAATGTGATATAACACTATTGCATGTGATTTTCGGTCCATCCAGCACGAGGACAAAGCCGACTTCTTTGAAGTGACTGATCACTTAAGATTTGCATTTTATTCGTTGCATTGCTTGGTACGATTTATAGAGTGCCACTAGCACAGAGACAGATTATTGTCTCGACTGTCTTCTTAGGACGAACTTATCTTTCACCTTCAGACAACAAATTTCATCACCTTGAACTTGTATAAACGGTCACACGTTTGCTCGTGACATTTCCCCTGCACTACACACCCTGCATTTATACACAGTCCACTCTTATGATGCTATGCAGGTGTAAAACCATAAATGGCAGTGAATTTCTATCACGTGCTGTCTGTCTGCTCTCTATTTTCACTTGTCTTATGAATGTTAATATATTTTTATAGCCTACATACATACACACACGTGGTCAGAATTGTTGGCACCCTTGGTAAATATGATCAAAAAGGCTGTGGAAATAAATCTGCATTGTTAATCCTTTTGATCTTTTATTTAAAAATTCCCAAAAATCTAACCTTTCATTGGAGAATAAGAATTTAAAATGGGGGGGGGAATATCATTATAAAATAAATGTTTTTCTCTAATACTTATTGGCCGCAATTAATGGCACCCATTTATTCAATACTTTTTGAAACCTCCATTTGCCAGTTTAACAGCTCTAAATGTTCTCCTATAATGCCTGATGAGGTTAGAGAACACCTGACAAGAGATCAGAGACCATTCCTTCATCCAGAATCACTCCAGACCCTTTAGATTCCCAGCTCCATGTTGGTGCTTCTTCTCTTCAGTTCACCACTCATTTTCTGCAGGGTTCAGGTCAGAGGACTGGGATGGCCATAGCAGAAGCTTGGTTTTGTGCTCAGTGACCCATTTTTGTGTTGTTTTTGAGGTTTGTGTTTGATTATTGTCCGGTTGGAAGATCAAAACAGGACCTCCAGCAGAAATATAGGCCCACAACATCAAAAATACAGCAGTATATTTCATTGTAAACATGGGGTACTTTTTATCCCTGTGTTCACCAAACCCATCTTGAGTGTTTGCTGAATTTTTAGTTTCGTCTGACCATAGAAGCCAGTCCCATTTGAAGTTCCAGTCATGTCTGACAACTGAATATGCTGGGGCTTGTTTTTTGGTGAAAGCATTTTCTTTTCTTGATTTTTTTCATGAAGCCCTCCCAAACAACATGTGGTGATGTAGGTGGCTGTTTTATATACAGGTGCTGGTCATATAATTAGAATATCATCAAAAAGTTGATTTAATTCACTAATTCCATTCAAAAAGTGAAACTTGTATATTATATTCATTCATTACACACAGACTGATATATTTCAAATGTTTATTTCTTTTAATTTTGAGGATTAGAGCTTACAGCTCATGAAAGTCAAAAATCAGTATCTCAAAATATTAGAATATTACTTAAGACCAATACAAAGAAAGGATTTTTAGAAATATTGGCCAACTGAAAAGTATGAAAATGAAAAGTATGATCATGTACAGCATTCAATACTTAGTTGGGGCTCCTTTTGCCTGAATTACTGCAGCAATGCAGCGTGGCGTGGAGTCGATCAGTCTGTGGCACTGCTCAGGTGTTATGAGAGCCCAGGTTGCTCTGATAGTGGCCTTCAGCTCATCTGCATTGTTGGGTCTGGTGTCTCTCATCTTCCTCTTGACAATACCCACAGATTCTCTATGGGGTTCAGGTCAGCGAGTTTGCTGGCCAATCAAGCACAGTAACACTATGGTCATTGAACCAGCTTTTGGTACCTTTGGCAGTGTGGGCAGGTGCCAAGTCCTGCTGGAAAATGAAATCAGCATCTCCATAAAGCTTGTCAACAGAAGGAAGCATGAAGTGCTCTAAAATTTCCTGGTAGATGGCTGCGTTGACTGTGGACATCAGAAAACACAGTGGACCAACACCAGCAGATGACATGGCAGCCCAAATCATCACTGACTGTGGAAACTTCACACTGGACTTCAAGCAACATGGATTCTGTGCCTCTCCACTCTTCCTTCAGACTCTGGGACCTTGATTTCCAAATGAAATGTAAAATTTACTTTCATCAGAAAAGAGGACTTTGGACCACTGAGCAACAGTCCAGTTCTTTTCTCCACAGCCCAGGTAAGATGCTTCTGGCGTTGTCTCTGGTTCAGAAGTGGCTTGGTAGCCCTTTTCCTGAACATGTCTGAACGTGGTGACTCTTGATGCACTGACTCCAGCTTCAGTTCACTGCTTGTGAAGCTCTCCCAAGTGTTTGAATCGGCTTTGCTTGACTGTATTCTCAAGCTTGCAGTCATCCCTGTTGCTTGTGCACCTTTTCCTACCCAAATTCTTCCTTCCAGTCAACTTTGCATTTAATATGCTTTGATACAGCACTCTGTAAACAGCCACACCTTTCAGTAATGACCTTCTGTGACTTACCCTCTTTGTGGAGGGTGTCAATGTTCGTCTTCTGGATCATTGCCAAGTCAGCAGTCTTCCCCATTATTGTGGTTTCAAAGAACAAGAGATACCCGGAATTTATACTGTAGGGATGGTCATTTATTCAAACTCAAATGTAAATATTCTAATATTTTGAGATACTGATTTTTGACTTTCATGAGCTGTAAGCTCTAATCATCAAAATTAAAAGAAATAAACATTTGAAATATATCAGTCTGTGTGTAATGAATGAATATAATTTACAAGTTCCACTTTTTGAATGGAATTAGTGAAATAAATCAACTTTTTGATGATATTCTAATTATATGACCAGCACCTGTATATTTTTAAGGTTTTCTGACCCTGAAACTTAACCTTTTTCTGCAATTCTCCAGCTGCGATCCTTTTTAGCCAGGATCTTTTGCCACTCAAACTCTCCTTCTCGCCATACATTAGGACAATATAGACACACATCCTCTTCCAGGCAGTTTAGTAACATTTTATGTTGATTGGAAATTCTTAATTATTGCCCTGATGGTGGAAATGGGAATTTTCACTGCTCTAGCTCTTTTCTTAAAGCCACTTTCTAATTTGTGAAGCTCAATTATCTTTTGCTGCACATCAGAAATATATTCTTTGGTTCTTCTCATTGTGATGGATGATTAATTTGGAATTTGGCCTTTGTTTTGTTTTCGCTCCTATTTATATTTCTGTGAAACATCAAGCCATGGCTGGATACTTTCATGTTCATAGAGATTTTTGTGATTTTCTTTTAAATGAAAGATCAAAAGACTTAACAATGCAGATACATTTTCACAGCCTTCTTTGATCATATTTACCAAAGGTAACAGCAATTCTGACCATGTGTGTATCTGTCTATTATATATATGTCTGTTTATGTATGAATGTGCACTTTCAGACCTTTTCAAAACAGTTTGGAAGTGTTGAACAGTCATATGCTTTGGGTAAATGCTTGTACTTTGCCCGCAGCTTTCATGCAAATTCTCTGTCACACCCTGCAAATCACCTTTAACCTGGCATCACATGTATAAAGAGTCATAGAGTAATTGACCGATTTCCAAGTAGGCTGATTGATCAGTTTGTATATTTAAAGACTCCATAAACATATACATGCACACAAGTAACTCCACTTTGGTCAAGGTTAAACAATGTAGCCATGTCACTGCAGCTGAAGTACTTTGAGTTTTATGGCATCAAGTCGCTTAGCGACAACGTCTGTCTCTCTGTCTGTCTGTCTGTCTGTCTGTCTATCTATATATCTATCTATCGACTGTCTGTCTAGTTATCTATAATCGTCTGTCTGTCTGTCTGTCTGTCTATTTATCTACAGTTAGGTCCATATATATCTGAACACAAGCACAATTTACCAATTATTTTAGCTGCTGACCAAAACATATTCAAGTTACAGTTGTATAATGAATACGGGCTTAAAGTGCACACTTTGAGCTTTGATTTGGGAGTATTCACATCAAAATTGGAGGAAAGGTTCCAGCTCTTTAATATGTATTACAGCTCTTTTTCAAGGCACCATAAGTAATTGGACAATTGACTCAAAAGCTGTTTCATGAAAAGATGTGGGCTATTCCTTCATTATTTCTACAATTAAGCAGGTAAAAGGTCTGGAGTTGATTCTAAGTGTGCCATTTGCATTTGGAAGCATGGACGATGACCCAAAACATACAGCAAAAGCAACCCAGGAGTTTTTGAAGGTAAAAAGGTGCCATATTCTGCAATGGCCAAGTCAATCTTCTGATCTTAACCCGATTGAGCATGCATTTCACTTGCTCAAGACAAAACTAGACCCATAAACACACAACAACTGAAATCAGCTGCAGTGAAGGCCTGGCAAGGCATCAGAAAGGAGGAAAGCCAGTCTCTGCTGACGTCCATGAGTTCCAGACTTAAGGCAGTCATTGCCTGCAAAGGATTCTCAACAAAATAATAAAAATGAACATTTTATTTATGATTATATTTATTTGTCCAATTACATTTGAGCCCCTGAAAATGGGGGGACTGTGTAGAAAAATGGTTGTAATTACAAAGCATTGTATGTTATATTTTTGTTCAACCCCTTGAATTTAAGCTTAAAGTCTGCACATCAATTTCATCTTGTTTCATTTTAATTCTATTCTGGTGGCATACAGAGCCAAAATTATGAAAATTGTGTCAGTGTCCAAATATATATGGACATAACTGTATATATCTGTCTGTCTAGCTGTCTGTCTGTCTGTCTAGAGCTTAGTGGCAGGATATATGGGCAGCTTTAGTTTGAGCGGCTTGATTCAATGCACGCAGGTTAGCATTCTGGTTGCCATTTGAAAGTGTCACGTACACAATTTGCATGCGACATTGTCAGTGTTTGCGCACACCTGTACCTGAACATAGGCATGCACTCCTCTTTGAGTATGTGCACAACGTGCTTGGCTGATGGTCCAGCATTGAGAGAAAGTTAATCCAGATGGGGGTCAGGGTCAGTCGGCAAAGTAATGAGATCTAAAGTGAACAGGGTCAAGAGCAGACAACAGTATGACACATCCAGCCTAGACACTTTCAAGATCAGTCTTTCATAAGTGTTAAACACTGAGTCGCCATTGTAGAGTTGAGCACAACTACCTTCTTCATTGTTCAGTCATCATTTCTTACATTCGAATGAGAAATGATTTTATTATATGAGGCGAAAATGGAGAAAGTGGCATAGGAGAATGTGACAAACTGGCATAGGATGCTGAATGGAATTACAGCTTTAGATATAACACAACCAGAAAACACAGACTATGAGGTCTTTATTGTAAGGCTGAAACACTGGCCGACAGCCAGTGGCATGACGTATGACATGTACTGTATAGGAAGTGATCTATTACTGTTTTTGTGGTAAGTGGATTAGGTTTAACATTGAGTGTGCATGATACAACTACTGTACATGTCAGCTGAACTAGAGGACATGGATTGCCATGAAGCATCAGTATCTCTTAACACACTCATGTAGGTAGAAATAAGAAGTTTGAGATTCTTCATTTAAGGTTCAAAAGGTTATGTGTCCACTTGTGAAAGCAGGCACCAAAAGTGGCAACGGTAAGTTCCAAGAACTCGTTGTGCTCTCAACTTGTTGCAATACTTTGCTAGGATATAACTACAAAACTGACTAACATTCTTAGTCTGTCAGTTCAGGACACACACACACACACACACACACACACACACACCCACTAATAAAACACATTTATGAAAAGATAAACAGGAGAATCAGTTTAACCTGTGACTAATACTGGGATTTAAAACACTTTTGTAACATTAAAAGCGGTCCTGGTGATCTCATCCCGAACTTCTTTTTTCTCGGTCTGGAAAGTCCTGTCATTTGAAATGGTCAGTTAACTTTTTTTTTCTAAGCGACTGGACAAACTCATTGCAACAAACTAAAAAAAAAAAAAAACACCACTGTATAGCAACACCAGGGGAACACTTACCTGAACATCATGGCAGGAAGCTCTGGATGGTCAAACATCTTCATCATTTTCTTCAAAACAGGTTATTTTTATGTGACTCTCTGTGGTAACTATTGCTCTACAGTACATTTAGCATGGTCAGTAACACAATAACTTACACATTAGCATTATATTCTGGTATTCTTGATATATGTTTTTGTTGCACTGGATGATTAAACAGTAATCTTGGGATTTATTCTGACACCTAGTGGTGTGGATGCATTGTTAGGAAAACGCTAAAGTTTTCAATTTGTCACTGTAGTAATGTGTTATTAATGTGCAGTGTGCTGTTACTTTATTCTGTGAGTGAAAGTGTCCAATAATGGTTTTACAGAGATAAAATTAGTAGTGTTTGGCTGTGCGTATGAACTCCATGTGAAATAAAACAATAACACTTTTATTAGGCTAGTGATGTAGCTAGCATGATCTTGTGAATTTTCCTTTTTTTTTTTTTTTTATTCCAAAAATGAGCAAAGAAATATTAAGTGCAGCTTCAGCTTTAAACTACGTCTACTTAATTGTTTGAAAATACCTAATAGCTCTTTTAATTTTATTTGCATTTCTGATTTTTGTTATCGCAAGCAGGGACATTGTGAAATGTCCCATGTTAGAGGTACTGTCGCCGCAATTCTGGCCGGTAATCTTGTGATTGTGATGTAATACTTTGGCAAATGCAGCACTTGTTTATTTTTCTCCTTCGGATTCCTGTCCACTCAATGACATCATGGCCAAAGAGGAGCCAAGGAAATTTACTGGGAACGCATGAGCCGTCTAATTCAAATGACTCTGCGTCTGTTTTCAGTGATACAAGCAAAGAGAAATGAACCGTTTTATTTCATTTCATTTCAAAATAAACAATAGAACAAAATAATAAAATAGCAATATAGTAATAAAATGAAGTACAAAATATCGTACACTTGGCTTGCCAATGCACAACTCAAAAGGTACATGTTTGTACCTTATTTACCTCTAAACAGTGCACATAAGTACCTAAAGCTACATATTAGTATTTAAAGTGTACATGTTAGTACCTTAATGGTACATATTTGTACCTTTCAAAAAGGCTTGGGTCGCTCCTGCAGTGCAAATCAGGGGGATTTCTTGCCTGTTTTATCATCCGCCAGAAATATGTAATCCAATCCAATTAAAACAGCCACAAAAAATAATAACATACTTGTCTTCCACAAGCTGATTAGTAAATGATGCGAAGAAATTCCTAAGCAAAATAAACACCACTAAATATGCGATTCCTTTTTTATTAGCCTTTGCATGTGTGCACAGGTTTGTTTGCTTGTTGCACGTTTCACATTACTTCCTGTACATTTTGAAGAACAGTGAAGCTTTTGTGGTCACTGTCAGATGTCTAGGCCACACGTGCACAGATACACATTTTGGAAGCACCACCATTTGCAATATTAACCTTTTGTCCTTTTGTTTAACGGTGTATGTCAATCGCTTCTGCATTTGTGTGGACGTGTCCTCATCTGTGTGTCAAAGACAAGTTTGGATGTTTTGTAACTCAGCGTTACAGTGTTAAGTCAGTTTTGCTTGGACAACTGTAGTTATGACAACTGTACGTCATATAGAAATAACCAGACCTGTTAAGTCATGTTCATTTCGATCTTTTAGCATGGCTAATAAGTGCACGCTCACTGTGCACGCTCAGGTCTGACTGTTCAGGACTCCAGGGACAATTGTTGGATGACATTCAGGGCCTGGTTTAGGTTTACCAATGCACACTCACCCCTTTAAGGCAGGACAGGGGAAAAAAAGAACTAATCCAAGCCTCATCTAGTGAATGTGAGAAGTCTCACGTCCACCTGAAAGTCTCTCCTCCACTCCCATCCATTCCTCTCTCTCACTCCGCCCAGCTCTTTCTTCCTCCGCTCTTCAAACCTTAGCAATTTTGGGAAAAATGGGCGAGGTCTGGTACAAATGAGACACAGACATCATGTTTTTATCGGCACTGTAAAGGAATAAAGAAAAAGAACAAACCCTAGTGTTTATATAATTTCATCACATGAATAAGCTCAGAAAATGCTGAAAAATTGCACTTTTTATGTCTTTGGGTCCAAAAAGACTGGCTTTAATTTACATTTCCCCATTAAATAGCACAGGGAGAACTTTCATAATTAAAAGACTTAATAGAGTTTTCAGTCATGCTTCCCTATGAAACTCATCAATTTTGATAGCATAGCTCATGACATTGTTGAAAAGACACATTTGAGATTTTTGGGGTCATTTGCTAAGGTAAAATGGAGAATAGAATAGAATAGAATTCCAAATGTTCTAATTTTTTAAACTGTAATATTACCTGTTCAATACTGTTAAACAATATTCTCTATTAATATTCCATATGTGAACTAAGTGGATGTGTATAGATAGATAGATAGATAGCATAAACACAGCACATTTCATTGGTTGAGAGTGTTGTATACTCTAATTCTCTCCTTCAGTGAATATGAATAGTGGGCACCGTGAAAGTGAAGCTTGGAAGTGTTTCCATGGAAATTCTGAAAGATGCCAAGTTAACTAAACCAAGGACAGTCACTTCTGCACTCGGTCACACTTCTACTGTCGCATCAGAATAAAGAAGAATGCTGAGTAAGCATTTCTTTTCTATTTGTGTGTTCATGTTGGCAAAAATGAGCATGCATGTGTGAAAGCGGGGTTACAGTGGGGCGGAGAGACAGTAAGTGAGTACGTGAGCCCGAACACAACATACTCTGGGATTAATTATTCAGCCGTGAACGAGGGATAAAGAGAGAAAAAAGGAGGAGGGGCAAATGTGAAAGAGAGCATCGTGCCACATGAGGACGGTAGTGCCAGTTTGCCATCTCAGGCGATATCTTAATACCCCACGGATGCGCCAATTGAAACAAGGATTTTTCCCATTTCATTCTGGGTGTTACATATATTTCTGTTATTCTTTGATGGGTGTCACTTTAATTATGGCCACTTTTATGTCCCAATGGTTGGTTTTTATTATCAGGCTTTTTATCATTTACCTTTGATACTTTTATAATGCAGTTATGTGTTGTGCTTATTGTCACAGACCAAGATATTAAATCATAAATTTGAAAATATGTCATAAATTATTAATATTTTAAACCATAATCTAAACAAAGAATCGCAGGCCATTTCAGTATTGTGTTGAATGCAATAATGCTCTTATGCAGAGGTCTTCAACTCTGCTCCTGGGGACCCACTGTCCTGCAGAATTTAGCTACAACCCTAATCAAACACACCTGAAGCACTTAATCAAGCTCCTCAAGACTGCTTAAAAATACAAAGGCAGGTGTGCTGAAGCAGGCTGGAAATAAACTTTGCAGGACAGTGGGTCCCCAGGAGCAGGGTTGAAGACCTCTGCTCTTATGCATTAGTTTTATTGTCTCAGGCCGAGATATATGAAATTAGCCTAAGCAAAAAAAAAGAAAAGAAAAAAAAGATATTAAATAAATAAGTGAAAATAAATAAACTATATAAAATAAATTAACATCATTCAGGGATGAATGATGATTTGAGATGTAATTGAAATTGGTTTACTTATTGGTTTCATTTTAGGTGCATATCCATCACCATGGTTCATACTAGATAACTGAACCAATACTCCCTTGTTTGGGCATAGTTGATAAAGACATACATCATCACCTTATAGCTGATAATAGAATCCCATACAAATGACGCAGGCAGTTTCTTATCATTTTCCATGATCTCTCTGATTGTCATTTCTATGCCCACTGTCCTGAATTTTTCCTCCTGTTTCAGATTCAATGCAACAAAACTCTACGGACACATCTGTGACATGATTTATTATATATACACATGATAATATTTAATACCTCATATTTTGTTTGTTGTATGGTCATTGACAGTAGTGTACTTAATTATAACATTTCAGTTGAAAAATGAAAATTAATAATGACATAAAATATGCTTAAGTACTAAAATCAAGAAAAAACTGAAATAAAATAAAGATAAATACAATACAAAAAATCAAATATGACAAAAGCACAACAAAATTACTAAAACTTAAACTAAAAAAACCTGAAAATCTATAAAAATAAAAGCCAATTTAAAATAGTAACAAATACTATAAAAGTACGTACTAAAATTAACACTGAACTTAGGACATTCTTTTAACAGACTCTGTGACACAGATAATAGAGTTTTATGAAGCGTTCAAGGTGCAATTAGAAAATAAAATTCTTTTATCTTTGATAAAAGCGTGCACAGGTTGCTTCTGTTGCTTCCAACAGGCCTTGCAGAGCACGTAGCACTGTTGTCATTTTAGGCCCAGTGACGCAGGTAAACCTGTGCCTGATGGGTCAGTTTTGACTGACAGGATTAGAAATCAGCCTTCCTGTCCTTACGAGATCTAACACAAGATCTGACTCAGGATTTAACGAGAACACCTGACCCAAATGAACATGGTTTGTCATCATAATGTAAATTTACACTTTTTTGCATATAATGCGTAGCATGTCACTTTTAGCTGCAAAAAAGGACTTAAGCATGGTTCTTTTCCTCTTCAAAACCATACGTTAATTAATTGGCTAATTACATGATTAAGTAAATGAGGAACCGTGGGAGCTGTGTTGCGTGTGTATTTGCCAGCCATGCTAAATCACCACCGTGAACTATAATCCCAGAGAATTACAGCTCTATTTAAAGACACGGAGCTTAGCAGGATCATGTCAAATCAGCCAGTAGAACAGTTATATATTTATTTTAGCTGTGCCAGACAGAAAAAATAAATAAATAAATAAAAAAATTTTAAGTGCTTGAGAGAGAAATAACGTTGATGGCCATGACACGTGTGTGAAGCCACCATAAACACAAGCTAAAATGCTAAAATACATAGCTTGTTATCATTCTTTGTGGCTAAATGCAAAATACATATTAAAAAGAAATACCAAGTTCTGTCATGAAACTCTAGGTGCAGGCTGATGGTTTGTTAACGCAAACTGATGATATTCACAGTGTTAAACTACTTGGCAAAAGCTGATTAGTTAATGTTGCATATGTAGTTAATGAGCTTGCTTGTTTGCAGTGTGCTTTCAGAGTTCCTCTGAAGCCCTCCACCTCCCCAGCTCCACCTGTATAGATCTGCTATACAGGTTATTTTAATACGCTATTTGTGCAGCAGCAGTGTCTTAAAAACTCACAGCATTGTATCGACGTATGTATTGGCAGTAGCAATTCCTGTACTTTGCAGTAGCAGCAGTAATCTACAACAATAGCAATAGCCAACAGCAGCAGTAATTCAGCGGCGTAGCAGATCTATTCCACAAAGACCAAATACATTAACACTGTCATATCCATTACCATGCTAAAAGTTTCTGTTGCCAGTAAGTTACTGTAATTAAGATTTACAGTAGCAAACTGTATTTGATTTACAGTTGCAAATTGTACTGTTTTACAGTAAATTACTGAAAACAAATCCAATTAATCAATATACTACTGTAATTCATTCATTTTAATATAGATTTCATTAGAGTTGATTAATTTTTATATAGAATTCGTTTTCTTTTTTTACTCTACATAGGTACTACTGGCATTCAATTAAAACAGACAATAATTACAAAATATAAAATGCTTTATTAAAACATTGCATGTATAACACTTAAAACTACAGTCTTCCAATGCTGGAACAGTGCATCTTCACCATTTCTCCTGTCTTAGGACATTTTGCAGTGCATTATGTTGTGTCCTCTGGATTCATCCTCACAAAGAGTCTTTAGGCAACAGAAACATAATGGGGGGAAAAGACAAACAGCCAAAGAATGCATAGCCATCTGCAAAACCCAGGTGCTGCTCCAAAACGTGGCCACCACCTTTGCTCACCATCCATTTTGTTAGTGACAGAAATGTCTTCTCTGAAAAACAAGAAGTAGAAATGACACACTTTTAAAAGGCAAACCCCATATAGAATACACAAACCTCTCAAAACCATAGTTCTTCTCTTACCATGAATTATCAATCTCAGGGTGGCTGGCCTGCTCATGTCTTTCTTGATGCTTCATTGCAGTTGCCTTTAAAACACAAATACAATATAAATGCAGTAAATCTTAAATTCCATTAAAAAAATATAACAAACTAATTCTAAAACTAGAAAAGGCAGCTAGCCATAAAACTTGTTTAACATAGGATTTTATTTTCTCAGGCTACTGGCCAACATTAACTACTAACACCTGAACTAAATTTCACATTAGTTAACCTAATGTTAATATAAGATAAGCGTTGCTCGTTAAAAACTATTTTAATTCGGTAACTTAATTCAATAAGCTGACAAAAGTCGTTTGAAATGACAGCACAGTTTACCATAGTAAAGTTTGTTACCGCCATGTTAACGGTAAATGTTACTAATGTTAGGTATGGTGTGCAAAAATCTGACACAAACACACAGACAAACGTACATATATTTGTACCTTGCTTGCTGGTCTTATTCTCTCGTAAGGTGCATCGACACACAGCGCAGATGTTCTCCGGAGCTCTCCCACTCTGGCGGGTTCATCCCCGGGAAAAACCTGCGGCGCTGCCCCGCTGCTTCCGTGTCTTCCTCGGACGCGAGTGGAGTGGTGCGGCGCGACTCGATAAAAAACTATATAGAACCCATTATATACTGTATATATTATCTACAGTGGATGAGGACAGTAAAGTGATGCCCCGGTATATTTCTGACATACAGATGTACTCCAAGCGCTCGCGCGGTTTCTGACACGAAGTACAAACGGATTTTCCAATCATTAGAAGCGATGTAACACATCCAGTAGTCAGTCCCAAGCTGTTGCGGCGTTGTAGACACGGTGTAGGGCAAATCGTGTCAATCCAAATGTAAGAAATGAGGAAAATAAAAGAACCTCAGTATAATGGCGCCAAAGAGACCGTTACAGTAGTATACAGCAATTTTAAAAAATACAGTAAGTCTCTGTATGTGGGGTCTGACGTCACAGAAAATTCCCATGATGCAAAGGGTATTACAGTTATTTACTGTAAAGGGAATTTGCAGTATTATACTGGGTGATATACAGTAAATAACTGCAGAAATTACAGAAATGTCTAACAGTGTATACTTTAAGCTACATTCCCTCTCTGTCTCTCTACCACTGGCCAACTGGATCTTACACATGACGTTATGGTTTTCCATTGACCAAAATAGACCACAATATCCAAAACAACCACCTCATGGGAACTTCATAATGTCTGTCTGTCTTCATAATTTTGCTCTGAGCAGATTTGGATAAATGAGCATTAATTATCCAATGATTTAACAAGCAAAAGTTGGCAAAGTAGTCAGAGTCGTCTTTGTTTTTAGAGAATGAGTGAAGTTTCTTGCCCATTGCTCATCTATGTCAGCTCTGCCCACAGGAAGCTGTGTGGTTTCATTATTATTATCATCATGACCCTGATCCAACTTCCTTCAGCCACAGTGTCCGGTTGTGAGAAAACAGTACAATGAGTCTTGCACAATTTGTGAAAAACCAAACTTCAAAAAGAAAGAAACTCAAACTTTCCAACAAACACATTTTAAATTAAGATTAAAAGAGATTTCAAAAGCTTGCAGTTGAAGTCATGCGACTGTGGTGTTGTTTTTGTACAGTCTATAATTTCAGCTTTTTACTTGATTTTATTTAGGCTTTAAAATTCTTAAAAGTTCATTTGTGAAGATTAATGACAAACAAAAAGTGCAAGAATCATACACTTTTGTTGGGCACAGAGCTTATTTTCTGCAACAATTCAAAAGCCAATGGAAAAAAAAGAAAAAAGAAAAAAAACTTGGCTTTTTTGTTGAGGGAACAAGGGTGAACCTCTGGTTAGGCCTACAAAAATATGTCATCCCTGCAGAAATTAGGCTACTGAAATTAAGACTTTCAGCATGTGTGCATTTAAAACGTTCTCTACCTGGCAAACCAAAAAAATACATAGTGCCTCACACCTCTGAGTCAATCATACTGTAGATGCACTGGTTAAAATTACAATATAAACTAGAACATAATTCCCTCAGACTAGCCTACTCAAGTTTGCATCGTCACAAAAATATTTATAACCATTTCGGTCAATTCTCAGAAATACAAATCACGCAAAATGCAAGCACATTTGAGAACACATAGGCTAACATAGCCTACAATAGCTAGCAGTTAGTAATAATAATCACCATGCCTCAATTACGAAAAAAAACGAAAAATAAATAAAAATTACATCCCAAATATAAAACAAATCTAAGATTTTGTTTTCTTCTTGCAAAGCAAGATATTAGGTGACAAATATTGTCGACATCACATTTCACATAATTATGGTCATCGACAACATTTAAATTTTTGTATAATAAATAATGCTTACTATCTTCCTCATACCACGTGCAACCAATGAGCACTAGCACACTGTAGCTACATCATGGTTCATTGCTATAACTTAAACCAGGAATGTCCAGTCCTGCTACTGGAAGGCCAACACTTTAACCAGTTCCAACACGCTTGCCTGGAAGTTTCTAGTGACCTTGATTAGCTGGTTCATGTGTGTTTAATTAGGGTTGGAGGAGCTAATGCTGCACTCAAGTCATGTCGCAGATTGTATTTATGAGTTAAGAGTTGAATGCACAAGCGGCACCACAAAGTAGCCTAATTACAAGTGGGATAGAATAAATAAATATATAATTAATCACTTTATTCATCATGTCTTAGAATATAAAAAAATAAAAAATATTGCAGAATTTAATTTTTTATAATATCGCTCTTGAATGCACCTGACTTTGTAATAACGACTCACACAAACTTCGATCGATTGCAGGAGAACTTGCAAGTACCCCAAACTCTGCAGGACAGTCCTCTACAGGAACAGGTTTGAAAAACCCCAACGTAAACCAAAGCCAACTGGCTATTTAAAAAAAAAAGAAGGATAATCCCTTCAACTTCCTGTTTGAATAGTAAATGTCCACAAAGGAAAGAAAATTATGCTCATCATAATTTTTTATAGGCTTACATTTTGTCAGGTCTTAATAATAACAATCCACTATTATTTAAAATATGCGCGACATTCCACAATCACGAGTTGCTTTACAGATGTTATAGACATTTCTAAAACCAATGGAAACAACTGGTGGGACATTTCCATACCGTGCAGGATAAGCTGACTGTATCCATCTGCACGTGAATAACTGGGGGCGTCGGGTTCGTCTCATGTGATAAGCTGGAACATGGATGGCCTGATTGACTTCACACTGATCTGATTGCAGTGGGCCGATGTGTGTCCTGCATCCCTTTAGCCTAAAGCTCACACTCAACATTGAGCTATAAATAACCATTAGAGCTGGCTGATAATATCACATACACTGATCTACACTGTCATTTTCTACATGGTCATTTTAAATCAAGGGGTATAATTAAGTATATTTTGGGTGTTATTTTAGGATTTTAGATCATTTCTTTTGAAAAGGTTCGCGCTGATTAAGAAATCATATTTGAAAATTATATATATTCCAGTTTCAATGGCATGCCTGTTATTGTGATAGACATTTAGGAAGTAGGAAGATGCAGCCACAAAAATGCTGTATAAAAAATTATCCTTGATTATCGAGCTTGAAGATGATTTTTACTGAAATAGAGAGAACAGCTACCTCTATTTGAACCATGAGATCAGCAATATGACGTTGTTCCCATAATTACATGCATCAAACAAAACTGTTTATTTAAAAGGAGGACAAATTTAAATTAAAGTACAGAAACTTTTTTTACGATTTCTATGAAAATGCAATAGTAGAAAAATATTTTATATAAAGTTTAGTTAAAGCATGAATTATTATTATAAATATAAGAACAAATAAACAGTCAAACAAACAAATAAGTAATAAATCAACCAATCCTATTCAGCTATATTTTCTATCCACAAAGCTATCACATTAAATTTTTTCTTTAGTTTATGAAAACATTTATTTAAAAGGAGGAAAATTGCATAACAGGGTTGAAAGCGCATTAGCAAATAATATTATTTATTTATTTATATATGTAGGCAATGAAAGGAAAATTTATATTTTTCAGTAAAATGTATATTTTTATAATGGATAAAACAAACACACATAATAAATAATTAAATATATACAAAGATTTAAAAATTCTTCCTGAGAATCATGCAAATATATATTCTCTCCATGCAATGCTATCATTGCTATTTTATTGCTGTCTGTGCTGATCCTGCAACCAAAGGTTGTTTTTGTTTACAATGGTTATTATATTGTTTATACACATTCCATGTTTTCAAGTTTAATCTAATATTGCACTCCTGTTGCAGTGAACTGTGGGCATGTGACAGATGCCATGTGACTAGCATTTCATGTAAATTGCATAATTTCACAATAATTTGAATGGTAAATGAAAGGTTTGACTGGTTAAACATCAGATTTCCACTGATAGCAATAGTCTGCTCCGAAAGGTAAGCAAAGCAAAGAGTCCAGAGGACCATAAAACACAGATAGCGCTCATTAGAAATGAGGCGGATGTGGCTGCGGGTGAAATGGATGAGGGGTGATAGTGCTGTGTGACTAAATAAAAACAGAAGACTGACTGAAAGCTGCAGGATGCTCAGTGGGATGGGAAACTGTCGCCCTATATTTGACCATTTATGGAAAAATTGCAAGAAAAGGAAATGCAGTTCTGTGAAAACAAATAAAACACCCACAAATCCTCTTTTAGACTGTTTATTGATTCAGTAAATGCATATAAATGATTCACTTTCTTCAGAAAGAGACAATTACAAGACTTGTTGATATACTGTATGATCTCAGTAATGAACAAAGTGCTCGAAACACAATGCCTAGTACAAATAAATAAATATTATTTTTACAAAAAAAAGGAAAGATATTACAAAATGAGGTTCAAGTATCATAAGCGATCAGATGAATTACCGTTAAGAGCCAATGTACAACATTGCACCTAGTCGTGTGATAAACAGAATATTTTACACTAAAAATGGAGCCCAAAATGGCTGTTCAAAGCAAGTAGATGTCTTCTCAGAACTGTATATTTACAATTAAAGCTGGTACTTAGATTCAAAAGTGTTAAAATTTTACTCCATTCCTATAAAATCTCTTACAAATTCAAATTGTAAACATTTGGATTACACGGGTAAATCTGTACATACAATATCAAACACTAGTTTAATCTCTTAATTAGGCTTTGACATGCTAACAAAACTGAAACCGAAATGATAAAAAGTACAATTAAATCCAAATGTTATTTTTTTCCCCAATAAAATTCTCATATTAGAATGTAAAAAAGCAGCTCTGGCCTGATAGCTCAAGCACTAGGCACTCTAGGGAATTAATAAATGAACAGTATAAAAATGTATCTGATATCTGTCACGCCATAAAATACATTAAATATAAACAACAAATATAAACACTGCTTCACTTTGTCCCATCCAAACACTCATAAAACACCCTGTTTTTATAACCTTGCACATCAACCTTGTCATCACGTCTTAAAAACACACAAATTACATAAAAAACACACTCACAATCCATATCCATAACACAAATCATCTGAAACTGCAGTGGACAACATGAGAACTTTTAAACAGCTTTCAAAACTGCGAGCAGCATTACAAATGGTAATATTCATTATTGCCCTCAGAATTTAAGACAAATAAATGCAAATTGTCTAAATGTGCAATTATAATGTGCAATTTATTTGCAGCATATATTTGAAAGTGCGTGCAGAAAAGCCATGAATCAGCCCGTAAGCGTCTGCGGGTGATCTTTGGTCTGTTTTAGCATCGTCCTTCAAAGTTCAGGGCATATTCTTACTGTCAGTGTTAAAAAAACTGGCCAAGACCAGAATAAAAACATCTACAAGTGGTATCCTGTTACGTAAACAGGGAATAGTGTCCAAAAATGTGGGGGTGGTTGACAACATTGTTTAATCCCTGCCACTGGGCTCTGATTTACCTTCATACGCAAAAACACACACAGAAATCACTTAACTCCTTACTAGGACAAACCACATGATACGTACATTAATCACGAATTCATGAAGGACAAATAGAAAAACCCATGTTGCACTCAGTGTCCATATTTTGAAAGATGGACACACACACACCTCTCTGGGAGGGAAAGCGGAAGCGGCTCGGCAGGAAACTCTTCCGTGCTGAGTAAAGCAATGCAGCCTTAAAATCTCATAGGCAGAGCTGAGGGGGTTCATGGCACTCTATGGAGCATATCTTCAGGTTCTGTGAAAAAAAGAATGTAGATCATTTTGTTAATAACTGAACAGTTGGTATACTCAACAAGCTAGCTGCTAGCTCACAGCATTTTAGCATAACAGCAGTTAGCATAACACAAAACTGTGTTGTTATTGTTTTTGGCCAGCCTATATGGAATCTGCACTCAAAAACAGAACTTTTCCAGAGAATTTGAACAACAAATGCAATCTCTACATATTTTTGCACACTTTATGAGTTTATTTGGCAATGTTTTTAGCTAATTGTAACCCTGTTATTTTGTTATTAGCATCTGTGTTAGCTATAAATACCAGATGTTAATACCAGGTGTAAACAGGGCGCAATTCTACCTCCATTTAACACATTTTACAAGATTAAAATCCAATCTGTAAGATTCTGTAGATTTTATCCCAAAATCAGTATAGAAAATGTTTGCAGTCTGCAAATACTATTTACTATTTAAATAAATCTGCAGTACTATTTAGCTACTCTATCACATTAGTTTCTATGACTATTACCTCTGAAAGAGAAGCACTGATACCACTTGTAGATAATGTAAAAAAGTGCGTCTTTAAGCATGCAACAGATGAGCGAGAGACAGACAGTGATCAATAACAGAACAAACGAGAAAGTGAAGATCTTATAAATGAAGATATAAACATAAAGGATAGTGTAAATATATCTTCATTAATACTACCTTTAAAGGGGCCATATTGTAAAATTATAACATTTAAACTTCATAATCTTTTGTAATTTTGTTTTACATGACCATTTTCTAGTGGTCAAACGATTAATCGCATCCAAAATAAAAGTTTTTGTTCACATATATATATATATATATATATATATATATATATATATATATATATATATATATATATATATATATATATATATATATATATATATATATATATATATATATATATATATATATATATATATATATATGTGTGTGTACTGTGTATATTTATTATGTCTATATAAATACACACACGTTAATATTTAAGAAAAATATGTTATGTTTATATATTAAATATATTTATCTGTAATATAAATATATACAAGTAAATATTTTCTAAATATATACTGTATGTGTGTGTATTTATATATACACATAATAAATATACACAGTATACACACATATTATATTATGTAAAGCAAAACTTTTATTTTGGATGCGATTAATCGTTTGACATCACTACTGTTTTCTACCCTACCTCTAAAACAAACAAGATTTCTGCTGTACCTTTAAGTCTTCTATATGCAAATAAGGTTGTCATTATTGGCTAAACTTTAGGTACTGAGCTCATCATAATTATGAGGACATCTGATTGGTTAGTTTTAATAAATCACAAAGTGACAAAACCAAGAGTTATATTGGACGTCAACAACCAAAAGATATATGAAACATTTCTTGTTGCATTAAAAGTCGATAATTTAAGTAAAATTAATTGTATGGCCCATTATAAGGAAGTGATGTCAAGTTTTGAAAGTTTGAGGGAGTGCAATTACTCGAAAAAGATAAGGAAGAAACAGAAGGAGGAAATACTTACAGACAAGCTTCACTAAGCCAGTGCTGTAGTACATAAAGTGGAATGAGGAAGAATAAATAGAAGGAAACATGATAAACAGGAAGAGAATGTGAAAGGATGAAGCATGAAATGATTAGAATGTCACTACAGGGTTATGGATATGACAGATATGACACAGATATAAGGACAGTAACTGTGGCTCACCTGTGTGGACAGAGCGAGAGTGGTGTGTGAAGCTGAACACAGGGTCAGTTGGGCGGGCGTCACCTCTCTGATAATCGGATCATCCAGACCCTCTATGCGGGGCTTCTTATTGGGTTCAGGGCTGGTGAGAGGGGTCACGCTGTTTCTCCTGATCAAAGTGCTCGGGCCTCTCTTCACCTCCTAGAGAGAGAAGACAGAACAAGAGATTAGAAACTGAAATAGTACAGTGTTTGTGTGTAGTGTATATGCAAGTGTATAATGTTTGTGCTTACCTCTGGTCTGTCTCTATGCGTGTTCACTGCATCCACATTCAGAGAGATGGATTCAACTTTGCATCCTTTAAAAAACACACACAGTTAGTTTATGTTATACTTATCAATGTTATTCAGATTAGATAAAATATTATCAGAGATAATAATCTTACCATAAGCCACTGGGGTCAGCTTCAGTACTGTGTGGAGTGGACACTTCAGGTACGGCATTTCATCTACCGACGGGAAATTAAAGGTTAGTATGATTGCACTGCAAATAAGTATGGAAAAGTAATTTACTTATGACTCATGTCATTCCAAACTCCTAGTTTGCTTCTTATTGATAGTAAGTAAGGTAGTTGTTGTAATAGTTACAGTATGTTTAGGTATTTGGTAGGGTTAAGAGATCTAGAATATGGTCATGAATTAATATGTGCTATAAAAGTACTAATAAACAGCCAATGACCTAGTAATATGCTAATAAGCAGCTAGTTAATAGTGACTAGTGTTCCTTAATCTAGTTTTACCTACTATTTTAAAAGTATGCTGAAGTGTACTGCTTTGTCACCAGGGTACACAAGAAAGTTTCAATTACTTCAGAAGCCATATGGACTTTTTTTGGCGCTTAAGTGGAACTTTATCTTAAGATTGTGTAGAAAAGAGCATTCTGCTAAACCTCTATTGTTTGCCATAGAAGAAAGAACCTCATATGAGTTTGAAATGACCTGAAGGTGAGTAAATGATGACATAAGGTTTTATTTAAGAATCTCACCTGCACTTTTGTCCAAGAAGTAGGCTAATAGGCAGCGCATTACAGCCTGATGACAAATAACAAGAACATTTTCCTGTCGTTCCAGTTCCATTATCACAGGTTCCACCCGCTGAACCAAATCCTGATATGACTGGAGAAAGACAGAAGCATTTTATTAAGGACACATACTTACACTTTGTCTTAGTAAAATAAAGGCATTTCGTTTGTTTGTACCTCTCCAGAGGGGTAGCGGTAGTAATATTTATCTTGATCTCTGAGTGCAAACTCTTCTGGAAACCTCTCCCTCACTTCTTCATAAGTCATCTCCTCACACACACCCTGTAGACAACATACGAACATTGTAAGGAGATTGAAATGGAGCACCCTTGCAGAAACACCAAACCAAAGATGCATGCTGGAGAACTTACAGCATCAATCTCATTCAGGGCTTTCCACTGTTCATACGGCACGTTGAGGGCCTCGGCGGTCTGGATACTACGACGCAGCTGGCTTGTCCAAACCTTCAAGCCCTTCAAGTTCTGCTCCTCCACGAATTTAGCAAGAGCTCCTGCGTACTACAGAGTAGGATGGTTTGTAGGAGAGTTTGGACAAATTGGACACACAGGTAATTTAGTACTCTTGGCTAGGACACCCGTTTCAAACTTTACAAATACCGTCCTTGGCACCAAATTGAGCTAACTGGCAACAACATGCTTGTTTATGAAAGGTATGTCATTTTAAGATGAGTCAAGAACTATTAAAAAGTAATTACCCAACATAAGTCGAACCTCCAGCATTATTTTCATTCTTTTCCAAGACTTATGAGCATAGTACCTTTCGTCCACGTGTAGATAGTCCAGAGTCTCCGCCCAGTCGGCCCTGCAAGTTGTGTTGGCTCTCACCATGGCGACACAAATAAATAGACCGCGGCTGCACATGGATGTTCATCAGGTAGTAAACGATCCGACTCTGGATGTGGTCTTGAATGCGGTTCACCAGGAATCTGCGACCCACGTCAATCACTTTGATGAATGACACATTTCTGTGAGGACAAAAAGTGGTTAATCTTGGAATATTAAAGACAAGTCATTGACAAAGAAGGGGTGTGTGTGTATTGCTAACATACTTGTCATATTGGTCAGGGTCGAGCGGCTGATAGTTCATTCTGTAACATTCAATTCTTTTCTTAAAATCCTCCATGGCATCCGTCTTGTTGCAATCTTGATAGTCAGGACATGACACCTTAACTTCCTGTTTAAGTATTAATGCAAAGTTTAGTGGTTTTGCACACTTTTGCACGTCAGCAATTTAGCAGTCATTATACAAAAATGTATATAATTAAGTTATGCATATAAAGTGAAATTATATTGTTTGAAACTCTTAATCATGCAACTTACCAAGATATTACAGGCGATGACATTTGGGTCGTCACAAACAGACTCAATGAAAAAAATCTGCAAAAGTACATTTGTATTAGTGGTCTTCGTCCTTGTAATTGTCATCAAAAGCAATTTTCAAGATATTATGACTGACCTTGAAGCCATTTTCTGCACCAAACTCCAGGATCATATCTCGTCGCTCTCTGGTTGTGTTTGTAGCATCAAAAACCTGTGGAAAGATACAGCGTTGAGGATCTGCTCTGTTTTTAAATGTTCTGCAAGCTGTTTATACATCTACAGTAGTGCTGTCAAACGATTAATCACATCCAAAATTTGCGATTATGTCTATAAAAATTCACAGACATACAGTATATATTTTGAAAATATTTACATGTACATATTTACAATCATGTAATTTATATAATATATAAATATATTTAATATATAAACATTTTTATTTTTCTTAAATATAAACATTCATGTGTGTGTATTTATATATACATAATAAATATACACAGATATTATGTAAACAAAAACGTTTATTTTGGATGCGATTAATCGTTTGACAGTACTAAAAGATACAGTACTTACAGCCACTTGACCTTCCTCTTCAGTGAGGTAATTCTTGACATCTCTTAGAGCGGCCAAGGCACACTGCCTGGAGCCAAAACAAATTGATTAATTACTCCACATATCTACATAAACGAGTTGAAGAAGAATTCATTTTCATATTATGGCATTGTGTAGTTCAGGCACACAACTCACTGTCGGATTTTTACAGCATCCTCATTGTCCGATTTGAAGAAATCGTAAGAGCTGTAGTGTTTCACTGCCTCTCGACGATACTCGCCAACGTTAAAAACTAAAAATACACATATTCAGTAATTAAGAATTCCTGCAAAATGTGTATAATAATAATAATAATAAATAATAAACATATTTATTTATTTATTTAACATTTCTTGATTTTTTTGTACCTTTTGTGGGAATACCAATCCAGTTGAGGTAGCGTGTGAGTTTCCTTGATATGTAGGTTTTGCCCCGAGCAGGAAGCCCTACCATCACTATCACCGTTGGGGGGTTTGCCAGGTGGGGGCCTCCACGTGCTAAAATAAAAGAGAAAATAAAATACACAGTCACATTTTGATGAAAATATGTGCATACACAGAATCACAACTCACCATTAGCCTATATTTTAGGGGACACTTTTTTTCCTTTCTATTTCCCTCACTCCACATGATTTCTCAGTCACGTGCAATGGGCAGCCTGTTAGCGACCCTCCCCACCAGCCAATCAGACAGCCCGCTATGGGCCAGGTCATGTGCGCACAGATGCACTTTCTAAACTAAACATTTACTACACTTAAATGCACATGCACATTCCACGCCGCCGGCAGCGAGACGTTAACCGGGTCAGACGCAGATAAGTCTCACTTTCTCGTACACACACAGACACATAAATCCTACAAGAAGTAAATGTTTCTGCACATGTCTGACGTTTCATGCAAAATATATGTATTTATGCAGTTGTGCATTAGGCTAGGATTCGAAGTTTTGTATATTTTGATTGTGTTTCTATTTCATCACGTTATTTATGGGGTTAAATTAAACCCTATCAAAGAGAGAGAGAGAAAGTACACAGCAGTTTTTCTCAATCAATTACAGATGTCCATTGGCAGGTGGCCATGTGAATGGGCAATGTGAACCAGCACAGTCAGCGTTAATCCTTAAGAAGATCCTTAAGAAGATCCCCAATGGAAACACACAGATTCAAACTCAGCTCAGTCAGCAGAGACAGATAATGATCTTATTAGGCTTTTACTGGCTGTCTACGTACACTGACCAGACAGAATCTTATGGAGAACATGTCTAGGTCATGATTCACCCCAAAATTAAAAGAAAATTATATATTATATTATATAAAAAGGAAATTGTGTTTAATTTAGAGAAAGAAATTTAGAAGGGAATTCCCCCATTTATTTATTCCTTCCTTCCTTCCTTCCTTCCTTCCCATTCATTCTTAATAGCGATTCCATTATATTCTACAATATATTGTAATACTGCAATAATAATAATAAACATACTGTCCTGGATACAATAATTGTACTGTATTAAAATCTGCAAAAATAAAATGTGATACAAAAAAACTAAGTATCATTGCATAATTTATTACAATTATATCATTTTTTATTTAGATTAAAATTTTAGTTTGCTGATTTATTTATTTACTTTTTCCCCAAAATGTTCTCTCTTTCGATCTTCACAAATATGAGCATTAAAAACATTTATTATTTATTGCAGTAAATTATGCCTTAATTATAATCACAATGAACTACATGAGGTGTCGGGGTGATTTCACTGACCAAGCAGATATTCAAATGCATCATTTTTGATGAGTAATTCCTATGCATCCGCTACCGGCACCACGCTCACGCCAAGTACAGGTAAATATATTCGACCAATCAGAGCACGGCATGATCGAAAAACGCAATATCCCCACATTCCTCTCTGACGAATCCTTTATTCAGAGCGCGCCTCAATGCCTGGCGTCATCAGCGTGCCACTGAGCTCTAAAATCTTTACAAAGGCGATGCGTGTGGGTTTCCATGACAACCGAATCACTTGAGACAGCGCTCTTACAATCTTCAGAATGTTAAGAAGAGTCAATTAATTCTGTCGTCAAGGCTACCGATGACCATCACCTTAAACTATGTCACAGTTTGATCAGTGCATGCATTACAGTACAGTGCTCATAACTCAGTTTAATTCTATTAGCGAAATATTTACCGTTATATGTAAATTGCGCTTTACTGTTAAATAATAATATTAATAATACATGTATGTGCTCGCCAATCTTTAATATAAAATAATATAATATATATATATTCTATATGTGATTACTTACATGTGCGGGGCATTGAAGGTCTGTCATCCTTAGAGGGAATCCAGATTTTTTGGATCCTGTTCTGGGTTAGTTCCCTTGGCATTCCTTTAGGTTTGGGAAATATCAGCAAGAATATAAGCGGCACGGAACACACCGGCTTCGGAAATCCCAAGGCTTTTTGCGAACACAGACGAATAATCAAGAATGAACGATGCTCTTCTTTGTAAATCTTCTTCTTTAAAAGCTGTTTGAAGATTTGCGCCGATTTGTATTTTGAGGACCTCCTCTCTCCGCTTCCCGGTAATATCTAACTGCAAGTCTCTTATCATCTGCGCTTTAAATACGGAACCGGCAACACGATGCTGTGACGCGCCTACAGAAGGCGTGTCTGCCGGCGAGAGCGCTCACATGCGCCACCTTGCGGTCAAATACTAGATGTTGCTTATTATGAAAAAAATAAATACACAACTATGGTGTTCACACTTTATATTCATGCGTTGAATAATAGACTACTTATTATTATTATTTTGATATTTAGTTATATTTCTAGATGCTAATGATTTGCATAAACTTGTAAAAGGGCTTGCAAGGCTGTGCACTCGAGAGTATTAAAAATTCAGGTCACGCATCGAGTGGGCATCCCCACTTGCCTACGTGCGGGGAGTCACTACATCAATCCATCAATCTCCATAAACCCGCGAAATAATAGCAAGCGTCTTCGAGCTATAAATTCCCTGGCTTGTTGTTTTTAAAAGATTATTTCCTGCAATAAAGGTAGTAAATTAATAATTAATGTAACGGTCAACTCTGAGGCTGCATGTAAAATAATATGAGTCTGTTTTATTTCCGTATCAGGTTGTAAGTTATTATTATTTTTTTTTTTTAAAACTGATGAATCAGTAATTTAATGAACCTTAATGTGCATGTAATTTCGAGAGTTTATTTGTATAACATTTACCGCAACGAGTGATTTGAGTGAAATCCACTATTGCATTGTTATTGGGTTTTGCTTAACAAAAATGTTAAAAACAAAGCAATTGTAGACTAATTATTAAATTTAAAAAAAAGATCTCCCGAAATATTTCAAAATTCTAGCCTCATGAAAATTCTACATTTTTGGAAAATTAGCCTATATAAATGGTGACTGAATTTAACGTTACAACAGTATTTAGTTTAGTTTATTTTTTCCCTTTTCTATTTGTTTCATTTATATATATATATATATATATATATATATATAAATTGCTAGCCTACTTAGCAGTAGCCTATAAGTGTGAAACGTAGGCTACATGAGAAACAAATGACTGATGTGTATTTTTTAAAGCCTTTGTTGGTTTTGAGATCTTCAGTGAAATGCGGAGAGCTGTTGGTGACTCTCACATCTGCACGTACAGGATGAAACCCAGGGGCGTGGCATCATACCAACCTCGCATCATCTCTGTCCAGAAAACATTACACTCATCCTTAAATGGAAAATAACTTTTTTTAAATTTATTTCTTTGTCTAGTTCGCACGTGGCCGCGCTTTAGAACACTTACCGACCAATATTTCAGAAGACATTCGAAGGTTTTGTAGCTGGCCTATATCGGAAAACATTCTGTTTATCCCCTTTTCACACAGACATGCGATTCCCAAAGAAAGCAAGTTAACAGCGAGTCATGTGAGAACAGCTTTGTTTTTCCCAAGCTTCATGACACTTTCTCGTGATTCCAGGTATCACTTCCCCACTCTTTCATGTCTTTGTTACTGCACAATAATGAACCTGTTTCCCATCGGCTGTCGCGCTGACCCAGATCGTTGTCTGGCCGAGCCCTCACTTTTTTTTTTTGGCTGATATTTGCGCGGGACACACTGGGTGAGCTGAAATGAGTATCTTTCCAAAATGTCTATACACGCAGTAGGACTTATTCTGGTAGTGTTTGAAGGAAAGCTGTCATACAGCACTTATATTGCTCTTTTGTTGGTTTGATTGTTTCTATATTGTCCTCATTTGTAGACGCGTTGGATACAATTGTGTGCTAAACGATTAAATGTAAACATAAATGTTATACAGCTAGAAGTTAAAAAGCTTACCCTGGCAAAAAAAAACAATAGAAGCCCAATAGAAAACATCACAGAAATTCTAATGGTTTCCATTAAAATAACATTATAAACCATTAGCTTTTTCCAGTAAAACCATTCTAAAATTCCTTTTTATAGTGTGTTTTGGGCATTTTTCCAAGAGGATTTAACATCCCACCAATAGAACCCATCACATTCCAGTAGACACCATTATAGTTTCCATTAAAACCAATACAATTCCCATTATAACCATTACATTTTCTATTGTGTTTTTGGGGCGGGGTTCTATTTTTTTTTTTCAGCAGGGTAGGTATTAAACTACAACATGTAAGACTTAACTATGGAGATTAATTAGCCTACGAAATTTTCATACGAAAAAAATTTTCATCTGGCGATTTGGAGGTGGGCTCTTTTAAACTTGGGACAGTTAGCAAGCACCTAAAACCACCCAGATCACCCTATAAATCACACAGCAAAGCTCTAAAAACCACCCTGAACATCTTAGCAACCACATAACAATGCTCTAACAAACAACCCAAACACCTTTGCAACTGCATAGCAAACTTATCACAATGTTGCAAATTCATATGACTTTCTTACATTTTTGTATAGGCCTAATCTGCTCTCGCCCCATGAGGGCTTGGTTTAGGGATGTATTTTCACTTTTTTTAATACAAATCATACATTTCCATGTGAATCACATAATCCAAATTTGTGCACAATTGCAAACAGTTATGCTTTCTCATGTGATTGGATTGAACAAGCATTCCGAACACCGTAATTTAAAGTTTCATTTGAAAAATAGAAAACTGAGAAAATGTAGAAACCCTCAAACCAGTTTCAGGACAGAAATCTTGAGTTATTTAGGAAACAGTCTAATTATCGTTAATGGGCACACACTCTTAGTCTGTTCCATGCAGGAGATTATACTGGAATTTGGGTTACTGACTGGCATACGTAACATCAATGGCCTTTCAGTGAAGTGAACTGCTAGATCTGTTATTTAACTTGCTTGCAAAACATGCTTCATGTGAAAGATGTAGAAACGTGGATTGCTTCATGCATGTGAACAAGAACAAACACCTACAATAGGAAATGAGTCTCAAAAGTAAACACCAAACAGTACACAGGGTTGTTGTGATACACACGGTTACCGTAAAGTGTTGACCGACTCGCTATTAGTAAAAACAAATAAGCATAGTGAGAAAGGCAAGTGATCCTGAAGTTGTCCCTGAAGCTGATTCACTCTGCACAGGGATAAGATGTCAAAACCAGGAATAGACCAGAGAGACACGAAACAAACACACAGTGAAGTGCACACGCAATCACACACTTTTTAATGTTCTGAGCTAGTGAGTAATGAATGGACCTTTTATTAAAGGAAGGAATCAGTTTCTTACTGAACTTTTGAGATTATGATTTAGAGAAAGTGTACATTGTGTTACCTAGTGCATAGAATGTATATGACAGTTTGGTGCATATTAATGTAAGCAGTATCCAACAGGTGTGTTTTTATGGAACTACTCAGCCGTTACTGTATGGTCGTTAAAATAGAGTCATGCACCATAAATTAATTTCAGAAGTTAAAGTGTACGGAGTCATTTCCGATAAACACTGTCCAGACTAGTGTCGTGATGTCCTGTTTACTGTAAATGAAACTGGCAATCCAACCCCTCTACTCTCACACCACACGCACAAGCACAGTCAGTGCAATTCAAAAACAAACAGCAACTAATCAACACCTCCCTAACGTAAGCAACGGACTTGTGTCTGGCGACAGTATAAAGACGAGACTCAAGGCTTAAAGGGATAGTTCAGCACAGTTTACTCACCCTTGTGTTGTTCCAAACTTTTATGACTTTATTTCATCTGTGGAACATAAAAGGTGTTGTTTAAAGAATTGTTTTTGTCCATACAATGAAAGCAAATGGGGTCCAAAACAAAACAAAAAAAACTAAACAAAAAAACAAAACAAAAACAAAAAACAAAACAAACCAAACATGTTTCAAAATATTTTCTTTTGATTCCAATAGAAGAAAGAAATGCATAAAAGTTTGGAACAACATGTAGTGAACTTATCCCTTCAATTATGAACATTCAAAAGTGGGGAAGCCTAAAAATAAACCACCAAATCTAGAATAGTATGTCATAAAACTGCACAAACACTCACAACTGTAAATATCTCTTTCCACCTCTACAATTATTTTCCGATACACATGCTAGGACAAGTTGAGAAAATCGTGATATGCAGAATATAGAAATCATGTAGCATATGATATCTTCAGACTATGAATCCATTCAGTCGGAGGATATCAAACATATTTTGAGCTGATTTTAGAACACATTGTTTAAATCTTGAAGCAACGATGCGCACATTTCTATGTGAGTTTGTTGTGTTCAGAATGACTTAAAAGTCTGGTAGAGTGTGATCCTCAGTTGTTTAGTGTAACGTCCAGTTTATTTTCTGTAAGCATTTACAATGTCTGCAAGTTTATGATGCCTAGTGTTTTAAAGTCTGTTCAGAGTAGTGTAGCGGTTTTCCAGCCTTAAGGTTAAGGAAAAGAAAAAAAAAAAAGAATATTCATTATAAAAATGCTAATGGAGGTTTACCTTTAAAATAATAATAATAATAATAATAATAATAATTTACATGAATTTTCCAGGTCTACAAGTTACACTTTTAAAAACAGATTGTTTCATGATCAAGATCATGGAAACCCTGCTTCTTCAAAGAAAAAAGGGGCAAATATATGTTTTTTTTAAAAATACGGTTACACTTTATTTTAAGGTGTCCTTGTTACAGTGTAATTGTACATTTAAGTACTGAGTAATATTAATTAACTGCAAGTACTTACTTGCATGTAATTTTGCATAATTAACTGTTATTATAATAGTAAGTACATATAACAAGGACACCTTAAAATGAAGTATTACCAAAAATGTATTTTTTTTTTTTTTTTAGCTTATTTTAATGCTTGAATTTAAATAATTTTAAGTCATCTTAAAATTCGCTGTTTGTAGAAGTTTGCTGAGGCCCCCTAGTGGGCACTGATTGAGAACCACTGCTCAACATTTTACTATACAATTCAAGTCTATAGGATTTTCCCAACACAATTTAACGACACTTCGTAACTATTTAGTCGCGAATTCATTTGTAGGATTTCAAACAATCTGCTCTCACCATGCTGAGGGGTAGGTTTAGTGGTGAAGATTCTTACTTTTTCATATAAATCTGATATTTTCATATAAAAAAAATATTGTACAAATGTGACCCTGGACGACAAAACCAGCCTTAAGTGTCAATTTTTCGAAATTGAGATTTATACATCATATGAAAGAATAAGCTTTCCATTGATGTATGGTTTGTTCAGATCGGACAATATTTAGCCGAGATACAACTATTTGAAAATCTGGAATCTGAGGGTGCAAAAAAAAAATCTAAATACTGAGAAAATCGCCTTTAAAGTTGTCCAAATGAAGTTCTTAGCAATGCATAATACTAATCAAAAATGAAGTTTTGATACATTTACGTTAAGAAATTTACAAAATACCTTCATGGAACATGATCTTTACTTAATATTCTAATGATTTTTGGCATAAAAGAAAAATCGATAATTTTGACCCATACAATGTATTTTTGGCTATTGCTAAAAATATACCCCAGCGACATAAGTTTTGTGGTCCAGGGTCACAAATGGCATATTTTTGTAAGTTCTAGTTGGATATTTGAACATTTTATTATGTGCTAGTCTAACTGCTCTGAAATAGTTTATCTTGCTTCAACAAGCTGCACAAATTAAGGTATCCTTTATGTCCATAGCACAAAAATTGAAAATCACAAATGTACTAAACCCAACAAAGCCATCACTTCAAGCTGCCATAAACAGATCTGGCACTTTTACGCAGTGTACCAGCTCAATACCCAGCGCTGAACTTGTGACCTGAACAGCTCAACCCCTTTCTGCCATATTTCAGATGCTCTGTTCGTATAAGAGTCATTTGATGAGGATCTGTTCTGTTTAAATGAATCCTCATGGAGTTCATTCTATTCTTTACTTTATTCCCCAGCAACTTCGTCTTGCGTAAGTGCGTTTTCACACCAAACCAGAACATCGCACCATCACTGACCCAGTCTAACACATATCCGCACACATTTCGCATGAACATAAACCATCATACACCGAACATGTGTAGATATCTGGTAAAACACAAAATATTATTTAGGCGATGTATTCATAGGCATATAAGGTATCCTGCAGATATTCTTTTATGAAAAACATACATGTAATGAAGTCACCTTTTATTGAGTAACACGCCAAACCCAATTTCTGCTCAGGTCAAGACACACATTATGAAAAAGTATAATTCTTTAAGTCTATCAATAGTGTGTGGATCAGAGAGTGAGGGCTCATGGGAGTCGCCGTTATGTCACAACAGAGGAATGTAGGTTTCCTACTTTCTAGAGTCGCACAGGGACTTGCATGTCGGATTATATAAATCATGAACCAGGACTCATTTATTACCATCATCATCATCATCATCATCATCATCCCATTCAACATGAGCGTGTAATTGTTTCTTTCTTTAAAACCATGTACCGTATTGTCCCGAATATTAGACGACCCTGATTATAAGACGACCCCCTTTTTTCCAGATGTACCTTTTGGAAAAATGCTTTTTGAAAACCAAATCTTGTTTTTTTTTCTTTTCTCTCTCTCCCTCTGTAAAACACATTTTTTCTTAAATTATTTTCAAATTGCATATTTTTCCTATTTTAATTTTTGTTTTGAAAGTATGGTAAATGCTGGTAAAATGTACCAACAATGACATTGAAAAATATACACTTTTTGATATACCATTGAAATAACAGGTAGCCCATCTGAATTATATAACATTTAGCCTATCCATCTCATCGTAGCCTACCAAAATTTTATTAACAGAAGAAGTGAAATCTTATTGTAGTCTTCAAATCTGGGTACTGTCTTATGTTTTAAAATCACTTACGACTCATGCTGCTGCAAGCTTTTCTTTTGTTTTCACTCGCGATCTTTACAACACACATTGCATTACATATTTCATGGCACACTCGTTTTACGCATTTTTGACTTCACCTATTGTTGTGGGTGTATTAGTGACATGTCAAAGTCTAGACCCCGAATATAAGATGAATGCGTTTTTTCAGATGTATTTCCAAGAAAGAAACATAGCCTTATATTCGGGTTAATACGGTAGTAACTACTGGAGAGGACGAGTTTTCGATACTAACAACCCTTTTCTCCAAACAAATAGTCCCACTGCAAATAGTTAAGCCATGTTTTGAAAGCACCACAGTGCTCAATTATCAGAAAGTAAACCCACAAATAACTTGCTTAACTCTGCACATTAAACCGAGATATGAAAAAAAGTTTGTTACCACTTTTTACCTTTAAAACAGAACCAACCCTAAAAGTCATTCTCCCAAAAGCATTTTTATTTCTGGGCTCTTAATCACAAGGACAAAAGGCTATTTTTAACTATGATGTGTGAGAGAGACTAGAAGCAATTTACAAAAGAGCAAATTAAATCGTCATTACAAAACGTATTGTGGAAAGGGGCACACAAGCTAATGATTTACAAGGGTGTATAAAATTACTCATGCTATTTACAGAAAGACAAATTACTTCCTCCAGGTGTTTATTCTTTCCTGGTTGTGCAGGTCTGGATCTCCCACTCAAACCTGATCTCCCAGGTCTAAAACACGAAACTTATCCAAGTTATAAAAACAGGCCTTCACCACGCGACCTCCAAAGTACCGCCCATTCAGATCCACCACAGCTGAGGACGACAAAAACAACAGCACAGTTATGTTTACTAATAGATCAAGTTAAATTGTAAAGATACTATTACATTGGCTCAGGACACACATAAAAAAATATATGAAATGTTATTTAATATATGAAATTATATATGTGTATTTAAAATGTAATACTTATTGTAGAACATAGTAAAATAATAAAATTTCCAATGAAGTTGGAATTATGAGACTATGAGCACAAATTGCACATGGTAAAGTGGGACAGAAATGGACATAAGTTATGGTCTGTGACTTCAGGACCAGAAGTTCAAAGGCAATGAATAAATTTACCATGATTTATAACTTATGACCAGTTGAGGGCACTGTCTAAAAACATTACACAGTAACTTAGGGCACGGCCTCAAAATAAAATACAGATCTTTGTTTCAATATAGAAGATGTCAGGATATAACCTCATTTCCTATTCTGTGCCTTTGCAGTTAAATTTCTTGTGTTACAGGCAAATGATTTTGAAAGTATTGATTATTTGAAGTAGACAACACGATATATATATATATATATATATATATACACACACACACACACACACATATATACATATATATATATATATATACACACACACACACACACACACACATATATACATATACATATACATATATATATATATATATATATACACACACACACACACATATATACATATATATATATATATATATATATATATATATATATATAGTGTTACAATGTAATATGACAATATAATATAATGGTACAATATAATATTACAATAATACATCTTTCAGAATCTGCAAAATGTTAATTATTTAACCAAAATAAGAGGGAGCATACAAAATGGAAAAAAAAAATACAATAAAAAAAAAATAAAATAAAAAAAAAAATACAGTTGTGGATCATTCAGGTAACAACACAGTATTAAGATGCAAGGGTATGTAAACTTTTGAACGGGGTCATTTTTATAAATTCAACTATTATTTCCTCCTATGGATTATGTAAACATCTCTTATGTGAAATGTCTTATTCAGGTCAGTACTAAATAAACAATAACATGCGTTTTGTATGATCCCTCATTTTGGTAAAATAATTAACATTTTGCAGATTCTGCAAGGTGTATGTAAACTTTTGACCTCAACTATATATGTTACAAAGATTTCTATTTTTTAGAAGCTTTTCTTTTGAACCTTCTATTCTCCAAAGAACCCTGATGTATCGCTTCATAATAAATAATAAGCAGCTCAATTGTTTTTAACATTGACAATGAATAAATATTACTTGAGCACCAAATATGAATGATTTCTGATCAGTTTCAGGCCATTCACACAGACCATGTTTTTTGCTTTGAAAAACATGTGAGACGAGCAGTGGAATGGGGAAAAACCACGCAAGGTCTCCAGACACTTACTTAGCTGCTAAATACATCATTAAAAACATCCCCTACAGAAAAGTTTTGTTCCCCCCCACCACCACCACGTGATCTCACCAGAGTGAGTTTTTAATAATGATGTATGATCAAAAATACCCTTGGTGGCATGACAACACTCAGCTCCTCTTAGCACCTCAGCATTCTTCGAGCTTTAGCCCAACCCTGAGAAGTGAAACAGGTGTTCCTGTGTTTTTTCAGGCTTGCTTTGCTTCCAGATGCCTGACGTACAGTGGCCAAAGCAGTATTTGGAGACTTAAAGTGTGTAATTTTAGCTGCAGAATTGCAAAAATGATGATTGTATTTGAACAGGATTCTCCTGTTCCTGTTTTTTGCTGCTTCTTTTCTTTTTTTAAGCAGTACTTCAATTACTTCAGTACTTCTTCTGCACGGGCACAAAAAAATGTCTGATAAAATGATATAAATACTCTTCAGTTTCTTGCACAGACCGATTGTTGTGATTGCTGCAACGGTTTGAGTTAAACAAATCTTCATTTGTGTCCTACTATCCCTTTAAAGTGTGGCTAAAGTGTTCAAATACTTTTTGAGCCACTGTATCTGTAAATATGAAATCTTCTCCCAAATGGTGCAGTTTAGCTCTGTTGTTATTTAATAAAAAGTGTCTGAGTTTAACTTTATTTTATCCCAAAGGAACTCAAAGTGTGTCATTCTAATTTTCAGTCCTATGTATGCACCGTTCAAGATACATGATTATATTAACTCAATTTCAAGTAAATTTGTCTTTTTCAGGAATAATAATTAGGAAAACATTTTTATATATTTCACAAAGCAACATAACATGAACACACAAATCAAGTTAATAATCTAATATGTTGCCCTAATTGAAGATAAAAATGCTTTGAATGATGAGTTCATATCCAGCCGGTTAATATTTCGGTCAGTATTTGAAAGTGAGTGAGGGAAAACTGGTTTGGTCTGCTATCCCTTGAGGAAGTGATGTAACCAGCCAGGTGATGTAACACCTATGGGACGGCCTTCACACACTTACCTGCTTTATTAAGTAAGATCTGGGGCACTTGAAATAAAGACCACCAGCACACACACTCTTTTAAGTTTGTCCGCTCACCTTTAATGGCTGATTCGACTCGTTCGAACTCCAGGAAAATGCGGACGGCCTCGTCGTCAGAAACACCGGAGATCTGAAAACACAAGCCAGACACACAGGTTTCATGTCAGTGACAGATATTAACGACATCTGCTGCTTTTAGCGCATAACATAATGCTCACCTCAAAGATGACACACTTGACGACTTTGCCATATTTCTCACACTCTTCTTTAGTCTCAGCTTCCAGGTCTTCGTCCACTTCTCCCCTTCCTACCATGTTCTACACACACAGTTTTTACGTTGCAGATGAATCTTAACAAATGGTTTAGACTAAATTGTCCTGAATATCAGCTGCTTCTCATTTAATATTCCGTCAAAAGGGGCAGAAATTAAGTGGGACTGGGGGCAAAAACAGCACTGAAAGTTGCTCTAGAATACATTTCTATGCTTTTTTACTATTATTTTTAAAGCAAGTGCAATAAATTGAGAACTTATTTGGGAATTCTGCTTTAGTGCTAATGTTTCAGCCTAAATGGGTGCACATAAATAATCACACTTACATTTCCAAAACAGACATTTATGAAGTTCCATTTAATTTAGAATTTTGTCTTAAAAAGTAGCTGCAAGACCTTTTTACAAAGTTTAGAAAGTAAAACACAGCTTACCCGCAGCAACACCACTTTTGTAGGACATTTGAGAATCTCTGTAAGAGGGTTGGTCTCGTTTTTCTTTGAGGCATCCACTATAAAACGGACATTACATTTCTATTTAAAATCACAACATGCAGCTTCATTTACCAGCACAAACTATTTTTTACCGATGATAACAGTAATAAACAGGTGCAGCAAAAAAAAAAAAAAAAGGTTTTCAATTAACCAATTAAAAGACTCTTAAGGCCCTTGCACACTGAGTCCGAAATTTTCATTTTATTGTATTCGTCATCCTTTCCTATTAAAATGCTTGCTACGGATGTGAAAACGCAGAAAATCGAACCTGATTCGAATTTATGACGGACGAAAATTTCGGAGGCAGTGTGTAAATGTAATTGACAACGTGAGGTCATATTTATTTTTTAATGTGTGAACATTTCGGACAAGAATTTTGGACTCAGTGTGCAAAGAACATTATAGTTGTTTGTTATTAATAATAATAATAAATAAATACAATCTTACCAGCCCCGAACTTTTGAACAATAGTGTATATGCAGGTAAACATTACTGTTAATGACTATGTATGGTAATTCTGCTGCATACAAACGAGACTGATTAAATATGATTCTTCCTTTGTGTTCATGTAGTGAAAAGCAACAAGATCATTTTAACCAACTTTGTACCATAGTTTAATAATTGAATTTAATGTGGTCAAAATGATATGAAAAAAGATGAGCAAATACATAATCTACATTTACTAAATATAGTAGTAGTATTTTTATTTAATGCCATGTCAGCATCTTAGGCTATTTTCATGGCAAAAACAATTGAAAAAATAAAAGTATAACAAAAACCAGCAAACAAAGATTTTTCACATTAACATATGATAAAAATTCAAAACCTTTTTCAGGTAAAATTCTACTAAATAATTCTTTAAGTGAGTTCACTTCATAAAAGAGTTTTCTACTTGCATTAAAAGGTGGACAGTCCGATGAAATATGTTTGACAGAAAGGGGAATCTTGCGAACCGTGTATTAAGTAGGGTCTGCCCCTTCACTCAGCAAAAATGCATGAGTCAGTCTTGTATGATCTATGCAACATCTGGTAAATAACACTTGATCAAATCTAGTTTTAAAAGAGATTAAAAATCTGTTTGAAATTTCCAGATGTATTTCATGTAATTTATTATTTGTACATGAATCCCACTCTTCTTGCCACTTATTTAATATATAAAGATTAATAATAGGTCTGATGTCTGAGGGAGGAATTTGACATTTGTTTACTTCCTGATTAAAAGGCTCCTTTGCAGCTGCATCAGCTCGCTCATTTCCTGAATGCCCAACATGGACTAAATATAGTAAAAAGCTAGAAATATATCAAGATAATATTTTAACTAGGGCTGCAAAATGAGTAATCACGATTAATCGCATTCAAAATAAAGGTTTGTGTTTAATACTATGTGTGTATGTGCTGTGTATATTTATGTATATATAAATACACACATATATGTATATATTTTACAAATATTTGTATGTACATAATATACATAAATATACACAGTACACACACACATATAGTATGTAAACAAACTTTTATTTTGAATGCAATTAATTGCGATAAATCGTTTTGCAGCCCTAATTTTAACCATATAGCGCAACCTGAAAGGACATGTCGTAATAACGGCTATTTACTGTAATATCTGTTTGCCCAAGTTAGGGACATTACGGTTACCACTGTTTGCATAACAGGCCCAAATATGTGTAGTTTCTGGTTTCTAATGACTAATAGTGTCATGTGGGTGATTAAGATGGAAAAAAATATTTTAAGTAAATGACTGCTATGGGAAACAGGAAATAAAGTCAAACCTGAATTAGAGCCATGTGGATCAGCCACATTCTGACTGGATCCTGATGCTGAAACATACACACACATTCAAATGGGTTGTGTGACATGGTTGTGCAAATAACAAAACATGGGGTTTAAAAACAAACATGATACTCAAAAAAAACATAAATCAAGAGGATGTTTATTTTTGGACCTGTGATGTGTGGGTTTGTACATATTTGCTGTGTGCTTGTGAGTGCGCGTGTGTGTGTGTGTGTGTGTGTGTGTGTTTGATCTCACTCTTTTCCGTCGAGTCTCCAATAATAATCTTGCCCCCACGCTTGCTGGTTTTCTCCACTGAGAGCGCCGTGCTCAACCCCTGCTCATGTTTTCCCAGGCCCTGCCCATCTCGGAATCCATACTTCTGCATGATTTTATGAGCCACAGTACCACTGAACAACACACACAGACAAGCATTGAACTTTGCTAAATGAATGACATATAATACACTTCACATATAAATACACAACTGATCAAACTCAAATGTAATGCTTCAAACTCCAAGTTTAAGTTTCATATTTCAAATCAGTTCTTTAAATATAAATTCATTTTATGTTAATTCACTGTTTAAATCTTCATTTATGTTAAATGTTATAAGATTTATATACGTTTTAGTTAAATCAAACTGTTTTGCTTAAATTTAAAACTTTTAGTTAGATTAAAAACGTTTGGTTAGATCTAAATTATTTAAAAATCTACATTTACTGTTTAAGCATATATCTTCATTTATATTAAGATTATTGTATTAAATGAAGATTTTCTGGTTAAACCTAAATCCTTTAGTTAAATTTAAAATGTTTGGGTAAAGTTACATAGAAGTTCGGTAACACTTTTCCAACCAATTCTCACTATAACTAGTTGCTTATTAGCATGCATACTAGCATATTGGCTGTTTATTAGTACTTATAAAGCACATATCAATGCCTTATTCTGCATGAGCATATTTTAAATTCCTTAATCCTACCCCATACCTAAACTTAACAACTACCTTACTAACTATTAATAAGCAGCAAATTGGGACTTCAGGCAAAAGTCGTAGTTAAGAGTTAGAAATGGTCCCCAAACAAAAGCGTGACCCAAAATTCTTCTAAATAAATTATTTGGAAATCTAAATTCCTTCTTTAAACATAAAGCTTTATTTATACTAAATATTATTAGTTGTGATTTTTGTTTATTTGTTTGTTTGTTTTTGTTGGATCAAAATTTGTTTGTTGGATCATTTGTTGGATCAAAATCCAACTCTTTAAAATAAATTGTTTTGGTACAAAAATATAAATGTTCTGGTCTAAATGTTAGATAGATACTAGTTAAATCTAAACTTTCTTACATTGTTTTGTTTGGTATCTAAAAGGTTTATTGTTACATCCAAGTGCACATTGGATTCAAAATGTTTTCCTCAGTCAACTTTAAGAATAATAAAAAAATATCATCAATGAATCTAAATTCTCTGGAATTCTAAATTTATTTGTTAAAAAACTAAACTAAAATGATCTGAATTTACACATCACCCAGTTAACACTATTCAGTTAATAACAACATTCTGTATCTATAAACAATAATGACTTTATTTATGAGTGTAGGTTTATCATTTGGAATAGCTCTCTTACCCCATGTTGGCCAGGAATGAATTAGTTGGTCCCGGGGGAGACCGTGGTCTATCAGATTCATCAAAAATGGGAGGTGGGATTGCTGCTTTCGACCTCTGCCGACCATCTTCATCATATGTATACGTTGCTGTCATGACAACAAACACACAGTTTTAAGTTATTTACTCACATATCCCACTTTGTAAAGCTGCAGAGACAAAATCAGCCTTGGGAACACAGAAAATGAAAGATTTTTCAAAGTCAGTGAGGTTTACTTACAGTCTCGCTCCACTAGAGATGTCGGAGGGGCGATGGCAGCTCCACCAACACCTGTGTATTCAATCACAAGTGCTATTATATAACTGACAAAATATTGGGAAGTGAGATTAAAAGACAGAAATGAGAAATAAATAAATGTTTGCAAGGGCGCTCACTCCTCTTCCTCTTTTCTCTCTCAAAATCCTCCTCCTCATCTGATTCGCCTTCTGTTGGGAAACGTGAAAATCCGCTTGGCGCTCCACTTCCTTCGTGTCTCTCTTTACGTTTCCTAACACACAGTTTAACAAAACAATTCAACACTAATCTATGCAGATCAGACAGACAATAATTCAGATAATTTAACATTTTTGAAATAAGTCTCTTGAGCACACCAAGGCTTCATTTATTTGATCAAAAATACAGTAAAACAGTAATATTGTGAAATATTATTACAATTTAAAATAACTGTTTTCTATGAGAACATTATTTTAATGTAATTTATTCCTTGATGGCAAAGCTGAACTTTCATCTTGATCAATGATTCTTCAGAAATCATTCTAATATGCTGATCTGGTGCTCAATTACTAATACATTTTCTTATCTTATCAATTAAGAAAAACAGCTTTTGTGCTACAGTTTTTTTTTTCAGGATTCTTTGATGAATAGAAAGCTCAAAAGACAACTGTAACATCATTTCACAATATTACAGTTTTACCAGAATTTGTTCCAACAAATACAGCCTTGGTGTGCACAAGAGACTCGTTTCAAAATCATAAAAAACTATTCATTAATGTGTCTTGTTTTGGACACATTAATGTATGCATCAGTTAAAATTGTGTGTAAATTAAAAGTATAAGTATGTCTAAATTGATTCATTTTTGCAAACATTTGTGCATCTTTGTGCAATAAACAGTGAATGAGTGAACAAGTGAGGTATTTTGGATCCAGCAAAGCACAGTGTGTAAAATACACATCAGAAGAGGCAAACTTTTATGCATAGTAGACATTATGCAAAATTAATAATTGTCATGGTTGTATTATTTATTATCGTTAAACAAAATATTCTGACATCTTATATATTTGCCAGAGCAGTCTCTAAGATACTGGCATCAGTCATCAAAAAAAAAAAATCCATATTGGTCAATCCATTAACAGATATAACAAATATTGACAACATTTTCAGAACAAATTCATGGAAAAATCATGGATGCATACTTCTCTCTCTCCTCAATTTCTTTCTGTCGCTCCTGTTCTCTCTGTCTTTGTCGTTCTTCTCTGTGTCTCTTCACCACTTTCTCATAATCGTTGGGAAACATGGGGTCATACTCATCAGCCAAAGGAATCAGCACATCTCCGGATGAAAACCCAACTGATGTCGAGTCCTAACATAGCCACACACAGTCAAAGAAAATGCATGAGCCAGCAATTTAATGAACCACTTAGTGTGAAATCCTCATTAACTTTTATTGTAATACATTGCTGGGTGGAGGGTTTGGGGATTTTACAGGCCAAACATTGTGATGCCAGCATTTTAAGAGCATTATAAACTTTCTGCTAAGAGATGCCAGTAGGGCTGCACTGCAGCCGCTGCAGTACATCGTGCAGCCCTTGATGCCAATAATCAGCCAGTAATATACACACTGTTTACCTTAATTCCTGCTGCAATGTGTGGAGGTGTATCAGAGATCTGTCTGTCATCTACGGCACTTCCTCTCTTCAGATCAATAACTGGTGCGAGAACATTGGACTGTCTCATCTTCTGAGTCTACAAAAGATGTCAGATTCATTTATTGGTTCTATATGTCACAAGAATTAATTTCCACAACTTTTCCAGTCATTGTTATTTCTGGATAATTATGTAAAAATAATAAAAATCACTCATTCATATCAATTTCTCTCAACACAGATACTTATACTCTTAAGTTGTAAATCTAAGGATCTGTAGTAATTTCCTGTGGCCTGTATTATCATTGTAAAGCATGACAAAAACATTGACCCACCTTTGCTTGTGTCAATGCAGCTTTCTTCACTTTCAGCTGAGACTGAAGCAGTTTGAAGTTTTTAGACCACCCTTCTGTTTTAGTGTCGCTTGTTGCGACCCCCAAATCATCATATAAAGACATTTTACCTCCTTCCCAACCAAAAACTCTGAAACACACACACATGAAACATACTTACATGCATATGATCAAACACACATGTTTAAACATTCAAAACATCGGTGTGTTATGTAACAAAAGCTAGCGTATTCACAATATAAATAAATTAGGCGCGTGTGTACATTCTAAAAATAAAATCACAAACTAAATTAACCTGCAGCTAGAATTTGCCTTATATATGTTTTTACAGTAAAGAATTATTTATATATTTAGCATTCACTTCCATGCTGCTTGCAACGATTATTGTCCCATATAAAAAGACTAAATGGCTATTGTCTAACCTTAAATCACTAATCCACTTTAACTGGCAAATATATCAAGTTAAATACACACCTTTAACGAAAATAAATCCTCTACTCGTTTTGTCGGTTAGCATAACATGCTACTAGTGTGATGTCGCGGACGGATGACATCATCAACCGTGGCCAAACGCACCACCGCGTCACGACGTTTGAACCTCACTTTTCAATTTCTTTTTTTATTAATTGTGTTTGATTTTATTATTTCATGTATTGTGCAGAGCCTTCCATCGCGGTGAACAGAAAAAAAAAAAAAAAAAGATTCACAAACTTTGGCGTGTTGTCACGTATGCGGCAGTCTGCGGTGACGTGGCTGTGGTGCAGTGGCGTTTATGTAATGAATCTGCGGACATGTAAGTAAATAACGTTGGTAACGCTTTAGTATCTGATCACACTTGTAACACCACTAGTCATTCTTTCAAAACCTGATCTCAAGATTTCATTGTAGTTGTGCATATTTTCATTCCACGTAATCATTGTTTTAAAAGACAAGATCATTGTGATATGTATTGAGAGCATTTGAATTAATCACCAAATCACAACAGTATGATCTTCTTTCAATTTAGTACTTTTAACAATCAGTTCGTTCAAGAGCAAACAATGCAAGATTCATGTTTCAAATCACCTTTGTTGCTGAAATAATTACAGTAATAAAGGCAATAATTGCCATGTTAGAAAATACATTTAAATTACCTAACTTGCATATCTCGCATAAAATCAATAATATTTTGTAAAGATATTTATCCAGTGGCCATAAGGTTTTGTGCTAGAACAGAGTTTACTGTCAATGCAGTAAATGTCCTTCGTCCCCAAAAATTGTTTACTGTAATGTAAGTAGGTACACACACACACACACACACACACACACACACACACACACACAGGTTTTTCTATCATTATGGTGACATTCCCCTACACTAACCCTACTCCTAAACCTACCCTTATAAAAAAAAAATTAAAAAAATTCTCATTGGACCCAAAAAAGGACAATGATTTCAGATATTGCCATCTTTGTGGGGACATTTTGTCCCCATAAAATAGGGTTTACCTGAACCACACACACCCCCTTACAAAATAGTGGTTATCATCTTAGATAAATCACTTTTAGTGTAAAAATAATTCATTGCATTTGGTTATCCCTAATTTGAAATCACGTTCTATAGAAACTAAATATCTATTGAATCTATATCTACAGATGCACCAAATGATTCACTGATTAACCATTAAGATGAAATAATAGACAAATGTATTAAACTGAATGAGAAGTCATGCTAATGAAAAGTTTGATAGTAATAGCTTTATGAAAGGCAGTTACTGTGAATAAAACATTTATATACTGTAGATGAAACACTTATTTTGTGTAGTGAAAAGGATCTTTTGTGATTGTGTGTATTGTACTAACACAATTGAAAATATGCTGAAAAAAGCACTTTTGATGATCTGTTGTGATGTTAGTACTAAGAGTTTTGAAAATGTACCAATTGCTTGTGAGAATTGCGCCAAAGCAATTTAAAAAAAACTGTAATAGTTTGTTAATAGTGTGAATTGGGCCTTAAAATGAAGTGTGACAATGTTTTATTCTATTCTATTACATGGTCATGAACTATGGCGTAATACTTTCCACTTTATTTACAGAATATCATGCAAAAACCATGACAACAACAGGTAGGCTAGGCTGTATTATATTATTATAGTGTTGTATTAATTAATATAGTAATCTACATTAATTTACTCAACTGTTACTAATTCATTTTCAGCAGTTTATTTATTTATTATTATTATTTTGCTTTTGTTTGCATGAATGCAGAATATACTATCTTGTCAATGAAGCCTAAACTATATGATGATTTGGCTTATTGCTGCTATCAAGAACGCCAACTGACTTTCATTATTTGAAATTACTTATGACGTATTTACTGTATTTGATCCACATGTTCAAGTGGGCATGAGCATAGACGTATAAAAAAATCTCTTAACGGAAAAAATGAATTTCTTAGTTTCTGCATGTTTTAATGAGTGATATTGTTTCAAATCATGAAACGGGTGGTGCCTGACTTTGACACTTATCTTCAAAACAAAACAAAACTATAACAACCTCATTTTTATATGATCAAATGTAATTATTCTGACTGTCTGAGTTTTCTTCCATAGTAGCATACATTTTTAGATCATGAAAACCACAGTTAAAACCACATATAGCACCTCAACAACAGTGGAACTAGGCGTATGTTTTCTACATATTTGTATGCTAGTCTAAATACATTTAGTACAAATGCACAAACCCTATAGCTTAATAACAAAATAAATTACTGTATATTCCATTACTCTTTTAATACATGTCTACATTAATAATTTCGATATGAATATCTCAGATTTCTGCCACAGTACCATGGTATAGTTAGTGTTAGTAAAGTAGTCAATGGTAAATGATGGCGCTTTTTGCTTCTGACTGTATCATTGTGCACATTTGTTTCTTCCACCCACCGCAGAGCCAGTAATATTGCAAGCATCTCTGTTGTATAAACCGATATGATTAGATGTTAGTAGTAAGTAGCCGCCAGCAAATGACAAAATGATTTATTGCTTTGACCTTTCGTGACCTCATAATATTATTATTAATAATAATAATAATAATATCCATATGTGCCCCTTTGATCTCATAACAAGTTTCGGATGCGGAAATCGGTCAAGCGTGAAACTCCGGCGTCATCCGGGAAGAGCTATGTTATCCGGTGGTGGAAAAAAACATAAATGAGCTGTCAAGTATTGTTTTGAAGATATTATGCCCCGTTTTGAATCTTTCTCATGGAAACATCTGTGTGACGAGCGAGTGCCCCTCCCATCTGCGGTGCGCGTATCAGGTTGCGTTCTGAGGCGCGCGCTCTCTCTCCCTCTCTCTCTCTCTCTCTCTCTCACCGCTAGCGCAATCATACCTAAATGTCTGAAGTTCTTATATTTTAAATTATTTTACATCAGTCACCTATAGTTTCTTAAAGTTTCTTATTTTATTCATCCTCTTCACAATTGTGCCCCACCGCTCACTGTGTGATGAAACATGCAAAGTTGAATTCCCTTTCAGAAATTCGATCCAGAGACCCATCGTCTGTTTAGACAGATGCAACCGTGGACAGCGTAATTTACGGTTTTGTTTTAGGAAGCTTGTTTAAATAACAGTTCTAGGCGTCTGTTTCTGGTAGCCGCGACAAAATAAATATTTATAATTAGACATGGTCACGAAGAATTTAGCGGTAATCTTACACAGGAACAAGCAGTCACAACTGATAAATTTTATGGGGTGTTACACATGTCGCTATCCTCTCTCTCTCTCTCTCTCTCTCTCTCTCTGTCAATTTTCAATTCAATTCAATTCAGCTTGTGTTGACTGTGTAACACAATGTTACCAAAGCACTGACGTATGTATATATAACAACAACAACATAAATAACAACCTAAATAACAATAAAATACATCTAAATAAATGAAAAGATAAAGTAAGTCAGTTTCAAGTTAATCATGTTTAACATCTAACATTGTGAATGGTCAGTGTTGGGCTAGTTACTCAAAGAATGTAATATATTACTCATTACTAGTTACTCCTTTCAAAAGTAATATTGTTACTTTACTTATTACTTTCTGGCAACAGTAATTAGCAGAGATGGGACCAAGTCATTGTTTAGCAAGTCACAAGTAAGTCTCGAGTCAAGTCTCGAGTCAAGACAGACAAGTCCAAGTCGAGTTGCAAGTCCTCAACTTTTAGCTTCAAGTCTTAAACAAGTCATTAGTGCTCTTTGCCCAAATTAGTGTCTCAATATTAATTACCACATCAAATTTATAGTAATTTATATCAGGAAGTCAGGTAGAATATGTTTTTACATAGTTTAATTTCATGTGAGATGGGTGCCCTTAGTAAAACTACTCAAGTTCAATTTAGGGATTGTGCCAAGGGACAAGGACAAAAAAAACTATTTTATTAGTAACAGAATAGCAAAGACAACAGAATTTCATAACAGCTGCAGTACTTTGCATGTGTGCATAAGAAGAATATATGCTTCTAGGTGTTATATCTAAACCAATGAGCCATTATTTGGAACCTCAATGAAACATTTAAAAGCATGTGAGCAGAAACGCAGAAAGAACTGTTTCGAAAGAACTATAAGAAAAACTGCTACCATACTTTACAAGTGAGAGGAAACATGCAATATGGATGCAGAAAAACTCATGAAGACAGTCATTCAAAAATAATGTGCTACCATCCTTTATAACTAATAGTAACAAAGACAAAATGTTGTACTTTAAATGTTACGTTTATAATATGCATAGTTGATCGCTAAATTTAGGGTCTATGAGCACTATACAGACTGATTTACAACACATGAATTCAATTATTTACCCCGAAAGAAATAAAAGTGAAATGAGTGCCTGGTGAAGAGGGAGAAAAATTTAGTATATTTTATAGTTATATATAGGCTAAAATTCACAAATCATTTTGTGAAAGAAACACTTCTTCAAATTATATTTTAAATGATCATTAGGCCAAGTGCCGCTTTTTTTCTATCAAATTATAGCTAAATTGTTTGCAATGATTAATTTTAAATCTAGCTTAAATCAAGGTTTATCTAATAATTATTTTGCACTTTAAACCTTTAAAAATAAGCAGGTTTACATTTTAACCCATCATTTTGATCCTGGATTTAAGTAATATTTAAGATTAACTTTAATCCTGTTGCACCATAACTTTAAACTGATTTAAATCTTGATTATGGATTAACTTTAAACTTAATGGAGGTTTAAATAAAATAAAATGCACATGCAATTAAAATATGCAACTGATTGAACAAAAAGTGGGGATCTGATCAAAAAAAAAAAAGGTCTCGGAGAGGTGTTTACAAATTAAAGTACATCGAGTTGACAGAGTGCGAGTATCGTGGCGGGATGGTGCACCTCGGTGTCGGACAAACAAAAGAAATGAGGAATATGTTTACCATTTAACAGCAGCGGTCGGTGATGGTAAGGCGAGCACCAGTGATCGCGGCAGCGCCTCTTGTTTCTCATGCCCGCTCCGTGTGTCTGCTGGGCGGCGATCAAACGGGCAGGGCAGCGCTTTTCACGAGCGGAGATAACCACTAGACGAATCATGTAATTTTTTTTTTTTCTTATCTCGGTTCTTTTGTCGAAAGTTATGCTATTACTCCATTAATTTATACTGTATATCAAGCGCTCCCTGAACGCAGTCTCTGGCTTATTGCCAGTCAAGCCCAAGCACGCTGCAACCGTCTAGAGTGATAACGACGCTGATCTGATCAAGTCTTTCCGAGTCACAGGGCTCAAGTCCAAGTCAAGTCTCGAGTCATTGCTGTCAAAGTCTAAGTCGAGTCTCAAGTCTTCTTTAATTATGTCGAGTCGAGTCGCAAGTCATCAAATTTGGGACTCGAGTCCGAGTCAAGTCTCGAGTCATGTGACTCGAGTCCACACCCCTGGTAATTAGTCACACTACTAGTTACATTACGATTTTCTTCACACCCCACAGAAGCTGTAACTGTGTATCTTCCACATAAAATTCTTCTACAATGTTACTAACAACATATTTCTGCCTCAACATTTGACCAAAATCCACATCGGATCGCAGTCAGAAGTTATTACAAACACTCAATAACGATCGATAGTGGCATTCGAGTAGAAGTCTTGTATTCATCTCATTAATTGTCATGTATAGCTTGAAGTAATTTTTCCGTTACCCATATGTTACCCACATGCATCTCTTCTGGATCTCAATCGCAGTAAACTTTTTTATTTTTAATTAAAAAAAGTTATGCTTGTGGGTACAATCATTTGGAGTATTACTACACTCCATAGACAAAATCATTTTTTACTGTACGCCTACCAAAATTCTGCTACAACCATTTTTAATAAAATATTGTTTGCAAGCTATCTTAATTATGAGGACTCAAGAAGCTAAAGAGAGACTTATTTCTATTTTAAAGAATATGGAAATATATAATTATATGACAGCATGCTACTACCATGTTACGAAAGCAAATCATTCATCATTCATTTTAATCAAGTATTCAACATTTAAGTTTATTGAACTTATAAAACACATCATAGTAACAAAGCAATGCAAATCATTTATCATACATTTTAATCATATATTTCAACAATTACTTAAGTTCACTGAACTTATAAAACTTTGATTATTATGAATTATGACGACTCAAGAAATTGCATCATAAACCACAGTGTTATATCAGTGTAGAACCCATGTCACTATACAAATTTGTGTTCTGATAAATCATATAAACAAGTAAGCGCATACATAAACATTTCAAGAACATGTGTGTTCAGCCTGCTGGCATATTAATGTAGCCCAGTTTGTGCTGAATACAGCATAATCAGACTTTGGCCATTAATATGTTTTAAGATACTGAAAAAACACAAACTCCAAAACACCCAGAGAATTATATATCATAGTAACAAACATGTGACTAAAGCAAATCATTCATCATTTTAAGCGTATTTAGCATTTATTTTATATATTTATTAAGCTTATTAACATTATAAAACAACATACTAAAGCAAATCATTCATCATACATTTTTAAACACATATTCAGCATTTATTTAAGTTTTATTGAACTTATAAAACACATCATTCTTGTCTTTTAAAGATGTCAATAAATAAAATGTGATTAACATACTATATAAAAATAAATATTTACAATAGTCAGGCTAGGTGACAATAAAAATCTTACATTTTTTCTGTGAACAATGATGTCCATACTGGGAATTAAAGATTTCCAAAATAAAATAAAAAATAAAATGAATAAAAATAAAAAAGTTTAAGTTATAAACATTATTAAATAAAAACAAAACTCGCAACTCCTCTTTGACGTAATCTCCAATGTGAAACTGAGGGTCTGCTTTAGACACTCAAAGAGAAGGGAGGGTCGAGTTACTGACCAGATGATCTGAGATGTTATCCTTTTTTCTTTTTTTTTTTCCAGAGTGAACGAAGACATTTAAGAGTTTAAATAAGATCTTTCAAAATTAAATGACTGTTTAAATGAAATCTTAAAAGTTTTAAATAACATCTTTTATTTTTTACTTGTAAATTAAACCTAAATTATGATTTTTATTCAACAGTACGTGTTCAAAAACTTAGTTGAACCTTTTAAAGGAGACTTGTACTTAGTTGATTTGATTTCAAAACATATTCCAGCTTAAAAGGTGAAATAAAATGTTTCCCTATCTTAGAGTATTACTAGGGTGAGCCTGTGATCTAGTTCGGCACTTTATGGTCGTACTTTTCTGAACGCTCTTTATCAGCAGGGTGAAACATACCCTTAGCTGAAAATATACTATTGGTTGTCTACTAAGAAACATATGTAGACAGACCATATGACGATGTAACATCTTGCCTGATGGTCACGTGATTTGAAGGGTCACGCAATAACATTCCAGCTCATTTAAAATGTTTGTTTAAGTCAATTACAGACATGTGAAAAGTCTTTACAAAATCGACGATGTTACCATGGCACACATTCTTTGGAGTTGTAAACTACTCTTGAATGAATCCGCACATGTGAGGAACACCTTATGCGGTGCAATGGGTCCCCTGAGAATATTTAATTTGCTTTAAAAGCACAGAACAAGCTAAACGAATGTCAGACAGTATGAAATTACCTACGTTGTTAAAACCTATCTACAATATGTATTAAACATATGCTTTGTTGTTAAGACTGCTTATTAATAGTGGTGATACTGATGTTAAGTTTTAACGGTTCACAAGTCTCATAAATCTATATCATTTTCATTTATACATTTATTACTTTTCTTATTTTTACAAAGGTTTCAATTCCTAGTAAATATAAGGGCAAAACATGATATTACAAAATAAATCATGTTGACAAACGTGGTTGTTGCAGTGTTTTTAAAATTGGATTATTTAAAAAATAATCCAAACAGATCCACACACGCACACACACACACACACACACACACACGCACACACACACACACACACACAGGATGACGTCATTCAGGAAGGTCAACAGTTCAGGTCGGCATATGCAAGCTAGTTTTCAAACTTTTTCCCCCAAAATCAATTATTTCTATAATACTTGCTGATTTTAAAGCACAAACTTACTTTAAAGGTTGAATAAAAGGTTACCAAATGTAGTTTCATACCCGTTGTGTTCTAACAAAATCATTAATCGGTTCTCTTTGTTTTATACGATTTACTTGTATTACTGCACAAAGGTTCCCGCTACTTTTATAAGTCTGATAAATATGTGGTCAATACACGAGGAACTGAGAATCAGGCTACAAAATAAGTTTGACACAATGTTTTTAAGAAAGGCAATTTATTTATTTTATTTATTGTATTTTATTTCTTTTTCTTTTTTTTTTTTTTTTTTTTGAAAATACAACTAAATCAGATAACAGATCATTCTTTCTTTTTGACAAACCTACATTTCAAATAATTTTTCCCCGAGGTGTTCATTATCCGAGTGGAACTACTCTTATTTCCCAATACAGGGGTCTAGATGAAGCTTCTTAACCGAACAAAGAAATCGCATTTCACATCCATTCAACATATTTCATTCAATATTTTTGTTCGTGTATCGTGGTTTCATGCCTTTGTCTAACACTTTAGATGCATCAGAATGTGGATTTTTCACCATCCAACATGAAATTAAAGAGGTGTATCAGCTGAGCTTGTTTCAACTTACCATTTTCTTAGGTTATTATTTTTACTCACATAGATATAGATCAGATATAGAATAAACCTTATCGTCCATGCTTTTCCCTACAGACCCAACAAGGTCTATGGAGGCACAGTTGTAAATTCAAGAGACCTATAGTTACCCAGACAATTTTCATCATTTAAGAAAATCATATCGCATACAGAATACAGAAAACCTCCTCTCGATCCACTGTGACCGTCATTTTACTTGGGGTTAGTGTTACGGATGACGCCGTTCACATTTTGTTTGCTGGACTGTATATGTCATTACAATGACTGTAGGTGGGGCCTTCTCTCTCTTAGAGCAGTCAGCATTCAGTGTTTATAGAAATAAATGAAATTAAGAAAATTTCGACTTGAGAGCGTTTGACTTAGTCCGTATTACTTTTTAGGACAATTATCCATATCCATATCCGTAGGATGATAAGTCTTGTTGATTTACACATACAACTGAAGCATCTCTCACCATTTAGTAAAGTTGATGTTGTACGCCTTCTTTCAAAGTTTTCCGTTTGCTATCAAATATTAGGCCTATGCGTACTACCCTTATAAGCATAAGCATCTGCCTCTTGCTAAAATTATTCTGTTTTGTCCACTTTTGGCAGATTTGGTAGAGGGACTATGTCGACTCGTTGTAATGTGACTGCAATTAAGAACCGTAACGTTAAACTACATGCCCATGAAAAGGTCACAGACGTAGTCTTTTATACAGGAAATATGTTTGCACAACAGAAATATGTATCGGTATAACAAATACCTAATACTGAAATACTCTCTTTTAAATATATTTAATGTTTTTAGTTTTAGTGTTGATTTGACCCCACCCCAATAGCTGATACCGCGCTATACTTTTTTCATTGTTTTTGTACAGTTTTTTTTTTTTAGTTGAAGACCATTCTCAGAGTTTGGACAATCATGCGGCGAGTGAAAACGAGAACAAATACAGTATAAGATAATTAAAGGAAAGTCAAGAGAGTGTTTAAACGGACATTGTGGTGTACATATTACTGGTCTGTCTACAAAGAGGTCAAGCGACACAAGGCCTCGATCTTACTGTTTTCTCTGTTACGTGTACATCTATTTCATTTAGAGCTCATACAGTTACGCATTACAATTTGAAGATGGTGTGAAAACAATATTTTCTTTGTACGCGTCTCTAAACGTGACTTTAATAAGTAAATCACAAATGTCATGTAGTTGATTCATTGAAAGGTGCATGCTATTGTCCGTTTTAGACGGTCTGCACCAACACACAGACACATGATTTAGGTATTCATCTGACCAAAAGTTTTGATCTTGGGGAAACACGCACAACACCAACTGAGAGTTGTCACGATTGTCTGCTCTTCTTTAAGAAAACATGCGGTCAGCAGTTTTTAATTCTCTTAACTTTTCAGCCGCAAATGCTTGTTTAGCTTAAATATTAGTTTTTTAGTCATTTACAAAAGTGGCAGGCGTGATGCTTATATGTATTTTTTAAATAATTACGACAAAGTTATAGGTTTCCGGTACTTGGACGAATCCTTGACAGAGTGTTACTCAATCAGTCCTCTGCCTTATCTTTTAATGCAATATTCCATTGCATGTCACTAAGACAAATTCTGTAACAGCGTTCATAAATGTATATAAACGTACAAATCTTTATAGAGACAATAAGAACAATACGGTCTAACATCACAAACAAAAATGATTGTTCTAACTCTTTCACACACCAGACTGGTCCCTGGTAAGTACCCCTAAAACTGAGAGGTATCTTGACTTTATCCGTGTGTTTAACGGCGCTAGGCCTCGTCACACCGTTGTGAGATATAAATCGCAACGTTTTTTAATAGGGCAACGCTTTGAAACCAGAACAATTCCATGACTTTGCGCATTCTTTCTGTTTGAATTTGTTTACCGCTCTTGTTGTATTTTCCCCCTCTAAAGGTAATTGTTAGGCCTTGCGCTTTGCGCCCTAGTTTTTTTGCTGTCTCTTTGTTCATATAAGTCCATATTTCTGCTAATTTGCTTGATTTAATAAAACATGGCTTCATCCCACCCGTCGTCTTCATTCGAGACATTTACGTTATATTATTAATACTATCCTAGTTTAGATATCAGATACCAGACCTATTTCCGTATTCAGGCCGATTTCTTTTTTTAGAAAATTTATAAATACCGCAATCAGAGGTTTTCACAAAGTACTATTATTATATATGATCTAAAAAAAAGTGCACGTTTTATGACCGTAGAAGCCTCTGTTAAACATAATTTTTTCAACGATAGACGAACTGTTTCAGTCAAGTTAAATGATCAGTCTGCGTAGCACAGTCTGTAGACACTGTGACACTTTCTGCTGATGTGTCCTAAATATCACAATGTGAGGGAAACATTTCTCCCCAGATTTGAAGCATTGATTCCATCATTTACTGAACTTAATGATACTGAGAAAATGCCCTTCTTACTTGGAGAAGATGATAACACAGCTGCACTAGCTGCTAAATATGTATTAACCATTCACAGTGCTGGGCAGTAACTAGTTACTAGTAATTTAGTTACTGTAATAATATTACTTTTTGCAGTAACTAGTGGTGTAACTAATTACTAATAAGATTTCAGTAATAATATTACAGTTACTTTCCATAAAACAGCTTAGTTACTTAGTTACTTTTGATGCCTCAACCCCGCTGATTTAAAATCTAACAATCAAATAATTCCTAGATTTATTTTCATAATTTTCACGACTCGCACATGCATGTGATGTCCCCAGTGCAGCAGGCAAGCTTGGAATATGGAAAAGCTTACATTCAGCAGATAGAAATATTGCATTATATTGATTTTGTCAGGAAAAAAAGATCTGTTGTGTAAGTTGTGGCTTTACTTTACTCTGGCATTACATTCCTCTGATTAGCATGTGGTACATTATATTAATATAATTACAAATATTTTTGGAAAATTAAACAGTTTCTTACAAACTCATGTGATTTGATCAAATACATAACAAAATTTAATCACATATGGGTAACGGAAAAATTACTTCAAGCTATACATGACAATTAATGAGATGAATACAAGACTTCTACTCGAATGCCACTATTGATCGTTATTGAGTGTTTGTAATAACTTCTGACTGCGATCCGATGTGGATTTTGGTCAAATGATGAGGCAGAAATATGTTGTTAGTAACATTGTAGAAGAATTTTATGTGGAAGATACACAGTTACAGCTTCTGTGGGGTGTGAAGAAAATCGTAATGTAACTAGTAGTGTGACTAATTACTGTTGCCAGAAAGTAATAAGTAAAGTAACAATATTACTTTTGAAAGGAGTAACTAGTAATGAGTAATATATTACATTCTTTGAGTAACTAGCCCAACACTGACCATTCACAATGTTAGATGTTAAACATGATTAACTTGAAACTGACTTACTTTATCTTTTCATTTATTTAGATGTATTTTATTGTTATTTAGGTTGTTATTTATGTTGTTGTTGTTATATATACATACGTCAATGCTTTGGTAACATTGTGTCAACACAAGCTGAATTGAATTGAAAATTGACAGAGAGAGAGAGAGAGAGAGAGAGAGAGAGAGAGAGGATAGCGACATGTGTAACACCCCATAAAATTTATCAGTTGTGACTGCTTGTTCCTGTGTAAGATTACCGCTAAATTCTTCGTGACCATGTCTAATTATAAATATTTATTTTGTCGCGGCTACCAGAAACAGACGCCTAGAACTGTTATTTAAACAAGCTTCCTAAAACAAAACCGTAAATTACGCTGTCCACGGTTGCATCTGTCTAAACAGACGATGGGTCTCTGGATCGAATTTCTGAAAGGGAATTCAACTTTGCATGTTTCATCACACAGTGAGCGGTGGGGCACAATTGTGAAGAGGATGAATAAAATAAGAAACTTTAAGAAACTATAGGTGACTGATGTAAAATAATTTAAAATATAAGAACTTCAGACATTTAGGTATGATTGCGCTAGCGGTGAGAGAGAGAGAGAGAGAGAGAGAGAGCGCGCGCCTCAGAACGCAACCTGATACGCGCACCGCAGATGGGAGGGGCACTCGCTCGTCACACAGATGTTTCCATGAGAAAGATTCAAAACGGGGCATAATATCTTCAAAACAATACTTGACAGCTCATTTATGTTTTTTTCCACCACCGGATAACATAGCTCTTCCCGGATGACGCCGGAGTTTCACGCTTGACCGATTTCCGCATCCGAAACTTGTTATGAGATCAAAGGGGCACATATGGATATTATTATTATTATTATTAATAATAATATTATGAGGTCAAGAAAGGTCAAAGCAATAAATCATTTTGTCATTTGCTGGCGGCTACTTACTACTGATGTTCTTATATATAGCTTATAGCTATACTTTGGTATGTTTACTGCTGATGCTGTGTGTCCTGTATCTCTTTAGATCCATCTGTATATAACTTAATATTTCTGATCCAGGTATTTATGTCTTAAGGTTCTACTCTATATCATTATTTAAGCTGAAAGTCAACTACAGGCATTGGAAATAACCATGGTGGTGTTGCTGGGAGCACTACAGTTGGGCAAATAACACAGTTATTAATTTCAATTTGATGCACCTCTTTATTTGCTCTCCATCCAAGCTCCCAGCAATTTTCTAGTGTTTTTCTGAATGCCCCTTTATAGTTACTAAATATAGTCTACCAATTTTAATTACAGCATAAACATTATCTCGAACATTTATCGAACTCTTGTTATTTTTTAACGTGGAAAATTATATCGCGATAATTATCGTTAATGTTCTATCGCCCAGCCGTACCGAGCAGTATTCGAGGCTAAGCGTATCATGCATCATGTTCTAGAAATAAATCGTGGGGCTTTTTGCCCGAGATCTCACGAGAGGTTGGGGAAATCTTTGCGGTGTAAGTTAAATATTAATAATAATTACACATTAAATATAATAATTAGATATTACAGATAATTTGGTTATAAAACATTAAGTGTTGCATATCGTATAGGTGCAAATATGAGTGTTTTTTTACATCCAACAGGCCAAAAGCTTAATGTGGGTGGTCAAGAGCAAAGTTGGGACAGCTCCAAAAGTAAAAAAAAAAAAAAAATTATGTTCTCGCCAAAGGTGACATTTCGAGCCTAAAATGACGAAGAGCTTTTAGGTTCAAAATATCACCTGTGGTGAGAACATATATAAATATTTTTCTACTTTTGGAGCTGTGGTGTGCCAACTATCTTTAACATTTGCAACTGCTTTTTATCACTTAATTAGAAGCACCACAATTACTAAATTGCGTCATCTGTTAAAGAGACTTCTGCACAGACATTTAGATGTTCATTTTAAATTGCAAAGTACTGAAAATGAAAATAAAGCTCTGTCAACATTTGCATTTTTACTACACTATAAGTGTGTCCCATCGGGTAATGAAAGGTAGAATGGCTCACTCTAGAAACATTAAAAAACAGCTAAAACACTGCACGCTAATGCTTTAGAATAGAGACTTACATCCTCTTACAACTTCATGAGATATTTTTGATCGATAAACGTCAAATGAATTTATCCATTATGTCATTATCTTTGTATTTTCAAATATTTCCCCCACCTAAGCTGAATTAAGTTCATTACTAGGTATACATCGTCATGACCTGTGAAATGCAGTAGGTAGAAGTCAGATAAAAATAGAGACATGGGTTGTGGTTTTACATCCTTCAGCAGAAACAAGAGTTAAGCAATCTTCAGATATCATCTTGCAAATACCAGCTTTTGGAAAAGAACACTGAAAAACAAGAAGACAAAAATATATATTTTTGCTGAGAATAAATTTCCATCATCTTAATCATACCTTTATGTGTCAAATCTTAGGAGAAAAATACATCAATGGAATATTAGTATAAATGGAATTAAGAAAATGAATGAATAATACGCATAAGACAGTATTATGAATATGTGGAATAACAATAAAAGAAACAAAGAATAACTAATAACGAATATACTGTATAAATGAATATGAAAAATAAGAAAAATATACCAACATTGGAAATTTGCATACACCAAGTATTTGGCTGCTTCAACTTTCAAGTTTGCTCTCTCTATTACATTGTGCCTCATTTCCTCCTGACGCTGGGATCCTTCTGAAGTCTGGATAGAGATGCAAATGAGTTGTTTGAACAGGACAGATCAAAGCAAATGCTCTTTTACTTTTCCATCTGTCCTGTTGTTGACAGACTCAAGTGTGTGGAGTATGTCAGAAAGGGGATGACCATCTGTATACTAGCTTTCTATATTCTTTTTCTATCCTATCTACTTGTTTTCTTTGTGTGTGTGTGTGTGTGTGTGTGTATATACACAGTGTATACAGTATATATATATATATATATATATATATAGATATACAGTGAGGAAAATAAGTATTTGAACACCCTGCTATTTTGCAAGTTCTCCCACTTAGAAATCATGGAGGGGTCTGAAATTGTCATCGTAGGTGCATGTCCACTGTGAGAGACATAATCAAAAAAAAAAAAATCCAGAAATCACAATGTATGATTTTTTAACTATTTATTTGTATGATACAGCTGCAAATAAGTATTTGAACACCTGAGAAAATCAATGTTAATATTTGGTACAGTAGCCTTTGTTTGCAATTACAGAGGTCAAACGTTTCCTGTAGTTTTTCACCAGGTTTGCACACACTGCAGGAGGGATTTTGGCCCACTCCTCCACACAGATCTTCTCTAGATCAGTCAGGTTTCTGGCCTGTCGCTGAGAAACACGGAGTTTGAGCTCCTCCAAAGATTCTCTATTGGGTTTAGGTCTGGAGACTGGCTAGGCCACGCCAGAACCTTGATATGCTTCTTACAGAGCCACTCCTTGGTTATCCTGGCTGTGTGCTCTTCAATGCTCTAACTGAGGGAAGGAGGTTGTTCCCCAAAATCTCGCAATACATGGCCCCGGTCATCCTCTCCTTAATACAGTGCAGTCGCCCTGTCCCATGTGCAGAAAAACACCCCAAAGCATGATGCTACCACCCCATGCTTCACAGTAGGGATGGTGTTCTTGGGATGGTACTCATCATTCTTCTTCCTCCAAACACGTTTAGTGGAATTATGACCAAAAGTTCTATTTTGGTCTCATCTGACCACATGACTTTCTCCCATGACTCCTCTGGATCATCCAAATGGTCATTGGCAAACTTAAGTCGGGCCTGGACATGTTTCTGGTTTAAGCAGGGAACCTTCCGTGCCATGCATGATTTCAAACCATGACGCCTTAGTGTATTACCAACAGTAACCTTGGAAACGGTGGTCCCAGCTCTTTTCAGGTCATTGACCAGCTCCTCCTGTGTAGTTCTGGGCTGATTTCTCACCTTTCTTAGGATCATTGAGACCCCACGAGGTGAGATCTTGCATGGAGCCCCAGTCCGTGGGAGATTGACAGTCATGTTTAGCTTCTTCCATTTTCTAATGATTGCTCCAACAGTGGACCTTTTTCACCAAGCTGCTTGGCAATTTCCTGTAGCCCTTTCCAGCCTTGTGGAGGTGTACAATTTTGTCTCTAGTGTCGTTGGACAGCTCTTTGGTCTTGGCCATGTTAGTAGTTGGATTCTTACTGATTGTATGGGGTGGACAGGTGTCTTTATGCAGCTAACGACCTCAAACAGGTGCATCTAATTTAGGATAATAAATGGAGTGGAGGTGGACATTTTAAAGGCAGACTAACAGGTCTTTGAGGGTCAGAATTCTAGCTGATAGACAGGTGTTCAAATACTTATTTGCAGCTGTATCATACAAATAAATAGTTAAAAAATCATACATTGTGATTTCTGGATTTTTTTTTAGATTATGTCTCTCACAGTGGACATGCACCTACGATGACAATTTCAGACCCTCCATGATTTCTAAGTGGGAGAACTTGCAAAATAGCAGGGTGTTCAAATACTTATTTTCCTCACTGTATATATATATATATATATGTGTGTGTGTGTGTGTGTGTGTGTGTTTATATATTTAAGAACAAAAAAAAACTTGCTACGTGCACTGCGTTGGTCTAACCGAGACTTGTCACTTGCATTTTATTGCTGTCTTGTTGGTATTGCTTCTATTGTCCTCATTTGTAAATCACTTTTTATTAAAGTGTCTACTAAATGACTAAATGTAAATGTATACTGTATCCAGTGTAGACAGCATCAGTGATTATTATGGGCTCTGTCAATCATATGCAAATGTATTTGCCCCTGTGATATCACAGATCCCCTAATATCAAAACAAAATATTTTTGAAGCTTGATTAAATAAATTATTTGTTTATAATGAGGGCGTGTTAAGACAGGAAACTTGCAGGATGGTTTAATGGTACAAAGACCAACAAAGATATGTTCTTATGCTCTTATATGTAAAAATCAAGGTAAGTTTGATATCAAATGTCATGACCCCTTTAAAGGAACACTCCACTTTTTTTGGAAATAGGCTCATTCTCCAACTCCCCCATTGTTAATAAGTTGAGTTTTACCGTTTTTGAATCCATTCAGCCGATTTTCTAGGCCGATATGATTAGGAACTATACTCTCATTCCGGCGTAATAATCAAGGAACTTTGCTGCGGCAGCAGGCGCAGTGATATTTCAGGCGCTGCGTAATATCACTGCGCCTGCTACAGCCATGTTACGGCAGCAAAGTTCCTTGATTATTACGGCGGAATGAGAGTATAGTTCCTAATCATATCGGCCTAGAAAATCGCAACTTTTCATTTTCGGTCTTTGTACACGATATAACTACAGAAGAGTCAAGTTTTAAAAAGGAAAACTATCGAAATTCTTTGGTCATTTTTGAACGCGATGCTACTGGTCTAATCGGATTCAATGATATATGCTAAGCTATGCTAAAAGTGCTATCGCCAGATCCGGAGATCGGCTGAATGGATTCCAAAACGGTAAAACTCAACTTATTAACTCTGGGGGAGTTGGAGAATGAGCCTATTTCCAAAAAAAGTGGAGTGTTCCTTTAAGCCCAGTGTTGAGAGCATGTCAATAAGAAAACGGTAACACTTTATTTTAAGGACCAATACTCACTATTAACTAATTACTTATTAGCATGCGTATTACTAGCACATTGGCTGTTTATTAGTACTTATAAAGGACATATTAATTAATGCCTTATTCTGTATGAGCATATTTTAGATCCTATTGTAAAATTATGACAGAATATATAACAATTAATTTACTGCACCTTCATAAATTGAAACATAAATTGTTTCTTCACAATACCTGCAGAACTTTTGATGGTTCGGCTGACGGCTGGCCTAGAACATGGGTGGGTAGACGTTATGCAAATGTTGGGGGCGTAACTATTAATGATCGCGACTGTTACGCCACAGTCGGTGTTATGTTCTGATTCTGGTCTTTTTCATTTACGAGATTTACATAAGGAGGAGGAAACAATGGTGTTTGAGGCTCATGGTATGTCATTTCCATGTACAGAACTCTTATTATGTCAAGGTATATACTCTCAACTATGCCAAGGTAAATACAGTTCCCTCTCGAGCTTTCATGAGACATCACGGAGAATTTCTCCGTTATGGGAACTCCTTCCCTTCAACCTTTCCTGAAGTCCTATTGGCTCACGCCAGTCAAATGACTGGCCAATTGTCGCGAAGCATGCAACCGTATGCAAATACTGACGAGCTCGAGAGGCAGTATAAAATGCGGTGCCCGCGACAATTACGTCAGAATCTTCTACTTCACCTGTTGAATTCATTATGGCTACAGTTTGCAAGATCTGCGCGGGACCAATTGAACCGCCGGATCAACACGATCACTGCGTCGCCTGCCTGGGCCTGGCCCACGCCGAGGCGGCGCTGGTCGAGTCCGACTGCGGACATTGCGCGGACCTGCCGGCCCGCGTGCTCCGGACCCGCCGCGATATGATTCGCGGCCTATTCGGGGTGAGGCCCACTGCCGCCAGCGTGCCGCTGGTGGGCCCCCCCTCTCCAACGGCCGCCCCATTCCCCAGTATCCTTCCCCGAGGACTGCTTCCGCCCTCCTTCCAACATTGGGGAGTTTGTGTCCTTTGGCCAGGAGGAGGGGGATGACACTATGTCCATTTCGGCCTCGGAGAGGGAGGATTGGGCGGGATCGGAGCCCGATCAGACAGACAGCTCGGGATCCCCAGACCTCCAAGAGGAGCTCATGAGGGTTCTGTCAAGGGCTGTCCAGGAGTTGGAGCTTACCTGGAGTCCTCCAGAGGAGCCTGCCAGGAGTAAGCTCGACTCCTGGTATTTCAGGTCCACACGGAAAGCTGACTCGAGGGCGTCGGTCCCCTTCTTTCCAGACGTGCACGAGCAGCTGGTGAAAACGTGGTCTGCGCCCCAATCGGCGCGCGTCCACTCTGCCACTCAGGCCATCTTTTCCCACGTGGATGGGGCGGAGGCCCACGGCACGCGCTCTCCCCTGTCGAAGAGACTGTCGCTGCGCACCTTTGCCCTGCAGCAGCCAAGACCCTAGGCTCCGACATAAGCCTTCCCTCGAAGCCATGCAGGACCACCGCCCACCTCGCTAATAAAGCGTATGCCTCTGATGGCGAGGCAGCTTCCGCGCTGCACGCCATGGCGGTGCTGCAGGTTTTTCAGGCGAAGCTCCTGCAGGCGGCGGAGGGCGGAGTTCTCACTGCGGAGGCTGTGAAGGATCTGCGTCGGCGACGGACTTCGCACTGATGGCGGCGGCGGCGGCGGCCCAGGCCGTGGGTAAGGCCATGGGTTTTATGGTCGTCCTTCAGAGGCACCTATGGCTAACCCTGGCTGATCTTAAGGATGCTGATCGTAAGGTGCTGCTGAACGCTCCTGTGACTCCCTCCGGCCTCTTTGGTGACGCCGTGGAGTCCATTATTGAGCGCTTCGCGGAGGCTCAAAAGCGCGCCAAAGCCATGAGTCACGTCATGCCAAGGCGCGCTTTCCAGTCCTCGTCGGCACCTGGCTTTTCCCAACGAAGGGATAACCCCAGGCCAGCGACCGCGGCGGTGACTGCTACTGCTCCTCGCCAGGAGCCGGACGTCCGGAGGAAGGCGTGGGGTCCCGGGAGGAAGCGCCAGGGCCAGCGGAGGAGCCCGCGACGTGACTCTCGCCCGCCGCCGGTTGCTAAGCCGTCGTCCTGATGGTCTGAAGAGAGGAGGAGAGTGCTCGAGCGGCCCAGCTCCCAAGCGCCAAAAGTTCATGTGTTCGAATGTTTTTGTGTTGGATGTTCATTCAATAAAAATGCATACATTCTCACAAAAAGAGCTCTTTCCTCCTCACTCAGTCAATGCGGCACCGCTTGCCCCGCCTCAGAGCAGTGCAGAGCCGCTGCCCACACAAGTTATAGTCGCGCATCACTTGCCGGCGCAGCCATCGACCAAGCTGCTAAAGCCGTTATCCCAGTTCCTGAACGCGTGGGAAATTATTCCGGGGATCTCGCGCTGGCTACTCGGTGTGATAAAGCGTGGGTATACCCTTCAATTCAGACGCAGACCACCCCGTTTCAACGGCGTGGTGCGGTCTCTAACATTGCCTCGAAACGCCCTGGTTCTGAGACAAGAGGTATGCAATCTGCTCGAAAAAGGAGCGATAGAGAAAGTCCCTCCGAGCGAGCTGAAGTGCGGGTTTTACAGCTGCTATTTCGTGGTACCCAAAAGAGACGGGGGGCTCCGCCCGATTCTAGATCTCAGACCCATCAACAGGGCGCTTTGCAAGCGTCCGTTCAGGATGATAACGCTGAAACAGATCCTGGCGCAAATTCGCCCCGGGGATTGGTTTGCGTCCGTGGATTTAAAGGACGCGTACTTTCACATTCAGATAGCACCGCATCACAGGCGTTTTCTGAGGTTTGCTGAGGGCACAGCGTACTGTCGCTGTTCTCCCGTTTGGGCTGGCTTTGGCCCCACGCACTTTTTCGAAGTGCATGGATGCAGCACTTTCCCCCCTCAGAGCCAGCGGGATGCGCGTTCTCAACTATCTGGACGATTGGCTGATTCTAGCTCAGTCCCGGGACACGCTAACCAGCCATATAGAGGTGCTGCTTCGTCACTTGGAGTCCCTAGGGCTGTGTGTCAACATGCAGAAGAGCTTTCGCCCGAGCCAGTCTATAACATATCTGGGAGTGTGCTTGACTCGGTGGAGATGCGAGCCCGCCTCTCAGGAGCGCTCGGCGGCCATTTTGTCTTACCTGCGCCATTTCAGACTAGGCAGCTCTGTTCTCTTGAAAGATTTTCAGAGGCTGCTGGGACTCATGGCATCCGCTTCAGCGGTATGTCATCTGGGCTTACTACACATGCGCCCGCTGCAGTTATGGCTGAAATCTCGAGTCCCTTGACGGCGTGGACTTCGGGCCGTCTGAGCATCGCTCAGATCTCTTCAGCCGGGGTTCCCCTGGGATTGGTGACGCCGCGCGTTGTGGTCACGACGGACGATCGACTCGCGGCTGGGGAGCAGTGTGCGAGGGTATGCCGGCTTCGGGGCTGTGGTCAGAACCTCTGAGCCGGTGGCACATAAACCGCTTGGAGCTGGAAGCTGTGTTCTTAGCTCTAAAGGATTTTCGGCCGCA